>NC_141990.1:129864419-130189731 GCF_049901715.1 Pseudonaja textilis | reverse complement strand
TGGTCCGTGAGAAAATTTTGGTGGTCTACAGAGAAATGTCACCCCCAAAGCACCCCCCAAAACAATTAATCCAGGCTGTGAGGGAACAGAAGGCTGCACCCCCCACATGGCCCATGGGAACACAAGATTTGCATTGCTTGCATTGCAAACAACACGAAGTACTAAGGGGAGGAGGGAAAGGCTGGAGGGGAGGAACTTGCCCCACTCACCCTATGCATCTGGCCTGGCCACTGGGCTGCATCTTTCAGCTTCTTTCTTCTGCTTTTACCTGCATGCAAGGAAAGCAGCAAAGGTCTTTCTCTGTCTCCCCCAAACTCTGCCAGAAATGAGTCCTTGGGAACCTGCAAGGCACCTTGCTCTAAGTGGCTGCACCGGTGCAACAAGTTTCACAAAGACTCATTTCTGGCAGAGTTTGGGGGAGAAAAAGAAAGACTTCTGCTGTTTTTGCTGTTTTCCTTGCATGAAGCCAAAACTCTCTCTCTCTCCCTACCCTCCCTCCCTCCCTGAGAATGGAGCAGGAGAAAGAATCCTGTGATCCCAAATAAAGAATGATTGATTGGTAGGAAAACGGGGTAGGGAATTTTCCTGCAGACTTTTTTTGGGATTTTTCCAGGGTCTCTGGTCTGCGGGATTTAAAATTAAGAGTTTGGTGGTCCCTGAGGTCCAAAAGGTTGGCGACCCCTGGACTAAATGACCTCCAAGGTCCTTTTCAACTCTGTTATTCTTTATTCTGTTGTTTTACCTTTTTTCAGGTGCACATAACTCTTTTGATTCTTCACTGGTTGGATGTAGCCAGACAGGCGACTTTGCCTATTTATATAATACATTTCCTTTCTGCTATAGTGCTATGATGATAGATACAGTTAATGCTGATAGGCACATGGAATATTTAACCTATATCAGGGGCACACACTTTTCAGGATAAAATCCTCTCTGCACCCTCCCTGGGACTTAGTATGTCTCAATGAAAACAACATCTAGCCATAAAAAGAACACCTGACCCATGCACAGATCACAACGATGCTCTTTCCCTAAAGAACAGTTGTTTTTTTCCATATCTTGTAACCCACACACTTGAATCTGCCTGGTCTTGTTGTGGATTGGGTCTTTTAAGTGTGTGCATTATGAATCTAATTGGAAGTAAAATGGCACTACAGCCACATTTCACTGGCAAACATCCAGTATTTCTTAGGTTCCTCGGTTTGGATCAAAATGGTGCCATGAGTCATCCATCTCCAGACATTGCATAATTGTAAAGGCAGCTCTCTCAGATTCATTGCAATCTGGCTAATTCAGTGCCCCTTTACACAGAGCACATTCTGTTCTCTTCCAAGATGCTACAATTGTGCATCATCTCTTTAATGGCCACATCAAATTAAATAGAAGAAAATAATTTGTACTCCACTGAGACAAATTGAAAAACAATAATGAAAAATTGGATATTAGATGGGATTTCTGTTTTTTTTTCCCCCAGGGAAATGGCATAACAGTGGAAAAAATCCTGCTCGTGGCTAACGCAAGAATGTATACGCAGCAGCCAATCACTAAGGAAAAGTGTAACATTGGATCACAAGTCTTTTTGTGCCATAATATCTATATCTGATTATCATCTTTTGAATGTTGCCAAGCTAGCTATAAACACCAACCCTCTGTTCGCAACATAGAGGGAGACTAGATTGTGCCAAAATGTTTATTCTCTGGCTTTCTGGTATAATTTTTCTCATCAGCCCTCTTAGCAAAGGCTTGTCCATCTGCCACTCCATCATAACTCATTTTTTTAAAACAGATTCACAAAGAATGGTATCATTAGATTGCTGCAAAAAAAGGAAACACGAATATACCAATAATAGAGTAGAAAATAGAATTGTTGAAGGCATTTTTGTGGCGATATGGTGACATATCCTCAGAATTAAATTTTATAGGCACCTAATTCAAAATGCCATGATTGGAGGGATAAGTTTGACCAGAGTCTTTAGGGCTGGTTGGGGCCTGAAAACATTTATCTTGTAATACATTTGGACCAAATTGGGGTAGGTTGCCTATTGTACGTAATGGCTACATTCCCATTCCTACTTATTTCAAGTTAGCCCAGATTTATTCCTGCAAAATAAAGCAGAGGATTGTGTTGTCTGTGCTGAAGATCTCTGGGGATGATGGACACTTTTTTTTTTTTTTTTAGAAAATGCACAGGTCCCTTTGCAAAATGGCTGCTATGGAGTCTCTCCACAATAGGGCAGTGTCATTTCACAGAAAGTCAAATTGAACAAAAAGACCACGTTATACAGAGCTTGTTAGGAATATAAGTCACCTAACAGCTATTTGGGTTAGAAATATATAAACCAGGATAGACATTTTAATACTGCCTCTTTAAGAGAATTCTAAAAGTGTAATTGGGTGTGGTTTCTCAAACGGCCATAAGATGGAGCCAGAAACCTGGGTTGTCTTAGTCATAGTCTCAGAAGAGTGTGTCTCAGTAAATCTCTGTTTCCTTCTGGAGAGTATTGCCATTTTTCCAAATTGACTGATTTTCCAAATTGACTGATATTCATGGATTTGATGTAAGTCTGATACTGAAGTGTTTTTGACACTGGACTTTGTTCTTGGATTATCCCTGGATTGAAAACTGACTGATTTAACCTGTGAATGACTTTGGACTGTGTTTGAACTTTGCTTAACGTTTCTGAAAGTAAAAACCTACATTTACTGTACAGTGTATCTGTGTGCTGTGTGTGTATTATTCAAACACTACTCTCAAATACATCTCCCTGTATGCGCTCATTCTCTAATGGGGAATTACCTCAATAGAGCTGAGACCAAAACTGAGATGATGAAACTTTATCTGTGAAGTCGCTGCTTTGAACTCATTTTTTCTGCTGCAGCAAACTGCTTACTTCGCCAAAAGAACATACCGGTTTGGCCTTCTATTGTCAATGTCATTCAATTATTTACTTAAATATACTTATCCCACTTTACAATTTAACAATAGCTCTAGGAGGCTTTAAATTCACTCCCAAATAACCATCAAGGTCGACATTCCCCACAATAAATACATTTCCTCTCTTTCTGAAACACACCACAAACACACTTTTCTTATTATTTTTCGGTTCAGTACACAATGTTGCTCTTCTACCACCCTTTCTGTAGCCACTCTGGAAAAAGGAAATTAAATTAGCGTGGTACCACAGAAGGCATAGGGGGTAGCTTTGAAGGGGAGGAAGAAGACTTGTTACCAAAGCAATGTTCAGATAAGAGGGGCTTGAGCCCAGTCCAAGAAAGTTACTTGAGAAAGCAGCTCAGAAAAGCCCCTCCCTGGTTCACATGAAGATCAAGGGATGGAGGAGGAAGGACATTCATACTTGCAAGATTTTGTTGCTATATTGGTTCCATTAAAAGTAGTAACCATGAATCCCATTCTTAGCCTGTTCTACTTTGTTGGGATAAAGGAACTCTAAGATAGATACTTTTTTCTGTAGCCATCCAACATAATTTTTTAAAGTTCACAGCTTTCTTTAGCAATTTATATTGTAGATTTGAAAACAATATTGCTGCTATTTGGCTGCGCCAAACTTCATGTGTGGAAAAAAAGACAGCAAATTTTTTTTTTCTTTTTAAAATCATTTTCATATTTCCATTTTCAGGTGATGGATTGTTTTAATGACACCAAAGTGGGGAAGGGCTTGTTTGTTTATTCATTTTTTTCTCTCTCTCAGCATGATAACTCTGAGGGAAACAAAAATCTGAAGTCTTTGATTAGAGAAATGTTACAGCATTTATAGACTTATGGATAGAAGATGAACACTATTACTCAATTATACATTTCAATGTATGGAACAAACATTGTTTGAAGATGTGCATTTGATCAATATCACAACATTAAGTACAAAAGAAGGATCAAACATGTTTATGTTTATAGTTATTTTTGTTATATGTAATGAAGGAAATTTCCCAATCTTCTTGGTCCCCTTTGATTTCCTTCTGACTCGCTAAGAATACAGATAGATAAATTGTTTGTTGAAATCATTAATCTCTCCTCAACCTTTATAATTTAAAAAAAAATCAATTTAGATGAAGAAACACACTACTACAATGTTTTTCACCCTAGGCCATTTGAAGACATCTGGACTTCAATTCCCAGAATCCAGGTCTGGCTGGGCAATTCTGAGAATTGAAGTCCAGATGTCTTTAAGTACCCAAGGTTGAAAAACATTGCACTACTGGATGTTCAACTGCTCTTTGCAGGAGTTTTATCATTCCTGGAAAAAGACTAGAGGTATTTTGCTTCATTCCTAAACCCCATTTGAAATTTTGCAAAGGTACAAACCTAGATGAAATGTAATATCAAGATAAGACCTTTGATTAGAAACTTAATTTCTGTGCCCTCTCAAACACATTATAAACATTCCTGCCCTCACTTTGGCTGAAATCACAGGGGACCCTCGACTTATAACTATAATTGGGACCAAAATTTCTGTTGATAAGCAAGGAAGTTGTTAAGTGATTTATGTCCAATTGTATGACCTTTTTTGCCATTGTTGTTAATCGAATCACTGCAGTTATTACATGAATCATGCAGTCATTAAGCGAATCTGGCTTCACCCAATGACTTTGTTGGACAGAAAGTGACTGGGAAGTTGCAAATGGTAAATGCAGGATCCTGGGATTCTGCAATGGTCATAAGTGTGAGAACCAATTGTAAGTCACTTTTTTCAGTGCCATTCAGAACAGTCTGTTTCAGAACAGTCACTAAATTAATGATTGTAAATTGAGGACTACTTGCATTTTCCTATCAGCATTACAATTATAACATTATCAAATTGAGATTAAATATTTACCTTAAGGCAGGGTCCCCAACCTTTCTGACTCCACAGACCAGCAGCAGTGGCGGCAATGGAGGCAGAGGGGAGGGGATAGTTTTTAGTGTGCAACCTAATCCCGTGCATGTGCAAATGGAGCTTTAGGTGCTCGCATGCCACTTGCGCAGCCTTGTTCCTAATGGGTCACAGAGCAGTATCAATCGACAGACCAGAGGTTGGGGACCCCGATATAGAATGTCCAGTCGAATAGGACTCCATGCATACAGTGGTGTCAGACTGACTCACCAAAAATCTTGCTGCTTTTCCTTATTTGTGTGGCAAGCGCTGCCATAAAGCTCATGCAGATTAACGTTTTCGGCAGAGCAATAATTGAGTACTAATAATACATCCCTTTTTATCTCACATGAATTCATTTCAAATTCAGCTATAATATAATCAAACCAAGTTCAGTTACCATTAAGTTAAACCCACTCCTTTAAAAAAAACCATGTTGCAGCAAAATAAATAAATAAAAGCCTCTCAGTGTGCCAAATTAGAAAACATGCAAAATGAAACAACTTTGTATTTTGGAAATATAGAAACTTCAAAATGTTTCCTGTACATCTGCTCAGGTGGGTTTTACATAGTTCTAATGGGAGGGAAATTCTGTTACAGAGTTTGGGTGTGTCACACTGGGTTTGTTTGAATGATGGATGGACACAGTGAACACAACGAATACAAACAACCACTCAACCAATCAATCAAAAGGCTAAACAGAAAATATATCCATTCAAAGATGATGAATTTTGCAAACTGGCAGAAGCAGGAAAATGAGGGTAGGACAGAGTATACGGATATAGTTACATTTTCCTATGGGGAACAATCCCCAGATTTAAATAAAATTCCTACCTCCAAAAATACCACATACAGTATGATGACCCAGGGTGGGATACAAAAACAACACAGGCACAAAAACAGGAGAAGTTCCTTTAATTCCTTCAACTTGGCTTCAAAGCACCAAATATCCTTGACTGGAGACAAAAAACTCCCCAACAAACAGCTGCAAAAAGGAGGAAATGCCATTTAAACTAAAAAATACCTATAAATTATAAATAGAAAAAACAACACAAACCACACTGAAGCAATTAAGGGAACCAGGCAAGATAAGGGCTTGAAGACATCCACAGATATTGGAATACACACTGGGAAGGATGCCAAACTCAGCTAAGAATGGACAGACTAGAAATATTTTCACATTTTGTTTCCAGCACTGGCTCATGTGCAGTCTGTCCTTTTAACCAGTTCTCACAGCTGCAGCCCATGAAGGGGATCAAGGCCCTTTCCTCCCCTGTAGACCACACCATTCATGTTTCTCCCTTATTCTCTCTTCCCTGCATGCCCTAGGATGGGGAGGGGATGGGCCTGGGTCCTCCTCTGATTACCCAGCCAGACTGTGCCCTTCCCCAGCTTCCTCCAAAACCTGCAGAGCCACACTTCCACTCCCTGTCAGCTGATCCTCCTCTCCCTCAGAGTCAGTTTCCAACAGGTACATGACATACAGCAAAGTGGTTCTGTCAGAGCAGTTTTAATGCTGCATGTAAAAGGCAACGTAAAATTCCAACTGCACAGCTTCTTGGGGTAAAATCCCTAATAAAGTCATTCAAATTAGATTAGTACCTAGAAAGGCAAAGGATTGCTGAATCCTAAAGGTAAAATATTGTAATTTTTATACCGGAACATTAATCTCTAAGACAAGCAGGAAGCAGGAAGACCAGAGATATATTTTAGCTGAGTTTGAGAATGTATGCATATATTGAGGCATGTTTTCTATGCTGAAAATTGGCCCTCTCTGGATACTTAAGGATACTGTGCAGAAACATTATCAATTCAAAATAAAAATTACATTCATTTTCAAATTATCTAGTAACTCACAGACCTCAGGAAAAGCTGACTTAAGGGGGAAAAAACTATGCAGCAATTTAAGTGAAACATAAAAACAGAACTGGGTAGATAAAGAGATATATATTGGCATGCAGAAGAACCTCCGTTAGCACTCAAGCTGATTAACAACCAATAAACTGTGTCATAAAACTATCTTATGCTCAGAATCTGTCTTTTGATTTCAAGGTAAAAAAATGAATTGGAAAAGATATCTGAAGCTAAACAAAAATGTAGGGAAAGTGCAATTTAAAAAACACTAAAAGGTACCCTTCAGTTGGCACCTTTAATAATTGGCTTAAACATTTTCAAAGCTATGCAAGCTACCCTGCAAGTAATGAATACATAATTATTTTCAGAATTGATTAAATGCATTAACAGGATGCAGAACAGCACTTTATGAATGGCAAAGGTATGGATACTTTTGTTAGTCATTGTCTGTATTGAAACCTCAGATTTGTTTAGAAAGGAATTTTCCAAAGAATAGCTATCTCCAAAGAGAGTCTCTAAGGTGAGAATAGATTTATAGCTATTGTAAGAAAGCAACCAATTTCCCATTTGCCTGTACAATAGTTTTGCTTATATAATAATTAACTCTTTTATCACTACAGTTATTCATGAACATTTTCATCTGCACATTCTCTGAAGCAGCAATAATTCATCTTAATTCTTTAAGGAATTATTGATGAAGTACAGTTTTGCTAAGCACAAATCTTAAGCAAAAAGCTGTTTACAATGCTACCATTAAATTATCATATGCACAAAGCAGCACATGTTTACTTCTTTGGTACAGTTTAGGATGCTGGGCTTAACGTTCAAAGTCCTTCACAGATCAGTGCCAGATTATCTGAGACATAGCCTCATCCACCATACAAACCATTGGGAACTCAAGAAATGGGAAAATTGAAAAGTGAACATTACTATGTTAAATATTACAGAATTAATATATAATGAAATATGTTGTAATTTTGATTATTGTTTAACAAAGATGTTTGTACCCAGACCACACACTGTTCAACTGAAGATGGAATGATTGTATTAAAAAAAAATTAAAAATATTTTTTTAAAAAAGGAAATGGGAAGATTTTGAGAAGATGTTTCTGCTCTCAAAAGCTTGGCTATCTAATACACGGGTGTCAAATTCACCACATCATATTGCCGTCATTTCATGTTTCACGATGTTTTTCCCCTTTGTGGTGCTGGGGTGGGTGAGGCCTGCATGTGACGCATCCGGCCATCCAGGCTGCCAGTTTGACACCCCTGGTCTAATATATAAGAGAAGGCCCTCCCCTATGTCACTCACAGGCTATGAGTTACGCTTCTCAACAGCTGCATTCAGTGGCTTCAGAAGAGCAGAAGGTCTCTGTCACTTGCCTTCTGAATCATGAGGACTCAACCTCAGCAGAGGTCCTGCTGAAAAGGAAAGTCCTACCGTATCCAGGATCAAAGACGCTGCTAGTCCAATTTAAGCTCCAAAAGACTGTTTTGGTGCTACATATAAAGTTGCTGAACTTCCTCTGCCTGCAAAGGACCTATCCGGTACCATGTCTGTGTCAGTCTGACATGGGAGTAGGAAAATTTGCTGCTATGATCATCTGAGGATAGGCACACACCAGCGGTTGGATTCAAAAAAATTTACTACTGGTTCTGTGGGCGTGGCTTGGTGGATGTGGTGTGGCTTGGTGGGCATGGCCGGGGAAGGTTACTGCAAAATTCCATTCCCTCCTCACCCCACTAACCAGCTTTCCAGCTCCGTTCATCTGGGCAGGGCAACAAAAGAAGACCCAGCCAATCAGCTGGGACTCGGAGGCAGAGAATAGACGGGGCGGGGCCAGTCAGAGGTGGTATTTGCTATTTCTCTGAACTATTCAAATTTTCTGCCACCGGTTCTCCAGAACGGGTCAGAACCTGCTGAATACCCACCTCTGGCACACACCACCAATTACTCCACCAAATTAAAAAAAGAGCAAAAACACTTTATCATTTTGATCAGATAACTCCTGTCCCAATTTAAGATTGCTCTATAATATGCTCTATATCTATAATATAATGACTTCCCAAAAGCATATAGAATTGCAACTTATAGGTATAAGCTGGGACTGGGGATGTTTATTTTTGTCACAGTTGAAAAACTCTGCTTTAAAAAAAATTAACTACCTTCTAAACCTTTGCAGTTGGAATCTGAGCTTCAAGATAACCTCTGCAACTGAAATCAAGGCTTCAAGATAACACATTCAAAGTGTTACCCTAGAAAAGCAAAATATTCCTTCTCGGCCAAAATAGTTTTCATCTTTTCACTGTTATTGCCTTTTCATCTTCTTTTAATGTCTTGGTTGGAATATTGCTTGCTTTAGGTAGCTGGTTTTGGACTGATGTTAGTCATTTCCATATAGAGAGGACTGATATTCCCTTCCTTTCTTCTGGTGGCTGTGAACCCCGGTAAGAGATTAAATGAAACTTCAATTACTTGTGGTTGAGCGCTACATTCTTTTGAAGAACTTATGTTTTTAATGATGTCAGTAGTTGCTTTCATGGATTTCTATAGATGTCAATAAAAACATTTAATAGGCTTGTTTTATGTCTCTTGATTGCCAGCATAGTAATCATGGCAAATAAATTAAAACCCTTCTGAAGTTAAACTTATACATTTATTCGACTATATGAATCCACACCCATTCAGGATTGCCATGAAATCCTCAAATATAGAATCATGCATCTGATCCAGCATTTTATGCTACAGAAAAGATAATGTCACACAAAATAATAATCACTGGAGGCCGAAACTAATAAAAATTGAGATATGGATTTGATCCTATAATACGTTTTGAGCCATCACAAATTCTTGATAGCAATTTCTACTCGAAACATAAATTTGATTAGATGCCAGCTGTCAAATAACACACTGCTAGGATCATAGGAAAATATTTTTCATTGGATGTCTTTCTTGGTTGATTTATCTAATTTGTAGGTCTTTGAGGAAACAGAAATGAGTTAATAGCCTTATGAACACCAGTTCAGGTTTTTGCCTGAAATTATATGTATATTTTTATTTTGCAAATAACTTATTGTGAAATGCTGTTAACAAATCCTGCAGTCTTCACGCTAAGAATAAATAAATCAGCAGGCCACACATCCATCTTTCTAGAACTGAGATAGCGCTTAGGTTTTATGACATGTAGCAGTATCTATCCATCATTTAAAAGATAAGAAGAGTCAGGTCAGGTTAGTGCTCCAATGGGAGACTATCATGTAATCCCAGAGCTATAGAAGAAGTAAACCACTTCCACATCATTTGCTGAGAAAACAATATAGACAAATGCATGCAATCATCAGGAATGGAACTTGACTTTGCATTATCCTCTTATTGTTTAAAGAGTGTCCTAGGCAGCTGAAAGACAGAGATGTACATTTTGGGGGATGTAAATTATATTTCAAGAAAATGTAATGCACAGATCAGCAATTTTCTGCACTCCCCGCTAGGAGAGAGAGAGAGAGAGAGAGAGAGAGAGAGAGAGAGAGAGAGAGAGAGAGAGAGAGAGAGAGAGAGAAGAGAGAGAAAGAAAGAAAGAAAGAAAAGAAAGAAAAAGAAAGAAAGAGGAAGGGAAGGAAGGAAGGGAGGAAGGAAGGAAGGAAGGGAGGAAGGAAGGAAAGAAGACAGATTTATCTTATCTGACTTTTGCCTTGGTTGTAACCAGGGGTGGGATACTACTGGTTCAGCCCAGTTCTATAGAACCAGTAGCTCTGAAGAGCAACAGACACCGAACTGGTTCAGTTTCTGCTGCTTTGTTTGGCCTACCTGCCCACCCGGGTTCTTGGCTGTCCTTTATTTCCTGCTTTATCAACTTCAGCTGTTTTGCACAGCATAGCTGAGGTTGAAAAAGCAGGAAAAAAGAGGATTTTCAAACACTGCACACCCTCGCAGCGCTTGTCAGCTGTCCGGGCACACAGGTGAGGTTTTTAGGAAATGGTCTACACATGTGCGCAAAATGCACTCTCACCAGGGGTGAGATTCTATCTGCCGGAGAACCGGCAAATCGTGCCACTGGCTGGCCCCTCCCTGCCCACTTGCTCCTTACCTGGCATGCGCACCATCAAACTTGTCTGCTAAGTTGCTATTTTTCCTTTTTTTCCCCCAACCATCAGCTGTTCTGCTGTGCCGGGAGATTTAGATTAGCTAGAAAGCAGGAAATCGTTGGATTTCTTGCTTTCTAGCTAATCTAAAAGCAGAACTGAGCCTGAAGCTTCTCTAATTCAGTGCAGCCTCAGGTATCAGATGGCAGAAACACAGATCTCTAAGTGAATCTGTGATTCTGTGAGCAACTCAAACTGCCTCTCTGCTCTGCCTGATTTTGGGTAAAAGTTGCTCTTTTTTATCAAAAAATCAATATTTACATACATGGTGTGTTGTGAGTTAATTTTGTGAGTTTGCTTGCAAGCAAATTTTATGTGACAGACTCGGATAGCTGACTGCAGAAAGATAGATCTCAATCTGCCTGCCTGCTTTGCCTGATTTTGGGTAAAAGTTGCTCTTTTTTATAAAAAAATCAATATTTATGTGAATATTTATAATATTTACATACAAGCCATGCCCAGCCAGTCACATGACCACCAAGCCACACCCACAAATTAGGTCACACCCACAGAACCAGTTGTTAAGAAATTTGAATCCTACCCCTGGTTGTAACTTTTCTTCCTGGTCCCCAAGGTTACTCTCATAGCCCCTTACACTGTCCAACCTGATTGGATGGGGCAGATACCCTCGGGGAGAGATGCATTCCTGCATTCTTTAAGTTCAGCTTTCTTTCATCCATATTTCAGACTGGAATGCATGTGGTATTTTTCCTTTGGAAACTTTTTGTCATCTATTGCCACAACAGAAACAATAACAAGAAACCCCCAGTTTCTTTGCGAAGACCTTGCAATTGACCAGTGGCATCTTGTGGTCTGACTGGAGCACTGCATGATACATTTTTTTCAACTCCGTTTAAATAAGATATTGGTTTTGTCTTGAGGCAGCTTTGCATTTTTCTCACCTGACAGGGAATATGTGCACATTGATATCTGAAATAAAAAAGAATTATTACATTTTATCTTCCCCTTTTAACACTGAGTGATTCTCATTATCTCTGGTGAGATTGGTCTACATCCTGGAGAAGAAAAGAAGAAAGGGCTGAAATTACTAGTTTCACGCACCTCTATGCTATTTAGACAGGAGATTTCATTTTTACCTTCTAATCCCCAAAAAGGCAACACAGCTTTAAAAAATCTTATCTTTTGCATACAAGGGGAACTGGGGGAGGACACTGGGGAAATGCCCTGCGAAGACAGGTGATGGCAACGGGAACTGACAAGTCACTGTCACAAAACAGGTAACAGAATCCCAGTATTTAGATTTTAGAAGAGAACATTTGAAACATTCAACCTTCATAACCTCCCTTAAATTAAAGGAATTATGCCTCTGCAAATTACTTTTTTTCCCTACTGTGATGGTAATTCACAACAGTGATTTTAAAATAATTACTGCTTCCTATGTTCAGTTAAAAATCAAGATGATCTTTTACCAAATTTGGGAAGAAAGGGTAATATATGCTTCATTTGCTGTGACCTTTTAAATATTTTGTGAAGAATAAAAAAGCCCTGATGAAATCAAGGGCTGATTGTTGTCCAATAATTTCATACCCTTGCTTTGAGTATTTCTATTGACCTTCAGACATCTTTTATTGCATTACATCCATAAGTTTGTTTGAGTATTTCCACTTCCTCTAATTACCTGGATTATTCTATTCAGTTCCCTAAAGGCAAATATAATGCTGAAGTTTGAGCTTTTAAATACTAATTAAAAAATCATTAGCCTGTGAATTAATTTCCACACTTTAGTATTTTCCTATTCCTCCAGATAGCTATCAGACTTTGATAAGCAATCTAGTTGTTGCCATGCTATAACCCAGAACTCCTTTAATTATGGTTAAAACAGTCCCTTACCAATGGAAAGTGTAATGAAACATACTTCTTTGCTCCCTGTACAGAAAAAGTTACTCAAAGGTTCCCAGATTAACCTTCTCTGTGTCCTCAAATTACTGTCTAAGGATCCAAGCAGTTTTACTTGATCCATTTTTAAAATGATAATAATAATATTCTAACTTCAGAAGACTAGGTTAACAGTTGCTCCCAGATACCCACTCCAGGCAATGAAGATCAAATGTTTTTACATCCTGTGTTCCCTAGGTAGCACATAGAAGAGGCTGGCAGGAAGGTGGGGTTAAATGTTTCATCCGTTTAGAGTCATTGCATTGTCACAAAACCCTAAGTCCAGCACCCATGAATTCCAATGACCCTTATCTAGCATCAATTTAGTTAGTTGACTAGATTCTTGTATTAGAATTAGCAATAATAAACTCTTCAATGATTGGAACTCAGACCAGAGTTCAAGAGCCATGGTGGTGTAGTGGTTAGAATGCAGTATTGCAGGATAACTCTGCCCACAGCCAGGAATTCAATCTTGACCAGCTCAAGGTTGACTCAGCCCTCCATCCTTCTGAAGTGGGTAAAATGAGGACCAAGATTGTTGGGGGGCAATATGCTGACTCTGTAAATTGCTTAGAGGATGCCATAAAGCACCATGAAGCAGTATATAAATCTAAGTGCTATTGCAATTAAACTCAACAAATGCTCCTGGTTATTTGCACCTGACACAGCCTAGCATGTTGGATTCATATCCTTTTCAGTTTATCCAGGTTTATAATAGAGACTTTGCAACAAACTGCTTTAAGGAAAATGATAAACCTGATGCTAAGTAGCAACAAATCGAAAAATGTAATCTTAAACTTGAATCGGCTCCAAGCGTCTCTTCAACGACACACTTCTCTGGGCAGCTTTGAGTTAATTGGTTCAAAGCAACTTCCTTCACAGATTTACTGTGAAGATAAAACCAGGGGAGATCTCAGCATAACCTTGCTTCCAGATAAATAGATGTAATGCAAATAATATCTGAATTGATCACACCCAGTTCTCATGCCCAACAATTCTGATAAAAACATCTGTTTCAACTTATCCAATACTTCTATATTGCTTTTGGATCATCATTCAGCAACAAAATCTAAACATCCTCTCACTTTCATAAGTAGCCAAAAAAATCTATTATGCCGATTTATCCAATTCAACCTCCTTCCGGGAATATACATGCTATGAATATTTGTGCTTTCCAAATTTTTTGATGCAATTTGCTCCTCGGGAAAAAAAGTTGAAAAAGCACACCGAATTTCATACGTCCATAAAATGTGCACTGAGATGCACACGGTTTCCATGCAAGCTTTAAACCTTATCGACATGAATATGCAGAAGCAAGAAGAAATGGATTTGAGGTTAGGAAAGAAAATGAGAAACTGTACAATAAAGAACTGTACAGTAAAGAATTCTTTATTGGGTGAGTATGATTGGACACACGAGGAATTTGTCTTGGTGCGAATGCTCTTAGTGTACATAAAAGAAAAGATACATTTGTCAAGAGTCAAGAATCATAAGGTACAACACTTAATAATAGTCAATTAAAAATGAGAAACTGTACAACAGAAATGTTATGGATTTGACCATCCTGAACTCATTATTCCTTACTGATTTCAGCAGGTTCTAACTGCTCCTGCAAATTTTGCCTTGCTCCATGAAAAAAAAGAGGGTTTCTTCTTTTCCAGAGTCTACTTCAGAATATGGCTGGGAATCTGAAGATCTCTACACCTTTGTTCTATCCACATGACTATTTAGAAGCCGTGTTATGACTGTAGAACAAGTCATACAATCACATAGCTAGAAAGGAAAATTTAGAGCAGCCACTGAGCCCAAGCCACTGCTGAGTCTTTTCTATGACAGACAGGCTCTGCAAATGCCCAATCAAAACTTCATTGTTCGTCTTTAGAAAGGAGGAGAATGAAAACGTTCAAATTATGTACATCGGAATAAAAAAAAATCAAGCTGTTATCAATTTTGACAAACAGATGACAGTCAATATGCTGCTCACCCCCACCTCTTGTAAGGCAATTCTGAAGTGGTCTTTGATGCATTCTTTTAATAGATTTAGTTGATTGTTGACTGTCTTTTATAATCTTGCTTGGTGAAGTAAAGTCATAATTTTGCTTCCCACACACAGCTGTTATTAATGCTCAAAAGCTTCTTCCTGAATGCTAAAAGACAGCATACATTTGCTACAAATTTGTTACAAATCCTCCATTTCCTACAAATTGCAAATAATCTGAAAATAAAACTTGAATTCTACTAATATACAGGTGAAACTCAAAAAATTAGAATATCGTGCAAAAGTTCATTTATTTCAGTAATGCAACTTAAAAGGTGAAACTAATATATGAGATAGATTGATTATATGCAAAGCAAGATACTTCAAGCCATGATTTGTCATAATTGAGATGATTATGGCTTACAGCTCATGAAAACCCCAAATCCGCAATCTCAGAAAATTAAATCAATAAAACAAGGATTGTACATAGAACAATATCGGACCTCTGAAAAGTATAAGCATTCATATATACTCAGTACTTGGTACTGTCTGTGTGTGGTGGCTCTTGATGCACTGACTCCAGCCTCAGTCCACTCCTTGTGAAAGTCCCCAACACTTTTGAATGGCCTTTTCCTGACAATCCTCTCCAGGCTGCGGTCAACCTTGCTGCTTGTGCACCTTTTTCTTCCACACTTTTCCCTTCCACATAACTTTCTATCGATGTGCTTTGATACAGCACTTTGGGAACATCCAACTTCTTTTGCAATTATCTTTTGAGGCTTTCCCTCCTTATGGAGGGTGTCAGTGATGGTTTTCTGCACAACTGTCAGGTCAGCAGTCTTTCCCATGATTGTGATTCCTACTGAACCAGACTGAGAGACCATTTAAAGGCTCGGGAACCCTTTGCAGGTGTTATGTCTTAATTAGCTGATTAGAGTGGGACACTTTGAGCCTAGAATATTGAACCTTTTCACAATATTCTAATTTTCTGAGATTGTGGATTTGGGGTTTTCATGAGCTGTAAGCCATCATCATCTCAATTATGACACATCACGGCTTGAGCTATCCTGCTTTGCATGTAATGAGTCTATCTCATACATTAGGTTCACTTTTTAAGTTGCATTACTGAAATAAATGAACTTTTGCACGATAGTCTAATTTTTTGAGTTTCACCTGTAAGTATATTGTAATGATGTGGTACCTTCTCTATATTCAACAACGCAATCATACTTTTTGATTTGATATTACTGGGGTTGGGACAAAAGTTTCAGTTAGTGAAAGACAGGTAAGCCTTGACTTACAACCACAGCTGAGCCCATAATTTCTGTTGTTAAGTGAGACATTTGTTAAATGAGTTTTCCCCCATTTTACAACCTTTCTTGCCACAGTTGTTAAGTGAATCACTGCAGTCATTAAGTTAGTAACATGGCTGTTAAGTGAATCTGGCTTTCCAATTGACTTTGCTTGTCAGAAGATCACAAAAGGTGATCACATGACATGGGACACTGAGTCAGTTGCCAAGTGTCTGAATTTTGATGATCTGACCATGGGAATACTGCAACAGACATAGTGTGAAAAACAGTCATAAGTCACTTTTTTCAGTGCCGTTATAACTTTGAACGGTCACTAAAGGAACAACTGAGAGGCATTGGTCAACGAGTAAAATTATGTAATAAACATAAGTTTGCCAGTGGCGATATTCATAACGGGAGCCCCTGACAATATTGACAATGTAATGCTTTTGTGACTTTAAAGACCCAGACAACAGGTAACATAATTGCTTAGGCCATAACGTAAGTCATTCTGGCATAAATATCCAGCTACAACAACATTATGTGCTTTCTTAATGGAGGTACTTAGATAAACCTTTTAAATATGTTTGTTTCCACGTTCATAACATCTTTCTGCCTCATTTACGTTCATGAATTTTAAAACAACAGAAAGGGCTCTGAGATTACAATGTCAGAGTAACATCCTGCTATAAAGGGCAGTTGAAAACAGTATCTATCACAGGTTTCCTGCTAGGTATAAAAGCTATAAATTGAGCGTGTACTTCATGACCAAGGTCAACATCTTAGTTCAGTAGCTGACATCTCTATCTTAAGTTTAGTCTCATTTCAAGTAATAAGCTAAGGGAAAATTTTATATCTCAAGCCTTAATAAAGGAAGGGATCCATGTCCGATAGCCCTTAAGAAGCCTTTGGTGCATTCCAAGTATTCCATTAAATTCTCTTCCCACTTAGAAAGTGGGAGTTAGGCAGCAAGCGATCTTATCATTTGCATTTAGTTACATTTGAGCTATAAGCAGCAATGATGTTTCTAAGAGGCCCAGAGTGCCTCCAGATGAGATGGATGGCACATAGATCCCAAAAACGAATAAACACATTCAAATAAATCCATGCCCATTTCTTGTTCCATCTGCTTCTGGACTGCAAATACCCAACCTAGCCTTTGATTCAAGAAAAGGATGGCAGAGAAGGGGTCTCAGTCAAAGCAAATCATCTTGGACCAGGAAACTAATAATGGGAGGTAAATTTATACTTTAAGACGGGCTGGCTCAGGAGTTCTGGGAGTTGAAGTCCACAAGTCATAAAGAGGCCATAGTTTTCAATCTCTGCTTTAAGACATTTCCTTATAGGTCAAGGATGTGAGAGAGGCTGTGAGAGGGCCCCAGGTCTTTGATCCTCCCTCTAAGATCTTCTTCTTTGCTTGTGAAGTAAAAAAAGAGACACAGGATAGAGATCTCACCCAAAGAAAACTGCAGTCTGAGGTGAAATTATATAAACCCAGCCCACTTTCCTTTTCAAAGTAATACTGCACAGACCTGGAGATACACATGGTGACAGGCTCTGCTTCGATATGTACCCCAAATCTAAACTTCAACATATCCCAGGCTGATTCTGTTCTCTGACTCAGTTTTATTTTAAATAAGTACCCACATAAATAGGATCAAGAAGCCTCAAGGCATTTATCTGTTGTTTGAATTGCCTGGAGTTTCCCTATCGGCAACTGGAGGCTTCCAGATTAAATTCCTCCAGCCTAGATGTGTCTGGGGTCGCCCACTTGCAAACTGATTCATTGAATCATTCTTAGGATTTATACTTGCAATAGTGAAAGTTAGCTAGGCCAGTTGTTTTTCTTTTGGTTTGGTTCTGTTAATAAATACACTCAACTAAAAAATGAGACACGATGTCATTATTCTGACTAGTCTAGAAATTGGTCTTACTTGTGCACTGGGCTGCTTAGCATATAGATTAACTTGGTGTTCAGAGAGTTCACAGGAAGCTCCTTCCTCATTGCCTCACGTGGTAAGCCTTGATTCCTGCGAGTTCAAATGAACATACATACTTTAAACATAACACTAATGCAGCTCTAAGAAATTAATACCCTGACTTAGCCATAAGAAAGGGTCTTACAGCTTACAATATTTCACTGTGACAACTACTGCAGTACTTATATCTTATTATATAGCATGACAAGAATATACAGGAACATATAAATATCACAAGTATGCCTTTGAAAAGTAAAAATAGTACTGGAAGGTTTGGATTGCACAGGACAGGGTGGAATGGGATGCGATGGGACGGGATAAATTCCTATTTCTTCCTCCTCTCAGTCAGTAGAATATAGCATTTATCCTGTCAGCTCCAAACAGAAGTGATCTCATCTTCTCTTAGCTGTAGAATGTTCTTCTGATACTTATTATTTCCCTCTCCAAGTTGCCTTCATTTTCATAAACAAGGCAGCTACCTCACAGAGAGAAAACCAAGTAGTTTATGTATGTGGTTCTGTTACATTTCCAGTCAGGTTCCATAGAAAGGGGGCTGGATCTGGTTTACAATTTAGCCATGCTCTTGTATGAGGTTGGTAGAGACTTTTGTTTCAAAATTTTCCCAGATTACCACTGATTTCAGAATTCTTTTCAAAGATTCTCATTTAGACCCCAGGAACATGATAAACATTTTCAAAATATGCATCCATATGTTTCAAGTTAAATTGCACGGTTTATAGGGATTTGACTTTTTCTACTACAGAATTTGTGTTATTCTTAGGAGGACAATTCAAAATAAGATCAGAGTTAAGAGCTTACAATCTTTGTTCATATATCTCTATATATCTATAGCAAGCATCTATCTCTCCAAGTCAAAATTACACAGAAACTCCTCACCAACCTATTATAGTTACAGGGATCGCTGGACATCACATAATTCTGCACGTGGCACACGTGATCACAACATGTCTTCATAACATGCTAGCGATGGTATCTACACTTGGGAGAGGCTCCATAGTTAAAGGCTAGATTATTTTGTTCTCTTTTGCTTGCTGTTTTGTGTTTAGAAGGTAACTTTCAAAAATCATGTGTATCTTTGAAGAGGAGATGATTACAGTTGACACGAGTCAATACAACCTACAGAAATGCTTGCCTTCTTTGAGTCAAATAATATGCCTACGGTAAAACTCAATGAATGAGAAATTGATTGCCTTTTGTCTGCTCAGGCCAGATGATGCTTCAGAGAAGAAAAACAGGACTTCGAAGCAATGGTTTTAACGGTGCCTCAAATAATTGCACAATCTAGGAGAAATCAATTAAGGTAGCCTTCAAGACACTCAGCTAAATAATTTTCATTTTTAAGATTGCCATTTTATGTGTTTGTGTATTGCACTGAATGAAAAAGATAATTCAAAACTTTAGTTAACATCTTGGGGTTTCAAAAGGCAATAGAAAAATATTATTCAGAATCTAAGAACATCATAGTCTCAAACCCCACTCCCATTAACAACTGTCTGTTCCAGGTACCATCACAAATCAGAATACAATTCCCAATAAAGTATACTTTTGAAACCAAAATTGATAAAAGATTAATAAAGGCCAACACAAGTCAACACTGAAAAGCCTGGCAATCTTTTTTTTTGGCCTTAAATATTGACGTGCACTCTCAGAAAAACATGCCAAATTGCTGAATTGTCATAATGTTTTGTGCACATGTAACACTAAGGGGTCTTAGTGGTGTCCTACCAGTCTTTTCTCTAATGCCTATAGCAATATGTTCACTGACAATACTGACCACATACCACTTATCATATTAATGAAGAAACACACAGTTCACAGCCACGCTGGTTCCCTAAGCATAGCAACAGGCAGAATATGAGTAAGGGTGAGCTGTCCAAAAAAAGCACAGCAAAGAACTGTAGCTGCTGTAATTACTCAATCCCCCAAAGTGTTCATCTCAGGTCAGCAGGATTGTTCACCCACAGGCTACCCAGCCCTCCCCGGGTTTTCAGGAAGCAGGCTACTTGACCCAATGGTTCATATGTGGTTCGGTCTTCACCAATGGATATGTTGGGCTGAAAGCATTCGTGGGGGGCGGGGGAGCATAGGAAGATTGAGTTAATGGAACTTTTCCAGTTGGCCAGAACTTTCCTTGGGCTAATGGAACTCTGCCATCACCAATAGTTATATTTATCAGAGATAGACTGGCAACCCCAGAGTTACATAGGCCCAAGAGGATAAGATCCAGCCCTCTTGAATGCCATTGAACTTTATGTGGTCTGGCCCAGGTGCAAACTGCCAGTCTTGGAGGATTCCTGTGAAACAGTCGTGAGCAATAAAGTAGTTAATTGAACTCTTCACTTGTGGATCAACTGACAATATCAGGCCATGGGGATCATTCTACTAAGCTGGTTTTTACTCTGCAGGAAGTACTGTTGTTCTGTTTCTGGATCATTTTGTCAGAGTCTCTTCCTCCATTTTGCAAGAATCCGTCTATAAAGTTAATCTGGGTATATGTTAGAAGGGGAGGTAGAGGTGGTATTCAGTAGGTTCTGACCAGTTCTGGAGAACCAGTAGTGGAAATTTTGAGTAGTTTGGAGAACCGGCAAATACCGTCTCTGACTGGAGATTTTACAGTATCCTTCCCCTGCCATGCCCACCAAGCCACACCCACAGAACCGGTAGTAAAACAATTTGAATCCCATCACTGATGGGAGGCACCAAATATAGTTTTCCCTCCCCTGATCCTTCTTCTGGAAGATGCTAGCTCAAACATGACTGCTTCATGTCCCTATCAAAATGAAAATCCACACACCGTCCTATCTCAATTATCCATTCTCTCAAGTCCCACTTTTTCTGAAAGAGCCATATTCTATGCTTTGCTCATATTTGTGCAATTTGAACTAGAATGCTCTGAGAAGCCTAAACGTCTAAGGAGATTCTCAGTCATCCAGGTCATGGTTGTCCCAAAGGTGCTTTTCAAAAGGCCACTGGACTTTCTTGTTTTTCTTTGAAAACAGAGCTGAAGAAGTTTCTTGGATGTGAAGAAAAATGTCTTCAAAGAAAAACAAGAAAGTCCAGTTGCCTCTGGAAAAGACATCTTTGGGACTCTGAGAAGGTTGTAATTTCCTTAATTTCCGTATAAGAGTAGAAGGTGTGCTTGGGCTTTGCATCTGAAACTCAAATCATCCAATGAAATATTTGAAATCTATTTGGCAATATGGGTCCCTTCCTCATATTTGGAACCAAAATACCGATTTCTGCAGCTTTGGATATATTGTGTATGCAAAACCAAATCCTTTTCAGTGACTGTATTATCCATTGAGAATTAGAGATATCCAGGATCACAGATGCTTTTATTTATTTTTTCTCCAGTTCTGGGGATTGTTGCAACATTTTTTTTTCACTGATTTTGGCTACAAAGGCTAAAAGTGATAGATGAGGGAAAAGGCATTCACTGTTTAAGAGATATAGGGTCTCTCCCTCTCCCTCTCTGTTCAAGATGTAGTTTAGATAGGTATCCTAGCCCAGCAGTCCCCAACTTTTTGGATACCAGGGGCTGGTTCTGTGGAGAGAGGTTTTTCCACAGACCAGAGGGAGCGTGGTTTTGCATGCTGCCTGCATCCCACAGATGAGGCTTCGCTTGTTTACGTGGCCTGGTTTCTGACACGCCACAGACCGGAGTTAGTCCCTGCATAGCCTGTGTATTTCTTAATACATTTCATTTTTAGTTTAAATATAAAAAATAGTGTTGACACTTATTGTAACCAGGCAAAACCTATTCTCGGCATCACGGAGAGCATGTTATTAACATTTTGTTCTTTTTTAATGGGATTTTCTGTTAATTGTGCTCAGGAGCACATCCTTTAACAAGGGCTCCTGCTGAATTCAAATTATGAAGACATAACACAAATCCTTGCTTTTTCTAACCAAACTAACCTTACCAGTGAATTAAAGAAGGCTCTCCTCCTCCCCACACATAAAGGTCTAATAAAAAAAAATCTTATTAAAGGAGAAATGCTAGAGTAATTGCATCTACCACGCGCCGGCCCAATTTAAAAACAGGACTTCCATTTAAAAAAAAATCAGGCAAACACTGTCAAAACCTGCAACCTGACAGATATATTTATGGTTTGTTTGAGGTGGATTGTGGTGGTGGGGATAATGTCTTTGTTGGGACAATAATGGACAGATGTTCCAAGTCAAGCTCAAAATTATTAGGCTGGATGTTAAAAAACACAGAGGAGAGAGGGAAAGAGAACAATGTTCAAGTACAAACATGCTAACATACATGTCTGTATTTTTTACAGAATCTTCAGGACTGAGGCAGTGAAGAGGAAAGTAGGAGGGTGGGTGGGTTAAGTAAGTAAGTAAGTAGGTAAAGAAGGAAGGAAGGAAGGAAGGAAGGAAGGAAGGAAGGAAGGAAGGAAGGAAGGAAGGAAGGAAGGAAGGAAGGAAGGAAGGAAGGAAGGAAGAAGGGAAGGTGGGACTATTAAAGACATAACAGACTGGACTCACCCACTGGATTAAGTCATAATATGATGCACTAGGTTTTGGCTTACTGCAATGTGATAAACCAGATTCTCAGATTTATAAACCCCATTTATGGCTTGGCATTATTTATATATGACTCTGGCCAATATAGCTTGTTCAACAAACCATAGCTTAAATCTACATAAGCTGGTGAAGACATATAGGAAAAGTTGTGTGCTTATGTTTTCTTGTTTTCACCTAGAATGCTTAAGGTAAAGAAGTACATAGTAGCTGATATTTTTTAAAAAACGTAAAACTCTGATAGTATAGTTAGTTTGAATCTCAAAGGGAAACAAATGCTTCCTTATCAAATATAATGAATTTATTTTTTTTAAAAGCAGCAAAAATTAGAAAACTTAAATAGGTAGGTTGGTATTTACAGATGCACAAATGAATGTACGCTAGATTTATATTCTGCCTCTTCATCAAAGAATAACACTTAAAGTTGGCAAAAAAAATATTCAAAAGTAAAATAAAAACAAACCAGTCAAAAACACTATTAAACTGTGATTTTAATTTTTTTCAGAAAAACCAAACATGGTATCACTTCTCAGCAGTTGGTGGGAATGAAACCAGAAAAAAGAAAGAAAAACCAAACAATTTCAAGTGTAGAAGACTTTTTTTTCCCTCAAATAATAGGCTGTTATTAGATGACCCAGGACCCATTGGGATATCACTCCAGAGATATTTCTTCGCCTATATAGAGAAACTGAATGGCCATGGTGGGGGCTGCGGGGTTGGGGGTGGGGACAGTGGGAAAGGGATCAAGTTCTAACTCTGTGTCAGTTTGCCCATTGATTTTGCTTTTGTGAAACTGGCAAAGAGCACTGGAAATCACAATCATGTGCAGTAAAGTGCTGTACAGGTTGTCCTCGGCTTACAACAATTCATTTAGTGACTGTTCCAAGTTACAATGGCGCTAAAAAAAGTGGCTTACGACCATTTTTCACAGTTACAACCTTTGCAGCATCCCCAAGGTTATGTGATCACAATTCAGATGCTTGGCAACTGGCTCACATTTAGGACAGCGACAATGTCCCGGGGTCATGTGATCACTTTTTTGCATATGATCACTTCTGATAAGCGAAGTCAATGGGGAAGCCAGATGAAACCTAACCACTGGCTTACTAACTAATCAATTGCACTGCTTCACTTAACAGCTGTGGCAAGAAAGATTGTAAAATGGGGCAAAACTCACGTCAAGCCCTTTGTTCTTTTTTTTAAAATGGATTTCCTTACTTGGAAACTTGACAACTCACTTAACAAAGGCCTCATTTAACAACAGAAATTTACGATCACAGTGTAGTCGTAAATCGAGGACTATCTGTGGTGACCAAAAGTTGCCGACCACTGATCTGAACATCCTTGAAATTTCAACTCCACTGAAATAACAGGTCCCAAATTTTGCATGCCTTCTTTAAGTTAGTGCATTTGAGGTACTGTGATACAGTATTTTGGCTAACTAAAGGTTACAAACAGACAAGAGTTTCAGTAATATATAGATTAGGAGTGTCAAACTCAAGGCCTGCAGGCTGAATTCAGCCTGCAGGGTGCTTAGATCTGGCCCGTGAGCCCACTTTGGAAACAGTGAACAGCTGGCCCGCAGCGCCTCTGCCACCAAAAATGGATAAGTTGAGCTGAAAACACGCAGCCTCCTCAAGCTCCATTTTTGCTCGCAGAGGGCTGCAGGAGACTGTTGCAGCTTAAAACAGAGCCTCAATGAGTGACATCGAGCTGGCCAGGCCACCCCCGGCCACACACACACATATGCCCCCCAGGTCAAAGACAATCCTGATGCGGCCCTCAATGAAATTGAGTTTACCCCGCCCCCCCGATATAGACTGTTCAATGACAAAATTACAATATTCTCCCCTTGCCAGGAGCTTTCCTATTTTTTATATCTGTATATTTTAAATGCATTTATCATGCTTATCATGCAAATACCATAATTAATATACCACATAATGTACAATATTCAGTATAGTAACATTGCTTCGATTCAGAGTGAGTTATTGCATCTAATCTTCAGGTTTTCATATTCATGAAAGGACGGTCTGTACTTAACAAATTGCAGTTATTCATATGCAGCCTGTTGAGGTGTTTTGAAAGGGGGGTGGGGAATCCTTCCTCCATCTCTTTTGACAATAGAAATTTATCTTCAGCATTGTAAATGCTTCAGACTCTCCATGACAAATATGGCTTACATTAAGCAGAATCTACAACAGAGCCTCATTTGTTTCTGAGGTACTGCCCTGCCTGTATTTTTCCAGTTGAGGGCATATTAATGAATGCAATGCAGTTTCTGCTAGTTTTATGACATAATCTTCTAGTTCCATTCACCAAAGCGCATTGCTGCAATTGAGAAATGGGTATATGTATCTGTGCACACACATACACACATCATATATATGTATATATATGACAAAGATATATTGTCAAGGAATTCAGGTTGTTCATTACTGCGCAGTCTAATTAGTGCAGTTTTGGTTTCTTTTCCATTGATGCTGTCAATTCAGCTCACTTTTTCAAAACAAAGTCAAATAATTGCATGCATATTTCTGCATCTATGCAAGCTAAAAGATTGTATATTTATTCACAGCTGTATAATTGTGTAGGTGTACAATAAAAAAATAGCTTCGGGAAAAATTAATCACAGACTTACAAGAAAACGAAACATATGAGAGACCAGAAAGTAATTTGCTCTTCATACTTCTTGTGGTTGGATTGTCAAGTGTATAAATCTATTTCAATTTACATTTAAAATGAGCAACAGATGTATTTCTAACAGCAGTGATTTTAATTTCCAGTCCAACAGGGAAAGCTGTAGGGTACTTCCACAGATACATGTTTCTTTTTAATAATAACATGTGATAATAATCAATCAATGAACAGTTTTAAATAAAATATATATTCTACTGTATTCAGCTATCATATTATTTTATGTCCTGTTTTCATTTCTACAAGAAGCCCATTAGGTTGTATTTGGGATAGCAGGCCTTTGGTCCTTCCAGCTTTAACCCTTGTATGTTCAAAAGAAGTAGAGATAGAAAGTAGGACACCAAGTGATCCTTCCTATAGTTTGCACCACTGTAGGAAACAATTTTATGGATGAGGATTGATGCAGCTAACTATTCTTGCTACAGGCAATCCTTGCTTTATGATAGTAATTTATATACCATCCAGAATCGCTTGACAATGAGATGGGCAGCATATAATTTAATAAATAAATAGATTGGGACCAGAATTTCTGTTTTTAAGTGATGTGGTTGTAATGTTTTGGTTTCACATCATGTGAGAGTCCTGCCTAGCAACAGCTGAGTGTTCTGGTTTACCCAGTTGCCATTGTTAAGTGAGAACCACACAGGTCATTAACTGAGAATGACTTTGTCATGGCCATGGCTTCCAATTTCCTGGTGGCTTCCCCATTGTCTTTGCTTGTCAAAAGTCAGCGGGGAATGCTGAAACCTGGGTTCACATGACCGCAGCTTGTTATGACATTGTAATCATTTGTTGTGTGGATCTCAATCGATTGACTTCAGGGACACTACAACAGCCAGAACTCCAAGGACTGATCTTAAGTCCCCTTTGTTCAGTGCCACTGCAAGTTCAAACAGTCAACAAATGAATGGACATAAGCCGAGGACTGCCTGTACTTTGGTGGTAGCAGCAGCAGCCGCCGCATTCTGTCCTCCTTCGTGCCAGGAAGCACACTCACTTCGTATGGACAATTTTGCAGGGCTGGCTGACAGAAACCACAACTTTTCAAACTTGTCCTCTTTTTCCTTCACTCTTGGCAAATTCACAGCTCCTGAGCACAGAAGGATTCTGAGCACCATTAGCCTCCCCACAGGCAGAAGGAAGGCTGGCAAAGGGTGCTCCGTGTTCTCCCCTTTCGTGGCAGTGCTCCTGATTACCTGACTACCCACCAGTTCCTCAAGAGCAGAGAGACTGGAGCCTCCCAGACCAGCACTGGGCTCAGCAACATCCCTCATGTGCCCCAAAGAAGCTTGTTCCAGTTTCCCAGGCTGGCTACACATAACAGATCTAATAAGGTAGGTCAGGCTTAGGGCCTAAGTCATAAACTTAATTTGAAGCCCCAAGCCTCCATGCCAACATCATGTTCGGTCTCTTGGCTGACCTGGACACAGTTTTCTGGCAGAGTTTTTAACCATCGCCACCACCCCAAGATGCCATGTTTCCAATGATTACAGAAGGTTCAGGGGGTTTGTGTTTTTATTAAACAGCAATCCAATCAAATACTGGTGTTCTGGTTGATGAAAAGAGGTGCCTGATTAAATGGCTAAAGTGAAGTTTTGAGGGTTGCTTTGATTCACAATACTTGTAAAAATTTAATATATCTCCGTTGAACAGCACGCCACCATTGTCTTCATTTTTCTCATTTTGGATTCCCCACAGATACTTGTATCAATAAATTTATGAAAAAGTACTAGTGCTATGAATCAAGGGCTAGTTTGCATATAGTCCTTATAATGACTTAGATTTGAGATCACTTCTCTATTATTACAATGTAGATTATAATTGAAATTGGGAACATTGAAAAATTAAAAATACATTTTTTACAGATTTGTTAATCAGACCGAGGCCAGTTCTTTTGACAAGTGAGGGATTAAATTGCTCCTGTGCTCGGAATAAAAATTCCTGTGCCCTTATCCCACTTCTAGTATATTAAATGCCAGCAGTCCAAGTTTCTGCCAACAACCTTGACTTCTAATACAATTTCTTGCAAACAATTTTTACATTCCATAAATAATTCACAATAGCCAGTTCTATGCAAATCAAAAGCATCTTTGGACATCTCATTTGCACAATTTATTTCAGCCCTGAAATCTTTCATCTGCCAATCTTCTGAGATTTGTATTGAGGATTTCTCTGTAACTGGGAAAAGCAATATCCCTCATTGAATGTATATACACACCCAAACACATATATACATGCCTGCGCGCGCACACATATGTAAAAATTGCAATTTGTTTAGCATTGTGTAAGATATATTCTGATTCCTTTGCCCCAAAAGCAGCATATCACATTAAATAATAAACATAGATTGAATAGACTTAATCTACAAAATATTTTCAGTTGTGGCTACCTCAACTGAAATTATGTTTCTTTTTATCCCACCTTCCAGCCTGGAAATCACCAATTAGAAATCTGCCTATTGATCCAGCAAGAGAGATCAGCGTACAACATTTTTTAAATTAATTCATTTCATGTCTGAGTGCCCTTTCACTGTATTTTCAATATCTGAAGAGCAAATACAAGCAAGATAATGTCAGCTTTATAAAGTAGACTTGACCAAGAAACCACTGCCTTGTAAGGCAGGACTATGTTAATTGGAACAAATATAGTAACAGAAACATAAAAGTCTGAATGTGCTTTCCTCTCCCTCTGATATTTGTGTGAACCAAGAGAAGGTCTTGTCTCACCTTACTTTCTTGGTCCAGGCTCAAGCTCCTATTATCTGACTGTTCCTTGGTAGTAACTCTTCCTTGTCTTTCAAGGCAATTCTCTCCACCCTCAACAATTAAATTTTTTTTTACAATGCATAGAAAAAGGTCTCAGAACATATAAAAACAACCTCAGAGCCCAATTAAAATGAATGTAAATTAAATGCCATCAGTTGCTGCTAAAATTATATCAGAGCTTAGACTAAAATGTTCTTTAGTTATTGTGCTCAAAGACCTGTTCCCTGGAAGTTAGTTACTTCACCTAATGGAAGTACCCCGAGAAAGAACTCAATCCAACCAAGGTTACATGGATAGATGTGGATATTCAGACATTCCAAATCTTTAGCTATGAAAGACTTTAAGAGTCAAATTCAAGGTCTTACTGGACAAGGAACCAAGGGGATCACCCAGTGGGGACATACTTCTATACATACTACCTATACATATATATTATCTTCACAATGCTCATCTCTACCTATTGAATTATCTAAATGGACCTTCTGTGGAACATGGAACATCTGTTCTCTTATTGATCAGTTTGTTAAAGTAGGATTCCAACTGTGCTATATTGGAGCACAGAAGAATATTACCCCATACCTCATGTATGTATATGGGGGAGGTGGGGGGAAAGGGCTAGAAAAAGCTAAAACAAGCTAACATGGACCCTTTATTTTTGGAACTGGGCATTTCTCAACCAAAAATGAGGGGATTAGTTCAAAGTAAGAAGAAGGGGAGAGTTCAGAAAGGTCAAAACCCTTCAGGAATTTTGGAGCTTATTTAAAACCACTATGATGGAAGCTGACATCAACCATATACCATTGATTAGAAAGGGCAGCAACATGCCCAAAAGGATGCCAGAGTGATTAGACAAGCACTGTCAACGAAGTCAGGAAAGACGCAAAGTTTTCTTTCAAAAGGTCTTGTCCAAACACAGGATAAGGGTAGAAAATTAAAGAAAGAGAGACCTGTGACAGAACAATGCAGATTCATGATAAGGAAAGCCAACAAGGCATTTGAAGAGCAAATTCCCAAAGCCATAAAATCAACACGCCAGCATTTCTTCAGATATATCAGAAATAAGGAGGGGGGAAGAGACAGGTTACTAATGAAGATTTAGAAAGCAAGTATGTGAAACTCATACTGAGATTACAGAATTAATTTCTTGTGCTAGGCTTTACAGTGGAACTGTTAGAAAGATATATGCCCTCACTGTCTTCACACTGACTCTGTGAAGAACTAGATAAAAAGAGATATGAAATGTTTAGCAATAGCGAACCAATTAAGAATTATTGAGGCCCAAACCCATCTTCAAATGTTCACAGAATAAGTCTGAATTTTGGAAACTAATTTCAGTTTCCAGCCCAGAAAATGAGAATGATGGAAATCATAAAAATTAAATATAGGTCAAGATAAATAAGAGCAGTCTTTTAGAATCAAGGTTCTGCCTCATCAGCAAATAGAAACATTAATCTAGATTTCTCAAAATAGCACTTGAGATTCCTTAGAATGTCTTCTTAAGAAAATTTAGCCTTCATGGAATACCAAAACAGATCTTCTCAAACACTGGAGATTAACTGAGAAAAGAGGAAGCAACCCATTTGAGATTCTCAGTCATCCAGGTCATGGTTGCCCCAAGGTGCTTTTTCAAGAGGCAACTGCAGGGGTGGAATTCAAATTTCTTAACAACTGGTTCTGTGGGTGTGGCCTAATTTGTGGGTGTGGCTTCATGGTCATGTGACTGGGTGGGTGTGGCTTGCTGACTGGGCATGGCTTGGTGGTCATGTGACTGGGTGGGCATGGCTTGTATGTAAATATTATAAATATTTATGTAAATATTGATTTTTTTAAATAAAAAGAGCAACTTTTACCCAAAAGCAGGCAAAGCAGGCAGGCAGATTGAGTTGCTCACAGAATCACAGATTCATTCAGAAAGCTGCGATTGGCTACCTGAGTCTGCACTGAAAAGCTTCAGTCCTAAGGAAGGTTTGGCTCTTCTTTTAGATTAGCTAGAAAGCAAGAAATCCAAGGATTTGCTGCTTTCTAGCTAATCTAAATCTCCCGGCAAAGCAGAACAGCTGATGGTTGGGGGGGGGAAGGGAAAATAGCAATTTACCAAACCAGGCAAGTTGGATGGCTCGTATGCCAGGTAAGGGGTGAGTGGGTGGGGAGCAGCAGGGCCAGTCAGTGAAGTGATTTGCTGGTTCTCTGAACTGTGGACAATCATTTGCAAGAAATCATCAGCTGTGCTGCCTGGAGAGCTGACAAGCGCTGAGTTCGGGTGCACAGCATTTGAAAATCTTCTTGTTTCCTGCTTTTTCAACCTCAACTTTGCCGCGCAAAACAGCTGATGAGCGAAAAGCAGGGAATAAAGCACAGCCTAGAGTCCGGGCAGGCGGGTGGGCCAAACACCGAACCAGTTTTGGTGTCAGCTGCTCTTTGCAGCTACAGGTTCTATAGAACTGGGCTGAACCGGTAGCATCCCATCTCTGGGCAACTGGACTTTCTGATTTTTCTTTGAAGACATTTTGCTTCTCATCCAAGAATCTTCTTGGATAAGAATCTCCATAGACATTTAGCTTTGCACTTTGCAATGAACACCATTCAAATGGTGTGGAAATATGAGCAGATTTCAAGAAAAAGTTGCAGACTACAGGAACCATTTGTGCTTCAACACAGACTCATCCCCAACAGCCTGCATCTATGTTCAACAGTAAAGGGACACAGGGCAGAAAATATCCTGCAGAAAGCATGGCTTCAACTTCTCAATGAAAGAGGAGAGCTGAAGAAGCTTCTTAGATGGGAAGTGAAATGTCTTCAAAGAAAAACCAGAAAGTCCAGTTGCCTCTTTAAAAAGCACTTTTAGTGGGGAAAAAAGCTTTCATATTTATTCTGCCTACTGCCTCCCTATTTTCCCTTTGCTTTGCCTTCAAGGAGCAAAATCATTTTTTCTTCCTAAGTTACATGCACAAACAACCAGATTCATTTGTGTTCAAGTCAGCAACCTTATTGTGTTCTATCTATATTACTAGAATCTCCCCAGACCGCTAACCTTCTCCTGGGCAAAAACAGATATAGATTCTTGGAATTTACTACGGGTCAGGCTTAAATGGCTCTTGGGGCTGCAAAAGGATTTGAGGCTAATTCCCCATTTGATTCCTCCTCCCTATCCAGCTGGACATTTCCCAACATGCTAACATTAGCTTAACCGGAGAAACAGTTACATTAGTCAAATATCATGTTAAGTCATATAGTGCAGCAAGACACATGAACTTGATAAAAGATTAGTGAAAAGACAATTCGTTTTATAAAAATATAAATATGATCTCTGGTATCTCTAGCTCCATTGTGTCATTCTAATCACTACATAATAAAATAATAAAAGCTATGTTATCAGTTAGGTCAATTAAACAGTTTTATATCCACTGGCACATTCTTAGTCAGGAGTGAGCAGTAAGTTTGCATTGCCTGAAGTTTGTATGTAATGCTTAATTTTTGAGAAATGGGTTTGTTTATTCTACCGTTTTTATAACCCATAGATTCTTAGCAGGATGCAACACACTAATAACTGGAAGAATATTTTAGGAAAGTAATCCAAAGACTAAAACTGTATTTATATGCTGAATAGATATTGAAGGAGGCTGGATTGGAATATCAGAGTGGCTTTAAAATTAGAAGAAGACCACCAGTAACCTTGCTACATTATGGACAAGTTTATCTTACCCTCAAAATTATATGTGAAGACCTAGCTGTTTGAAGAAGTTTACAATAGGGAAGAGGTGGAAAGAAAGACGAGGATGGCCTAGCTACACTGCACTGCTCTGGCTCAGGAATTCTGGGAATTGAAGTCCATAAATCCTAAAGAGAGCCATCATTACCCATCTCTGTTCTAAGTGTAGAGGACTACTGCTTCCAACATTTCTGAATGAGAAAGGCCCTTGTTACATCCTTATAACAACACTATACCTGTGATAGGAAAATGCCCTTGTAACAAGTTATGGTTGTCTATGGTTTCTCCCCAATCTGCCAAGTGTAACATACATGAAAGAGTTCAAATGCTTCAAATGTGCCATATAATTGCAAAATATGCGTATTGTTATTTACTCCATAAACTTTTTTTTTAAAAAAAAAAAAACCACACAACCCACTCTCTCCTTCCATTTCATTCCAAGAGAAAGCATAAATCATCATGGGAAGCCACAAAGTGTTTTAAACGATTACAAGCATACATATGGAAAGCATCAATAGCAAATGGGGTTTGCTGACCAAAGATTGTTAGCTGAGCATGACTAAACCACTTTTTATTCTAATCTATTAAATGGCCAGGGTAATAGCTTACATCTCTCAAGAAATATAAGTTTATGGAAAATGTCTGTGCCGGACAAATGTTAAGAGAGCTTTACTTTTGAAAAAAGTAAATTGCAGCACATTAATGTCACCACATTAAGCATTCTTGTTACCAAATTTCTATAATGTAGCCAAGGCCAACATTAGTTTAAAATGCAGGTTTCTGCAAAATAGGCTGCTCACATCACCAACAATGGAGCCCAATGAATCTCTCAAATTCTACTTTCCTCACTGGTTTCTTTCCTCTTTTGTATTTTATCAACTTTTTAAAATACAATCCATCCTAGCTGAAATAACACACCAGGCTCTACCCCAAATGTATGCAATCATTCTAAAATGTACCTTTGAGCTTCGCTGCAGCTCCTGCTGTTAGAAAAATGTTTTCGGGAAATAAGAGCCATGTTTGGGGGAGGGGAACCCACCCACCCCCTTTTTTCAATTGTTGGAGCCAGTGGCCAGTTGAAGCTTCTGGGAAGGTAATTGCCTTTTGCACTCTTTTTCACCAGTGTCTGGTACTCAAAGATAAACTGCCTTTGGACATGGAGATTCCATTTAGCCATTATAGCTAATAGCTTCTGATAAATCTGCTTCCTTACATTCATTACTTCTTCACCCTTTTAAAACTGCATAACCCACTTGCTAACACCACATCCAGCAGCAAAAAATAAATCTGAGCCTTGTGCCACCTTGAAAACTAACTAAGGATTATGGCCTACACTTTCAAAGTTATAACTCCTTCATCAAAATCTAAGAAGCGTTATTGTGAGCCAGAGATGGGTGGGTACCAGTGATAGTATTCTATCAGTTTGGTCCAGTTCAGGAAAACCAGTAGTAAAAAATGCTACCGTTCAGCTGAACCGGTAGTAAAAAAGCATCTCTTTTTTTTTCCTCCTGACGATCAGCTGTTCTGATGATCATCTGTGACAGGATCCCCCTTGCTGTCTCACTGCTTCACCCAGGAGGCTTCCCTGAGGCCCAGGAGCCAAAAAGGGCCATCCGGGGGGAGGAGCTGTGCCCCCCCCACTCTGTTTTTTGCCTCCAGGGCCTCAGGGAAGCCTTCTGAGGGCAAAAACGGGCTCCCAGGAGGCTTCCCTAAGGCCCAGGGGGCAAAAAGGGCCGTCCAGGGGGAGGAGTTGTGCCCCCCACTCTGTTTCTTGCCTCCTGGGCCTCGGGGAAGCCTTCTGAGGACAAAAATGGGCTCCCAGGAGGCTTCCCTGAGGCCCAGGAGGCAAAAAAGGCCATGCGAGGTGGGGGGTGGAGAGGGTGCAGCACAAAAAAAGAAGACCCAGTCACATGGCCATGGCCATCTAGCCACTCTTACCTTGCCACATGTAGTAAAAATATTTGAATCCCACCCCTAGTGGGTACATGTAATTATGAATAATTTCATCCTGTCTCTGATCTTTCAGTCTGTTTTACATTTGTTTAATGTTTCATCTTCAGCATGAATGATGGGCAGATTTCAAAAATTCCTCTTACTCAACAGTTCTGCTTTTGGAGACACGAGAACTAAAAGTGGCAGGCAACATTATTCTAAAGATACCAAGGTTTCCTCTAGTCGGCTTCTGGTCCCTACATGGACAGCTATGTAATTTCTTGGGTTTGTTATGAAAGTATTTGTCATTAAGTATTTACAGGATTTTGTTTATTTTTCAAGTTAGCTTAATGCCTTGGGATTACTGGATGGTTTTTTATTCAAACATCGATTAAGTCTAATCTTGCTTTGCTTTTGTAAGAACAACTCAGATCATCTAAATGCTGCCATCTGACTCTAAGCCATGTCTACATTGTCCTTTTCCTATAGGTATCTGAGATATTTTGATTATAACATTGTAGAACTTGAAGGCAATCCTAGATCTCTTACATTTTAATCTGGTCAAACTTTGCATATCTTCAGCAGTGTCTACTAATTAACATGAAATTATTATTATTATGGTTGGTCACAAGTCAGCCAGATGTTTAGAGTGGATTTGGCATTTCTGTCTACCTATCGACTCCTTCCCAAGGACCTAGAATAGGCAAATGTTGTTGTTTAATTATTATTACTATTACATATACAACAGTGTGAAATCACAACTGCCTCTGAACAACTCATGCCTAATTTTAGTGCAGAGCAAAATTGAAAGGAATTTAAAGAATCCAAGACTATTTTACAGATCCAGAGATATTATCTGAGGTTCTAAAATGTACAGGAAGTCCTCAATTTGTGATCCCAATTGGAACTATAATTTATGTTGCTAATCAGCGAGGTTGTTAAATTAGTCAGGCTTTTGACATGGTCACTAAATGGTTGATAAATGAATCTGGCTTTCCCCATTGACTTTGCCTATTGGAAGCCAGCTGGGAAGATTGCAAACGGTGATTACGTGACCCTGAATGCTGCAACCACCTTAAATACATGCCAGTCACCTAAGCCCTCATATTTTGATTACATGACCATTGGGATGTTACAACAGTCGTAAGTGTAAGAAATGATAAGTAACTTTTTTCAGTGCGGTTGTAACTCTAGACCAGTGATGTCAAACTTGCAATGACACAGCATCATCACATGACCCTTTGCTAAACTGGGGTGGGCGTGGCCCATAGGCCGCAAGTTTGAGACCCCTATTAAACAAATGGTTGTATGTATGAGGACTGCCTGTATTCTGGAATTCCAAAGAATTCTTCTTGACAGGCTTTGTCCTTTTGTCATGTTTCTCCATCTGTTCTGACTGACTTTCTTCTATCTTCTAGGAGGATTCTTAGCATTGTTGTCCCTTCACAAGTACCACTCGTGTCAAATCCAAGAATTCCTTCTTGATAAGCTGGAATGGAGCAGATTCACCTCTAGAGCCTTCATCTTCTCTTCCAGGAAAATCAGCCTTCATTTTCAGCCTGTATTATCTTTGTTGCCTTCAAGGAAGAAAACAAACATGCCCCGGACTTACAAGTCATGTAGGTCCCATGAGCTTCATGTTCCAAAAGAAGAAAACAAAGGAAGAAAAAAGAAAAATAACAATCCCTGTCTTGACCTTCTCCAATGAACTCCTATTTGCTAGTTCAGTAAGCCTATTCCTTGAGTCTTGGCTTCTTTATACATTCCCTAAAATTGCTCCAACTAGCTCAACAAGAAGCAATGCAACAGTGACACACAATGCGCAATCAGTAGCCTTAAGGCTTAATCAGCAACCCTCAAGAATCATTCAATAGCAATCAGTCAGCCGCCTCTCCCTCTCCTTGTTTTTTTTTCCTTTTCTGATTCTCCCCTTCATTAAAATCCCTGGACTTAATTTCTATTTGGTCTCTTTGTCCACTCACTGAAGAGCCACCTGATGAATCATAGTTAGAGCTATTTAATCCTGGAATCTGTCATGGAAGGTGCTTTGCTCCAGGATGCTTCTTCAAATCAGAAAGTGCCCTGAGAGTCCCCCAAAACCCGCCTCCATTGATTTTGAAGACTTATTATTTCTAATTTGTGTCCAACTGTTTTTGGACACAGAAACTACCTCAGGGTTTCTCAGCCGTAGCAACTTTAAGATGTGTGGACTTCAACTCCCAGAATTCTGTAAAATTTGATAGGCATTTTTAGACTGCCATCTCGCTTTACTAAATTATTTTTATTGGATCCTAAAGTCAGTTGCAATGATTTATGGTTCTGTATATCAGCTTGTTATTGGTGATTTGAAAAATTCATTCAGAGGCCGTAAGTGATTACCTATGGTTGGGCATTTTTTAAAAGAATTGCCACTTATGATATCCACATTCTATGGATAACACAGGAGGTGCTATTGCCATTCTAATGATCTACTTTGTCTTCCCACTTTTTTAAAAAAAAAATTATTAAAATGTTAGCACCAGTATTTCCATTGTAGTTTTTTTTTCAGGGCCACTATGCACTTAATTTAAAGCTTCCTGTTTACTGGTTCCATATTTATTTACAGAATAACAGAATAAAAGAGCTGAAAGAAACCTTGGAGTTTTTCTATCCAACCCCCTGCCCAAGCAGGAAACATCTGTCCATCTGTCTATCAAATTTATTGGACACCCATCTTACAACAGGGAACTCTGCGGGGCTTACAATGTTTAAAAGGACAAAACTGAACAAAAACTGTATGTAATATGGATAAAATACTCTGAAAATACTCAACCCTAACAAAACATTTAATTCTATTCTCTTAAATACAATTGGGATACTACTACTACTACTACTACTACTACTACTACTACTATTATTATTATTATTATTATTATTATTGTTGTTGTTCTTGTTGTTGTTATTGTTATTATTATTATTATTCCATTGGCTTTTCTTAGTAAGGTAAAATTTTCACTAATATATCATGTTAATCCCATGTGGAACCTTAATTTAATTTCACTTCAACTTAATTAAGGGGGGAAAGGAAGCTGAGGCAAATGTTTCAAAGTGGGAGAGTTTATTGAAGAGAGCTCACTTTTGACATGGTCATATATTTTTTATTATTTATTACACTGATATGGAGTCCCTTTCACTGATAAGGCAACTCTGATAGATATCTTTCTCAGTGTATCAAGAAATTTATTAATTAGGTTTATATTCCCCCTTTCATTCACGAGATCAAGGTCTTGCGTCATATTTTACTCCTTCCCCTGGTTTTTTCCCAACCACCATCATTGAATCTAGTAGATTGGGCTTAGAGAGCCTACAACTATCCTGTGAGCTTCCATGGCTGAAGGTGAGTCTCCCTACTCCAAATCCATCTTTTTCAGTATTATACACTCTGTTACACTTGCTCTACTTCATTTCCAAATACATACCGCCTTTAGTTTTTATCTGAAAAATCATTTTTCCCCAAATTGTTTATCTATAAAAAGGGAAGCTCGCCTTTGATTAATTGAGAACCCAGAATATAAAGACAGATTTCTTTTTCTATCTAATCTTTCTTTTGTAAGAATGGTCTCCTTTCTGGATAAACAAATAGGTGTTTGTCTCAACTCCTGATAAATAGCTTTCTATGTCCAAATGGGCACTGAGCCCACAACACTGGAAAGAAAGTGTCTTCAAGACAAAAGTTTTATTCTCATCATACAGTTAATACACCTGCTGTTGGCATGTGATTAATAATTCTAACCTGAATAGTGAGGAATCTAGGCTTATTGTTTTAAGAATCCATTTCCAGTGTTTGTTTCATCACAATTCTTTTATCAAACCAGAGAACCAAGTAATATAAGCAGGCATCTCCGTAGCCTAATCTGTGTTGGGTTATACTGCCAAGGGTACTTGATGCTATAGTATGCTATGTTGAGTTATACTATCAAGGGTACTTCAGAAGCCTATAAATACAATTATATCCCTATATAAGAGAAGAATTCAAAAAGGGATCTATTGACCAAGTCCATTAAAGCTGATGCAAAACAGAACGAGTCATGGGCAGGCTTGAAAGATTAGCATATTATAGGAACACTGAAGCCCATTACATTAACCCGTGTGACCTATCTAGGCCTGGAAAATAAAATCAAGCATTTCCATTTTTCTTCCATGGGCTGATGCCAACTTTAAGAGCCTTGGACCAAGTCATGGCTACTGCTAATTGTGATCAATGGGGAAGGGGCAAGGGAAGTGGTGAAATACTCTTTAGCTGCAAAGACTCATGGGATACAATGCTGCTAAGGATCATTAGGCACTCCCTAAAGTAGCCTTTCTTGAGGTGTAATTTGAGCTTTTCAGGAGGTCCACAAAATTAAAATTATTTGGCAGATATTAAAAATATTTGCTGTTCTCATTTTTTTATTTGTTAAAAATACAAATTTGTTCCCTGAAAAATCACGTTCATATTAATATCTAACTAATGTTAATATCTAATGGCTGCTTATTGTTATTTTACATGGTTTTTACATAATTCAATAAATACTCTATGAATGCGTCAATTTAAATTTTTCATGTGGTAAATATAGATGAATTTAACCCTTACAAATAACACTCTTTTGAGACCCTCCTTAATTTTTAAAAGTAGGAAAAGACCCAGGGAGTAAAAAGTTGAAGAACCCCTGCCCTTAGCAAACTTTAAGATGTGTGAACTTCAACTCTGTGTGGACTTCAGTGCTGGCTGGGGAATTCTGGGAGTTGAAGTCCATGCATCTTCAAGCTGCCAAGGTTGAGAAATGCTGCTCTAGAGAGAAAGTAGCTTGGACTAATAGGCACAGAATATCCTTTTATTAATAATATCACTCATGAGTGCACCTAGGGACCAATTGAAAACAAGAAAGAGCCACTGAGCCAAGCACATTATAGTTCTGCTTCAAAAAAAAGTTCAGCCTAAAGGCACTCCAGATCATTTAGTGGGGCAGAGAGGATGGTGCCCCACATAAACCTGTGGAAATAAATCAAAATGTACTCTGCAATTCTTACGATTCCCTGGAGTAGGAACAAATATGCTCAAGTTGTTCCTCCAACTGAGCCAAACTTCTGACTGTTCTTGCCATTATCAGGAGAAGGAAAGCAGGTATCCAGTAGGAAGAAAGGAAGGTGTTGTTTTTCTACTGCTATGGCAACACTTCTCTAGTTCGACTAGGTCAGTTTCATTAACTAACCCTCATAAAGTTAAAGATAAAGGTTTCTCCTGTTCATTCATCTTTGACTCTAGGTGGGGGGGGGTGCTCATCTCTGCTTCTTAGCCAAAACAGAAATTTTCATGGTCATGTGGCCAGCATGACTATATGCCCAGGCGCACAGAATGCTATCACCTTTTGATGCTTTCAAACTGCTACGTTGGCAAGAGTGTTGCAGAAGCTGTTCCTGTAGGCAAATAATGAGAGCTCGCCCTGTTGCACGGTGTTCGAGTCTTGAATCTGGGCTGTCAACTTTCCAACTAACAACTTCAGCGTTCTAATCACTGAGCCATCGTGCCCCCTTAATCCAAATAGCAAGACAAATTCAAACAATTTATATACGGGTGAATTTTCTGCCCATCACTGCCAAATGAAAATAAGTAAAGACCCAAGAAGAGGCATCTTCTTAGCATATGCTAAATAAACAAATAAACACACACACACACACACATTCAGGAATGGACACAATTGACACATGACAAATTTGTTCAAAGCTCCCTTGGACCCAGCTATCATCTACTTTTCCAGCAGGAACTGCGAGTCCAGAAGAACTCATAAATTGCACACTGACTCTGAATGGGGCAATGCTACCTGGAGACAATGATTAAAACTCTCCAGTTTCCAGACCCGTGGGACCCAAAATCTATAGACAGCCAGTCTTTGAAGGGTTGATCTGAAGCCTGCTCTTCCCCAGCCAGACCCCACCTTCCTCCAGCCACCAAGACACAACAGCCTCACTTGGGAGTCATGGAGATGTACAAAATGTGTATATTTGATAGTGTCATGTGTTACACTCAAGTGCAAACACAAATGAGAAGGCCTTCTCGAACCTCCAGGAATTTGCTCTCTATAATTGTATTCTGTCTCGCCTTTCCTCTTTCCCAAAATATGAAAGAGTACAAACTCACACCAACACAGGCAGGCAAGCTGGCTCGGACTTCACAGAATTAATTCTTTGGAACTGATAATATTCTTGGCATTCCCACATGTCCTGCCTGCCAAGTCCGAACTGATAAAGTTTTACTCACAGGAAATCACAAGGCAGTCTGCAAAAATAGTCATTCACGAAGAAAATCTGAAGTAAGGTTAAACTTTGTCCCGTACAAAGTTTCAGGAGAAAACACACCCACTTTTATCCCCTGTGGGGTGTGGCTCAATGACTCAGCTCACTCTCTGACCCTCCCACGCCTCCTACGTTGCTGCTCACGTTTTTCCCTACGTTGCTGCTTAGGATCGAGCCAACACTCTTCCTCTTTACTCCCTGTCAGGGGCTGCTCCGATATGCCTTCCTCCTGATTAATCTCAGGCTGTTCCTCTCGGTTGTCTGATGGAACCTGAGGCATTATCAAGGAGGAAGGTCCTGGGAAGGAAGGCATTGCCAGAGAGGAAGGTCCTGGGGAGGAAGGCATTCCCAGTTCCTCCTCCTCATCTTCCAGGTCTTCTTCCTCTGACAGCATAGGCTCGGGAATCGGGGCCACAACATAATTGTATCTATTATAGAAAGGGAATTAATAACTACAATATAGACTGATCACGTATAGAGGCAAATATTAACTATCGTAACATAGCCTTCCAGCTTTGTGTCAGTTAGACATTATTTTCCACACGTATCTACATATGAAAATTGGCTCACACTTTCAATTTATTAACGCTGTGGTATATCCTCTACTGAGGCTTCTCTTTAATTTCTAAATTACTAATTGTTGCATATTTTAAATATCTTCCAGATTTCATTATATCCACACAAAGCTTTGTAAAATAAAATAGACTTATCTCTAATTACTGTAAGAATGAAAACTTAAATTAGCGATCTCATTGCTGCTGAAGGAAATTTAGTGTTGGAACTATAACCATGTATTATAATTCTAGAACATGCTGGCTTGCAATGAGTCTATCTTGGCAGTTGCTTCTTGTAATCTCCCAATGAGCCAGAAAAATCAAATCAAGTAGTTCTGGGATCTCTTTTTCTTTCTATCTCCTTGCCTAATTCCAGCTTATAAATATGATCCAAGACAGCCATATGCGTATGAGTTGAAATTATGTATACATGAGTTCAAGATTATAGTATTACTGAATAGCAGCTCCCTCTATGCAAAATTTCACCCGTATCTGTACCTTCATCATTCTTGTTCCTATAGAATGTCCATCATTTCATTTCTTTGTGCTTGATTGATGGTTGCTGAATGAATTGATTCTTGGGATGTGAAATATAAATTTTGCTTCTGTTGGTATAAGATATTCTGAGGAAAATGAAGAACTTTTGGCTCTTTGCAACAGATTCATGTGGCGAGCTATCAGGGTTTTAGTTTAGAATATATTGCAAGTTAAACGTCTTAAGATCTGCCTTGGCTCTTCACAACCAGGCTGAATTTTTCACGAATTGGAAAGCCAATAAGGCTTTTCAGTCTGAGCTGAATAATATTATTTCTCACTTTGGCCTTAGATTGAGCATAGGTACAGGGTGCGGCCTGCCCAGTCATATAACAAAGGTTAGAATGCAGTACTGCAGGCAACTTCTGCTGCCTGCTGGCTGCCTGCAATTTGGCAGTTCAAATCTCACCAGGCTCAAGGTTGACTCAGCCTTCCATCCTTTCAAGGTGGATAAAATGAGGGCCCAGATTGTTGGGGGCAATAGGCTGACTCTGTAAAACCACTCAAGAGAGGGCTGTGAAGCACTGTGAAGTGGTATATAAGTCTATGTGCTATTGTGCTATTGCTATATGGAGGCCAGCAGATTGGGATTCTAGCCAAGATCCCTGATTCATTAGCTCTTTTGTACATACTCAATACCTTGGCAATGTGGAGGGGTGTAGATATTGATCATGCTGTGACCAACTCTGACTCCCAAAGACATAAGTGTCTGTTTGGTATCTGGCTTCTGAATCAAATCCAGAAACAAGTGACGAGATTATTTTTTTCCCCTCAATACTTCATAGGTGTTTAAATTCATAATTAAAATAATATTTTTTGCCAGTGGCCAGAACTGCATTTTTCCTTCTCATCTTTCCTTTATGGTTCCTCCCCTAACGTCATTTTTCTGGTATTAAGTACCGCTGGATCCATTTCCCGGTTGTGTGTCAGGTGCAGAAGGATTCAAAGCCCAACACATCATATTTTCTGAAAGCTAAAGACAAGCTTTGCATTAAAATGTATATTCCCCCCCACAATAACCTATAGGTTTTGTGATTATTATTTTTTATTCTGGAGACTACATTACAGAATTCAGAGAACTATATTCCTATTACCTAGCAGTCTAAGGAGATACTTAGAAGAATTAGAAGAACTTTATTGTCATTGTACAAGTACAATGAAACTGTGGATGCAACCCAGCAACTGTTCACAATACAATAAAACCAAAGCACTTAAAAATGAAGATAAAAAAAATAGAGTACCCACGTCTCCATTTGCAATTAGAGAGTATAGTATCTACGAATATACACAAAATATACATCCAACACTGACTGTAACGCTTAGCCAAGTATAATACACAAGAGATGGATTGTACTGTAATATGTTATTATACATCTGAATGGGGTATTGGGATTTCACATCTTTTCACATCTTAATAAGGTAGTGATTTTGTGTTTATTTGCAGTTCGGATGGCCCAGGGAAAGAAACTATTTGTTAGTCTAGTGGAGTGGGATTTTATTGACCGAAAAAGCCATCCAGATGGCAGCAGGTCAAAAAGATAATTGCCAGGGTGTGAGGAGTTTTCTATGATGGCCTTGATTCTGCTTTGGCAGCGGGACCTGGCTAAGTCTTCCAGGGAGGGCAGAGGGCAACCAATGACCTTCTTGAGCTGTGTTTATCACCCTCTGTACAGTTTTCCTGTCCTCAACTGTGGAGCCTGCACACCATACACCCAGATCAGAGTCAGAGTGCTCTCCACAGAGGCTTTATAGAAAGCCAGCAACAGCTTTCTTATCCAGATTGTTCTTCCTGAGAACCCACAGGAAGTGCAGCCACTGCTGAGTCTTCTTCACTATGGCCTTGGTATTAGGGGACCAGAAGATATCAGCTGAAATGTGGATGCCAAGGAATCTGATCATAGGGACAGTTTCCACTCGTTCTCCATTGATGATGAGTGGGGCGTGGTCCTGTCCATGTTTCCTGAAAAAAACTGTAAGTTAGTTCTCTTGAAGATAAAAAACAAAACTCAACATCACCCCTATTTCCTGGTTTGCAGTCAATCATTTGCTCAGGTCTTACAACTATTGAAACAATGAGTGCTTTATTCTGTCCTCTTGCTACAGTCTGCCTGCTTATATCTTCAATAACAATCCCTTGAATATTAATGGTCTTTACAACATTACATTCTCATGAATTTAATCCTATTTCCATATATTGTGCTCTCTCGTGCTACTATATTAATCTCTACTCTACTGAACTCTACAATATTTATCTCTGCCTTTCTAAACCTATTAATATGATTTGCATGAAAACCTTATAAACTGGGAGAATCGCATTATTTCAAGCAGCAACATAATTTTCTGAATGCTATGCAGGAATGGAAGAAAAGGATTCCCTTCCATGGGAAAAAAGCACATAAAAATATTAACATGTATTGAGAATGAAAATGATGCTCAGCTCTGATATTTAATAGAGTATTTGTTACAATTCTCAGCACTGAAAGCTTGAGATTTGGGGCTCTGATTATGAAAAATTATTTCTTGATCTATTTTCCTTAGGCCAGCTGTTTTGTTCATAACTCTACCTTCCCCTACACCAAATTAGCAAATCACATATCTAAACAGATCAATTTGTGCTGGCCTCATAAATCTGAGATAATGCAGCCTATGACCTTTGCAATAAGGTACCTGTATTGTGTGAAAATGAACACATTAGCAACATCTTGCTAATTTCACCATAAACGGCTCTGCACTTGATGAATTTACTGCATTTGAAGCTGAACAAATGACTTTGGCTGCCTCTGTCTCTATGCCATGACTCCTTAGAAAAACAAGATTTGCAGCTTTAAGATGCCTTGCATCTGGTAATAGATCAAAACTAAATAACATTTCATTCAGTAAAGTAAAATTTGTATCTGCATAAATCAAATTGCCTTCCTCTTGCACATTGATAGATTGCAAAGGCAGCCAAGGGATTTTAGGCCTAAACAGCCTTATACCTGCCTCTAAGTCAGCCCTGTACCAAAAAAAAAGGAAGGCCATTGGCAAGCAGTGAGTCAATCAAATGCTGAACAGGATCTGTCCATAATGCAGGGTTACCAAATTACTGAGACCAGACTCCACTACGTTCCTTTTGTTTTTTATGAAAGCATAGGAAAGTAGAATCTACCATTAAACCAACACAAGATGATATAGGAGTTAGATAACGTTTGGGTTGGGTTGGGTTGTTGGGTTGTTCTACCCCAATAGGTAAAATTGTAAAATCCTTTTAATGATATGTCTTCCAAATACACGGGAGCAGGTATAAAATACCTCTTTCAAATCATTAAAGTGGCCATATGTTTTTCAAGACTCCCATAGAAGCTGGTTCATACTTTACCCCTAATTGTGTCTACATGTACAATATGTGTATGTGTGTTTGTTTGCAAAGAAGGAAAGTGGCTGGTAGATCTGTGAATATGACTATTTTAACTGAAAAAGGAATGATGCTACCTTCAATTTACATTGAGACCACGTATTAGAAGGCTGCTGCAGTATCGTTAGTAATTATAGAAATAGTATTAATAACAATAAGCAATGATTTTCATCAATAAGGAGAACCTCCAATCTTGTCCAATCCAGAAGAAACATCAGAATCATTGATTCACTTCCAAATTCATGACTATATACATGTAAGTACCCGCGAAGACTTAACACACACACACACACACACACACACACACATATATATATATGTATGTATGTATGTATATAATTTATTTGTTTTATTAAATTTATTATGGCCACCCACTTGAAAAGACTTTGAGCAGCTAAAAAAAAATTAAAATGGCAGCTAATTTTATTCTGTTACAATGAGCAAAACATTAAAAAGTAGTGACTTATTCACTTGTTCATGAAATTTATAGGCTATCCCAATCTATTATAACTCTGGGACATTTATAAACTACATCAATAAATGTACTACAAAATACATGCAGACAGAGATCAAGTTGAATCCTGTAATCAATGGAACTGGAGCATGTTGATTCTGTCAGACCATGGATTGAATTTGGAATTCTAGAAAGTAAAGCTTTTATCCTGCCATTGAATTCTGACCTCCCTCTCAGAGGGTCTAGGACAGGGGTGTCAAACTCAAGGCCCAGGGCCTGGATCCCTGCAGCCCTCCTGAGCTCCATTTTCACTGGTAGAGGGTTGCAGGAGGCCATCACAGGCGGAAACAGAGCTCAGGAACTTGTTTTCACTGGCATGGTGTTCGGGCCACCACAGGTACCCCCAACATAAGTGATGTTGAACTGGCCACACCCATCCCAGCCCACCCCCCCACGATCAAACACAACCCTGATGTGGCCTTCAGTGAAATTGAGTTTGACACCCCCAACTCACCACAGCCAACTCTGCAGGATAAGTCGCCACAGGACAATTCAACACTGTATTAATCATTTCACTAAGTTACTTCAGACTACGTTTTCATTGAAATTATTGTTAACTCTTGTATTTCTGTATTGACTTTATCTTATTATTGGCTACAGTTCCATCAAAATTAATTTAAGTTTTATATTTGTTCAATTGTTCCAGGGTGAGTTGGCCGGGGCAAGTTGGCCATGGTGAGGTGTCCCATTTTGCTATCAGGCAGGATATTCATGATTCCTATTTTACAGATATATGAAATAAAAGATCCAGGGGCTTTCAGTTAGAAATAAGCAAAATGCTTTCTTGTAATAGAACTGCAATAGTTCCATGCAATAGAACGATTCTTCTATCTTTCAGAGTTCAGTGTTTTTCGGTCTTCTTGTGAGAAGCAACCCTACGGAGAATAGCTGGGGTGATCTTGCATCCCCTCTTTGTCCAGAAAAGTTGAAGGAGCCAATCTACTCCTCATCTACCTGTTCTTAGTCATAAACATAAGCTCTGCTTTTCCCAGAGCTGTATTCGGTCCACCATTCTTCCCCAGAAGCGTCACATTTTAAATTTTCGATATCTATTTAATTCTTAAAGAAAAAAATATATAACTACAGATAGTGACATATGATAATGAAAGATAGTTTTAATAATGACCATGCAGCCATTGCTCTCCTTTGCAAATTCCAGTTTTTGGTTTTTTTAGCACGAATTGGTTTTTGAAATAAAAGGGCCGTGTTTGCATTAAAATCTCTGCAGCACTAAAGTTTGCACTGATAAATAGATTTGACTCAGCATATTTGAAGATCTGTTTCAGCATGTCAACATAGCCAATAACACAAACTGAACTTTGCAGATGCCTCCTAAGTGGAAAAACATCTAATAAACCGTGGACTACCATGTTGGGTGATATAGATTGCAGTTTACTTAAAAAGAGACCATGTTCCTATTGAAAGCTGTGTTTTTATTGGAACCTACTCAATCCTTCCTTCAGTGTTAATAAATATTTGACTTCTGAACTCTGGATACTTTTATAACCGCTTCACTCCCAGCATTGATCTTAAAGGCAAATATAGTGACCTTTGGAGTTTTACTATTGATTGGTTTATATGTTCCTTAATGGATGGATTCATGCTAAATCAATCTATTTCCATGCTTTAGAAACATCATTTCAATCAATAAAGTAGTGGTGAGATACTTACAAAGAAAGGAAAGACTTGCTGAGATTCAGAGGAGATTCTCCCATCATTTGATTTCATTCAAGGGTGTTTTCTGTCCTTCTGTTTTAACTTTGCTTATATATTTTCCCAAATGAATGCTCTTAAATTTGCATTTCTCATCTGTGGCTCTTTTCCAATGTTTCCCCCTTCTACAAGGGTAGTGGAGAGAGACTCTTCCTAGAATTATCTGGTATAAAACATCCTTTCCAATGCATTCATAAGACGCTTGTTCAAATTTATTTATTTATTTATTTATTTTTATTGTATTTTGTCAAGCAATTATAAGAGAACAGGTATAAGTATAAGCATCGTTATGCATAAATGAAATGGATACATATAAGAAAAATAAAAAGAAACAATAGGACAGGGATGGTAGGCACGTTGGTGCGCTTATGCACGCCCCCTACAGATCTCTTAGGAAAGGGGTGAGGTCAATAGTAGACAGTCTAAGGTTAAAGTTTTTGGGATTTGGGGAAGAAACCACAGAGTCAGGTAGAGTATTCCAGACATTGACCACTCTGTTGCTGAAGTCGTATTTCCTGCAATCAAGTTTGGTGTGGTTTACCTTGAGTTTGTATCTATTGTGTGCTCTTGTATTGTTATGCATGCGCCCCGCCCCCCATGTATGCACAGCAGAGATCCAAAAATCAGCTAGCCAGCAGGAGGCATGCACCCATACACAGTGGAGCTGAGCTGGGGCGACGGCTCACGTGCCCACAGAGAGGGCCCTGCATGCCACCTGTGGCACAAGTGGCTATAGGTTCACCATCATGGGTATATAGGATGGTCCCAACTGGTTTAGAGGAACCTGTGAAAGCCAGCAGAGTCAGGGACAGTCTGATCTCTGGGGGGTGGGGGAGATACTCTATGGGGCAGGTGTAACAGCAGAAAGAGTTCTCTTCCTGAGCCCAACCAGATGATAAACCCTGGCTGATGGGTTTGATGGGATCCACAGCATGCACAGCTTGCCAAACCTGATGGGATGGGTGGAAGAAACTGGAGTGCCTGAGAGGTCATCCACCAAGTGCAACCAATGCCATTTCAGTACAATAGCCAGGTATGAAGCCAGACCAAAGGAGGTTCATCCATTCAGGATTCTCTGAAGCTGTGTGTGACCACATTTTCAACAGTAAGAAACATTTCAAAACATTTGCAACCTTCTCAAGAGAAAATTATCTAGAATAGTTGGGTATTACCTTAATACAGGAAGTTGCCTAAATATAGAATCCAAATTCACAGATAAACTAAAAAAATCTCCAGGCATGACTCTTACATTTTATGCTAATTCCTACAGGGCAATGTTGGAGAAAATTCTCTCCCAGCCTTAAAAAAATGAACTGTTAATTTATTTTTCAAACTGAAATGAAAAGATACCACACACCCAATCTTAGTAAGCAAAATCTCAGCAGTCTTTAAAATACTAACATTAGTATTTTATTATAATGGCTACCAGTGAAAACCATGTCATATAGGATTTGAAACCCCAGCTTCTTTCCAGATGCAATCATGCTTAATGTAATTTTTCTGTTTCTTCCAATCACAAAATAATTGCCATTATTTTATAACCAGAATGCCTAAGAAAAGAAGGAAACAACAAGATACCTGTAAGAATAAACAATGATAATGAAAATGAACAGTGAATTGTAGGTATTTGGGATATTTATCTTGTCTTTAAAGCATCCATTACTCCTTTTTAGCATTCTTGCATTTTTACAACTAATTCAGCAATGTATCTTTGCTGTGTGTGAATTATGAAAGCAACATAATAACCTAATTATAAGTATTCATACATTTCCTAAAACTATGACATTTGCAATAGCCAGCCCTACATTGCTTCTAGATGTCCATTAAAAAGCTAGGGCTCTTTATTTATTAAACCCCAGCAACCCAATTATCAATTTTACGCAACAGTAAAAGTTGTGCTGATTTTGAAGAATTTATTGCAGTTGCAAAAAAAAACAACCTACAGAGATCAATATAATTTGTTTATCCAAAAGGATGCAGAACTCCTCAGTCCGTTTGCTGAATTTAGCATCCTTTCTGCACCAAAATGGTGAGTTATGGCAAACTGCCTCATACAGCAATTTTCCACTGGCAGAAAATCATTTCTATGTGTTTTAATTGCACCTGCACTTTTGAAGGAGACTAGCTGTTAATAGTGGGAGGTAGGGCAGAAAAGGACCAGAGATTCCATACCTTGCAGATTGATTTCTACCTGGGGGAAATCAGTTGATCTTCAAAAACTATGGAGCTGCTGCACAAATCAGTTCACACCAGAAGGAAAACTTTCATCCCCCGCTTTTCCTGGGGAAAAGGGGCTTGTGCACATCAGCCTCACCTTCTCTGTATTTTTTCGGACATGACAATTCTACTATCACCATCTTGTAGGACAAAACAAACCATTAAAATCTACTTACTCCAACTGTTCCTGAAATGCGAGCCCTACATTAATCCAAGAATGGATTAATTGTACATTTTTACTGCCAGCTCCGAAAATAAAAGTGGTTAGAATAGCGTGGCAGAAGAGGGTTTTGTCTCAACACCATCTCAACACTTTCCGGGTTTTCTTTGGTCTACAACTGGGCTATGGGAAACTGACTGGATGTTCTTCTTCTGCCTCAGGAGAAGAAGGAGGGAAAGAAAGAAGTAGAGGGCAAAGAACTGCCTCCATGACATACCACAAAGATTGTCCCCCGGCAGCCATGATTGTTGCTAAAGGATTATTTGATAATTAAAATGGAAACAGAGAGAGAAAAGCCACAAGTGAATGGAAACATGCTTCTAAAACTAATCTGGTAAAGGAGTTTTGCCTCCAACATGTGGGTAATGTTTGTTACCACTTCCTATGTACAGTGGTGGGATTCAATTTTTTTTACTACTGGTTGTATGGGCGTGGCTTGGTAGTGTGGCAGGGGAAGGATACTGTAAAATCTCCAGTCAGAGGTGGTATTTTCTGCTACTGGCTCTCCAGAACTGGTCAGAACCTGCTGAATACCACGCCTGCCTATGCAGGATGCACCTGGTGAATGTAGGCCTTTACTAAAATGCGTTGAAGTTCATAAGTTCAATTTTGATTTAATTTATAGCTCACCTGATTCCTAAAGTTCCAGGCAGGTTGCAACATTTCTTTATTTCATTAATCATCCCCCATCACGCCTGAAATGGGCCATTAGTCTTTCCATTACGGAGAACTGAGGCAGAAACACCATGACTTTTCTAACATTGAGGAAATCCATGGTTCGCTCCAAGAATCACTTTTCCAGTCACCTTTCATAATTTCTCAGAACCTCAGAAATTTATCTTCAGTTGCAGGAAAGTCGTGCATAACATTTGGTGACTTCAGGATTGCATACATATAAATGTCAGCATTCAACTAAGCATTCTGAATAGCTTTGAGAATGCACGAAAATAGCTATCTACTTTATTGGTTTTTCAGACATAGCGCAGTGATGCCAACTATCTTGCTAAAGACTCTGGGGCATCCTCCTATGAAGGGAGGACTAAACCATGTTCTAGATCAAACTCAAGACCCACGGGCCGGATCTGGCCCACAGGTGCTTAAAAGTAGCCTGCAGGGCCAGCCTGGGAATAGCAAAGGATTAGCCTACAATGCTTGTGGCAGCTAAAACAGGGCATGAGGGACCACATGAGGGCCCCTTGCACCCCATTTTGTTGTTGTTGTTGTTTAATGACTGTTCAAAATGACTTATGATCAATCCCCATACATATACAGCATTCCAGTGATCACATGATCTAACTTTGAGTGTTTGGCAACTGGCGTATATTTTTTACGATTGCAGCATCCTGTGGTCATGTAATTGTCAGTCATCACCTTCCCAGTCAGGTTCCAACAAGCAAAGTCAATGGTGGAAGGCACATTCATTTAGCAATGAAGCACATTCATTTCGCTTAGCAACTGCAGTGATTCATTTAACAACTGTGTCAAAAAAGAAAATTCTGTTTAACTCACTTTACAACCACCTTCTTAACCATGGAAATTCTGGTCCCAAGTGTGGTCATAAGTCAAGGCCTAATTGTGGTCGGCTGGGCCTTTGCAACCCAGTAAGACTTTCACAGAGGAATCTGGCATCGTGAACTTTCTTGCATGCCATTGACATAGCTGCTCAGATGACTATAATTAGGCAGATTGACATCATGGGAAACCACAGAGACTTAGATTAGTAAGGCTGTAATGGGACTGGATCAGAGTCTGCTAGATGAAACCATATGAATATTGCTTGCAGGCCACAATTCCAATTGCATTAGTGAAACATTTAAGTTTCTTCTTTTTTTTTAATGCAGGAAAATTCCTCTTGTGCCCACTTTCCTAACTGGTTGGTTGGAATAGTGCATAAAAATCAATAAACGCCATTCCTTCAAGTCATTATTGTGCTCAGGGTACTGTCCAGCTCTTTGTTTTCACAACACATACAATTTTCACACATAGGTCACATACAGATTTTGCTACCTTGTAAGTATACAAAGAAAATGGAGAAAAAGTTCTAAAAGAAGGAAGGAGGGAAAGTGAGCAGCAGAGCCCTTTCAGAATCTAATTATGAAGAATCATGACTACAGAATGTTATATGAATATTTTTGTGAATGCAATATACAATAAAATATGGTAGCAGAGAGACTACTCCAAAAAGGTACTCTACAAATAAATATGTGTGACAGATGGCTTATTTGTAATCTGCCTTCCAATATCCCTTAAGTATCTCATTTTCTGCAGATGCTGTTCCTTTCTTACAGAACCATTTCTTTCCTCCCAAGTTCAGTTACAAGACTCTGGATTCCTTTTCCACAAAGGGAAACCACACTACATTATATTCCATGTAGCGTGACGGAACTAAAACAAAAGGATGCTGGAGATGATTGAGCAATTTGTAGAGAGAAATCCCATCTGGGTACTTTTACTGGGAGTGTAGATTTGAACTGGTGCCAGCCGCAGCTCAGATATATTATTGACTCTGATGCAAAGCCGTATGAAAGCGTCCTTAATTGTAGAGGCAAATGTTTACTATTGCTGCCCTCTATTTGCCAATGCTGCCCTTTCTGTAGTGAGCTCACGGCAGTACAAAAGGGCATTTACCACAGCCCTTAAAGTGAATCATGGGCTCTGCAGAAATTGCTTTGCTTCTGGATCTGGACCAGAGGCATGTACAGGGGAGTCCCAAGGAAGGCAAATGACAAAAGTAGTGTCACACACCCATATAAGAATGGCAGTGGTTTTGTCACAACAACCCACATTGCTTTCATAATTTTGATGAAACCGATAGAACTTGTTGATGCCTCTGATTAGGAGCCCAAATTTCTCCAGATTTGGAAAGGTTCAGAATCACTGACCCATATTTGTTATTTACTGTTGTGGCCCGTCAGCGGCCAGCAGAGCTGGCAGCAGATTCATACAGTGAGGAGGTTGGGGAGGAACATGGGCCAATCCTGGAGTCTTAGGAAGGCTCTGACAAGTGTTCTGCATCAGAGGCAGAGATGGGGCCAGGGCCGTCTGACAGTTCTCAGTGCCTTCGGAGTTGGACATCAGTAAGGCAGAAGAACAATTGGAACCTGTTCCCAGTGTGCGCATGTGCAGAGCTGCCAGAAGAAGGAAACAGCTAAGGAACAAGGGTCAACTTGGGAGTGAAGCCACAGGTGGGCGTTGAATGACCCCTCCCATATGGAATAAAAGAGGAGCGAAAGGTGAGTGTGGGTTTGCAGGAGACAATTAGTTCATTTGGGTGAAGATCTGTTCCTGCATTCTTGCCAAGTATTGTCTGCTACAACGTGGCATCCGAAAGATATTGGCCTGGCTACTCTCCAAGCCTAATAAAGGTCTGTAATTGTGAAATATCTTGAAAGACTGTTGGCCAGGACTTTGCTGGAGAGGAATTCACTGTAAACTAAATAAAAGGGGTTTTATCAGTACAAGGAGTCGGCTTTATGCTGTTGGGGAAGCCTAGGTCAGAACATTTACAATGCTTTCCTCTAGGCACAGAACATTTTATAAAGTCATTAAATACCAGTAATGGTGGTGGTGAAGCTATAAACCTGTTTTCCAGGGAGTGTAATTTAGTCTATTTAAGACTTTCTCCCTAAAAGAGAACATCAATAGTTCTCCCGTTGACGCTTTCAATGTAAGCTTCTCCTGTTGTTATCATCCTTTACAGAATAAAATAAACCCAAAGTACATCATGATAATTGTAATAAGATGTCTGACTCCAGAGCCGTATCTCCTTTGCACAGGGGAAGACTACAGAAGAACGTGGCTAGCACTGCTGAGGATGGAGACATCTCTGGGCCATCTTCTTTCATTCCCAGCATTTCTGCCATCACCATCATCAATTATAGAACAACAGAATGTGAGAGAGGGGGAATACAGCTCAGGAAGAAATGATTAACAGAATTGATCTGAACATCATTTTACAAGGGTACGCTGCAAAGATAGTTGCTGTACATATTTAGTCTACAGGTGAAAACATAGGAAGAATGGTTGCAAGAACTAGGCCCGGCTAGTCTAGGGAAGAGAAGGACCAGGGAAGACGTGATAGCAATGTTCCAATATTTGAGGGGCTGGCACAGAGAGGAGGGGCAAATCTATTTTCCAAAGCACCCGAAGGCCAGACAAGGATCAATGGATGGAAACTGATCAAGGAGAAATTCAACTTAGAAATAAGGAGAAATTTTTTGACAGTGAGAACAATTAGCCGGTGGAATAGCTTGCCTTCAGAAGTTGTGGGTGCTTCATCACTGGAGGCTTTCAAGAAGAGATTGGACTGCCACTTGTCAGAAATAGGGTCTCCTGTTTGAGCAAGGGGTTGGACTAAATGATCTACAAGTTCTCTTCCAACTCTGTTATTCTGTATTTGGAAGAGACCCTCTCTCTCTCTGTCTCTCTCTCTGTCTCTCTCTCTCTCTCTCTTTCTCTCTCTCTCTCTCTCTCTCTCTCAATCTCTCTCTCTCTCCTCCCTCCCTCCATCTCCTTCCCTCCCTCCCCACTCTACCCTCTACCTTGCAAATTGTATCAACCAAGTTCCCAGGGCCAAAAATAAATAGGAAATCTTTGCACACTTTGATGAGTTTGATGCAATGGCATTTATTTAGAGTAGTGGTTCCCAAAGTGGAAGGTACCACTCCCTGGTGGGTGGGTGGGATGCCTTTGGGGCACTAAGAGGCAAGGGGGCCAGCAGGGGGGTGCTAAGAGGCGTTGGCCCTGCAGGTTCACTCATTGACTGTAGCACCGCTCCAGAGCTGGCGCCTCCAATGCAGAAGCAATGACATGTTACGTGCCTCCGCAGCCACATTCAATGTGCTGCCCCCCTGCTGTCTCTTAGCGCCCCCTTCTGGCCCCCTTGGGGATGCTAAGAGGAGACAGGGGGGCATTCGAGGTGCCGGCCCTGCAGGTTCACCCACTGACTGTAATAACGCTCCGGAGCCAGCACCTCCAATGCGGAAGTGATGGCACGTTACGTGCTGCCGCAGCCACATTCGACACACTGCCCCGCTGCCACCTCTTAGCATCCCCAAAGGGGCCAGCAGAGGGGCGCTAAGAGGTGGCGGGGGGGCATTCGAGGCACCAGCCAGCCCTGCAGTTTCACCCATTGAGGCACTGGCTCTGGAGCAGTGCTACAGTCAATGGGTGAACCTGCAGGGGCGGTGCCTCCAAATGCCCCCCTGCTGCCCTTCTAACCCTGCTGGAGCAGGTGATTAGACTAGAATAGATATCTCATTATCTTTCTCCTCCCTCCCTCCTTTTTTATTTCTTTTTCTTTCTGTCCCTTCCTTCCATTCCCCACCCTCTTTCTTTGTCCCTTTTTCTTTCTTTCCCTTTTCTCTTTATTTTCTTCCTCTCTTTCTCTCTTTCTTTTCTCTCTCTCTTTCCCTCTCTCAGGCTCACCCCTTTAGATCAGGGGTCACCAAACTTTTGGACGTCAGGGACCACCAAACTCATAATTTTAAATCCCGGAGACCACTAATATGAATTTTGACTGACGGTGGCTTTCTGGTGTTGGTGGGAGAGAGAGAGAGAGAGATCTGATCCAGCCTCTCTCTCTCCCTCTCTCTCACACACACACAGGCAGGGGTGGGATTTAGACCCCTGATCTAAAGCTGTCCAAACTCCAAAAAACAGGTCAAGTAGCTCCGGGGAGGCCAGTCATAAATTAAAACACTTGCTAAACAACCGGCCATTAAGTGAGGACCACTTGTGTTTGGTTTGCCAGTCACCTGGCCACACCCACCCAGTCACATGACCAGCAAGCCACACCCTCAAATTAGGCCACGCCCACAGAAATTTGAATCCCACCCCTGAGTGGGGGGTACCGAGGATGAGTTTGTAGCACCAAAAAAGTTTGGGAACCACTGATTTAGAGCATGTAGCTAAACTATAAATCCCAGCTATTTGAGTAATTAAGAACAATCAGGATTGGAATTAATCAGGATTATTGAGATTTAACAAATTGTTGTAGATTGATATAGTGTGATTATTTTATTCTTTTCAAATCCCAGTGGGCAGATGATGCGATCTTTTGTTCAAAGCAATTACATGGAGGTTAGACTGTATCTTAGTGTTGTGATACAAAATTGAATACACATCTCCATTGCAGCATTGTGTTCAGCAAGTCACACATCAGCAAAAAAACGTGCAAGAAACAACGTCAGGTTGCAAATTCTGTTTTTAAAGACTTGCATCCTGAGTCTGATGTAAATATGTCACAGGTGCAAGTATATCATCATTTGCTACCCCCTCAACAGATATATCCAATAAAGTCCATTTTTTGCATTTTTAATGGTTTTACAAATTTTAAGAGTACATTTTACGCTGAGATATTTTCTCTGATAGATTTTTTTTTCATAGCTTTACAAGCCATCTTCCTTAAAATACCTTTTGAGCTTCTGTGATTTTCTGCCACTGGATAGATAGATCGTTGCTATATTTATGTGCTCTTAACAGGATTTCTTTGTTTATAACACTTGGTATGCTTCACAACCAGAAAAACCTCTAAATTTGAGGACACAGCAACTCAATATAAAGAACTAGACAAAATACTAGACATCAATACTTTAACTAAGCAGTGCTTACTGCTGAGCCTAAACAGTGCTTACTGCTGAGCTAGGTACACCTGTATTTTGTGATCTGTTCAAAATTATAACTTATGAAGAAAATGAATCTTTTAAGATACTTGCATAATCTCACTGCACGTTACCTTCAGGAATACCTAGTTCTTCATCCTGCATTCTGAGATGACCAATGAAAGCACCTTTTGTAGTGACATCAGATATACATTTGACACCAACAGTAAAATTTGTCTTTCCTGGTGGGAGTAAATAAGTGCAGGTACTGGGATAAGCCCCTTCCTAATTACAGTGATTAAATTTCACATCCATTTTTTTAAAAAATTATGCTTCTCTGACAAGCTATAAATAAATAAAACACGCACACATTCACACAACTATACATGCATATGTATACATGTAAAGGGCTAGTTTAGTGTAATTATTAAGGCACAAGGCTAGAAACTAGGTGACTCTGAGTTCTAATCTTGCCTTTCACACAAAGCTGGCTAGGTGGCCTGGGGCCAGTCACTTTCTCTCAGCCCTAAGAAGAAGGCAATGGCAAACCACTTCAGAAAAACCTTGCCAAGAAAACTTCAAGGACTAATCAAGGTAACTACCAGGAATCAACACTGATTCTCACACACACAATACATATTTTTTTAAAAAATGCTTCTGTGGTAAGCTATATATTAAATATGTATATAAATACATTCATACACAGTGTTTAAAATGTGTTAAGCATCATTTAATGTATTAGATTAACTAAATCTTTGAGAAATTAGACAAAATGTTGCCACTGAGTTCAAAAACAGTGTTGGTGAGTCTATGGGCGACAATGGTCACAGGTAAGGAGGTTTAATCTACTCAGACCATTTTGTATTTCTGTTGAAAATCCAAACTCCAGTGTATACTAATTTGACCATTTTAAAATGTACGTATGACTACAGTTTTTCTTCTGTAAATCACAGAAATTATCAGAGGCAAGGAACTTTAAGAAGAATGTAATGGAGAGTTAAATACGTGTTTCTAGAAGGTATACTCTGAAATAAAATTTCAACTTGTGGTCTGCTGTGATTGCTTGGAATTCTTGTCCGGGGAAAGTATGACTGGGCCCAGGGGCGGGATTCTACCAATTTGGACTGGTTCAGGCGAACTGGTAATTCCAGTGATCCCACCCCTGCCCTTTCCCTGTGCTTTATTTCCTTGTTTTTGAGCACAGCTAATTCGCGCGGAAGAGCGGTTTGCCATGCATCAGCTGTTTTATTCACCGGGGCTGCAGCAGAAGGTAAGTATTATAGCTGAAAATTGTCTTTTCTAAATGCTGGCGGGGGTGGTGGTGCACACACGCTCTCACCAAACTGGTTGTTACGCTGGTTGAATCACACCACTGACTGGGCCACATGATTGTGTAGTTTCAAATGAACAAGACACATTTGTTTTCCTAGAATAACAACTGCTGCAGGACAAGATTTTCTTTCAAATGCAATTGGTTTTAATTAATGTACTGTTAAATGATCCACTTTTACTATGCTTATAGTAAAAACTTCTGAATTATGTTTCATTCTATGTTTCATTTTGGGCAGTATTCAAATAAAAACAATACTGATGTCATATAATGGTGGTGGTGGTGGTGGTGGTGGTGGTGGTGGTGGTGGTGATGATGATGATGATGATGATGATGATGATTACCAAAATGCCTGGTCAACATGGTTACAAGACACAAAATCTAGAGCATGCACAAGAGAGCTAGTTTGGCTAGAAAGAGAACTTGGGTTCTAGTCCTGCCTTAGCCGTGAAAGCCAGGTAGATGACTTTGGGCCAGGTCTCTGAGCCCAACTCATCTCAAAGGGTTGTTTTTGTGGGGAAAATAGGATGAGGAAGATGTGTTGGATATCTTCACCACCTTGAGTTAGTTGTAAAAATAATAAAGGTGGAATACAAATAAATAAATACATAAATCTTTAGGATGCAGACAGTTCTCAACCTTTTCTTTGTAGCCCCCAAGAGATAATCAGGATCGTACTGTTGAAATACAGTACTAAATTCATGAGCACTGGCAGCATGAGCTACTGTTATGTCCAGGCAAGAAGCAAAAAAATGTAAGGTGCATTAAACCTTCATATAACTATAGGTATGAAAATAGAAGCCTTAGAGACCCCTAACTATATATAACATCACAGAACCACCTTCATTTCTTTATACGACCTCATAGTGATGTCACCACATTTTCTATAGTACCCAGTAACCAATTTTTTTAAAAGTAGAATCTGGCAAATAAATATTATTCCAAAGTAACTCAGGCCTAACAGAAGAATGGAGTACGATAACCTGCTGGGGATGTGAAAAGTCTTACTGGGAACATTTGCAAAGTAATTTTTTACATGTTATTGCCTTCTTTAAAAATAAAATGTTAGCACTTAGAATAGACTTCCTAAAAGCATGAGCTCAGAGAAATCAGCACTGGGTTTTATGAAAAAAAAAAGCCACACTGGTTATTTTGAATGAATTCTAATGTGAAAGGGGGGGAAAGGGTATGAAACTTCAGTGCCAGGCTTTGAAATATTTAATAACCTTCAGGCACTATGGTCAGCTAAGCGCAGGGCTCCTTTAACTCCTATTATCCTTATTCTCACAATAAAAAGCTCCCTGAAATGAACATTTAAATGAGCCTTCACATTAAAAGAAAAAGGCAGGGATTAGCGGCATAAATATCTACTGTGTATTTTAAGAGCTGTTCTGAAAGAAATCTCCCAATGTTATTTCATTGCAATTTGTGCAATTGCTTTTCGCCTTATAACAGCTACACTTGGTTATTTCTGACCCTTCATTTTTCCTTAGTAAGTGTAAGAATTCTAATGAACCAAAAGCTTTTGAGAAGTGAAGGCCAGGGGGCATCTATTGCTGAGCCAAATGGCTTCATCTGGTGTACAATAGATTCTGATACTATGCATAGAGGTTTGACATTTCCCATCATGGTTAATCAATGCTGCCCTCTTGGAGTTTAAGGTTTATACTGAAAATGAAGGGGTGAAAAAGACTTATTCTTATAGAGCGGTGAAAAACAATTTACTTTTTCCAGATACCCTGTCAAAGGAGGGAGGGTCCATTCAGCACAGCCTTATCCCACGTTAGATAAATGGAGCCATTACACCTGTCACATAAGTGCCATTAAAAAGAGGAAAAACTCTATCCCTCTTTGCTACAATGTCAAGAAGCAATCACAATGTGGAAAGCTGCATTAAGTTCACCACTATTCTAAATGGTAAGAAAACAGAGTGCCCACCATAAAGGGGCAGAAAATCTAGTGATGTAGAATAATCTCCGCCAAGTTATGTAGAGATATTTTTGGCTAAAGGGAGAATTCTGTGCAAGGGATGCGAAAGACCAGGTCCACACGGGAAGGTTCAGTTGAACTGATTTTTTTTCTAAAAGCCTATGCACAGGAACCCCTAACGGTTAGCACCTGCTTAGTTAAGAATCAACTGCACTCAAGGGGGATTGGACTTAGTTTGCTGGTGGCTATGTAGGGATTCTAGGCCGATCCCCCTTTTCATTCTGACCGCAAATTCTATAATCCCTTCTCCTACATCTTCCTTGATAGCTATTTATGACCGATTCTTTCCCAAAGATGGGTATGCAAAATAGATTTCTTTTTTTTAAAAAAAAAACAAGTGTTTTATTTGATGAGCTGTCCAGTCCAAGGATAAAATGCAAAACCAGACAGACCAACGATCCTGAAGATACCCTATGACTATTATTAAGTGTTGTACCTTACGATTCTTGACTCTTGATGAATGTATCTTTTCCTTTATGTACACTGGGAGCATATGCACCAAGACAAATTCCTTGTGTGTCCAGTCACACTTGGCCAAAGAACAATTCTATTCTATTCTATTCTATTCTATTCTATTCTATTCTATTCTATTCTATTCTATTCTATTCTATTCCATTCCATTCCATTCCATTCCATTCCATTCCATTCTATTCTATACCTAGCAACTATAGTCATCACACAGCATTTTCCCCTCTATGTTGACAGCTATCTATGAGTTAAATGTATACAGCTCTACTTAAAACTTTACCTCTCTGAGCTAGAAACTGGGAGACCATAACTCTAATCCCATCTTGGATCAGAAACCAGTTGGGTAATCTTGAGGCGGTCACTCTCTGCCAGTCCTCAAAAGGAGACAATGGCGAACCATTTTGGAAACCTTGACAAGAAAACTGCAGGGGAAATTATAGACAGTCTCCAGGAATCAATAATGACTCAAAACCAAAAAAAAAAAAAACCTCCTATGCAAACAATATGCAAAACAATGTCCTTATTGAAGAAATAATGCATTTTCTCTTGTTTTAAGAACCCACAAATTGTTGCGTTGTTTATTTCTAAGACAGATCTCAGACCTTTTGTTTCTATGACCCTAGGCAAATACAAATTTCAGCTGAATCTCTCACTTCAGCAATTGTGCAAAATGGCCTGATTTCTCTAGGCATTCCTTAATAGATAGGGTCCAATTTCCAATTTCCAAGCCATTGCCAAACTTTCAAAGCGGAGGAAACCTCTAGGGTGGCTAAATAGAAGTACATGGTGGAACATGAGTTCTTCGTCTCACTAAGAGCCTTCTTCCTGGGTTATCTGTTAATACTTTAAAAAGAGAACTGACCTTATCAATATCGACTGGCCAGTACGAAAACACAACTTTTGCTCAGCAGTGACCCTCATAGCCCTGTTCTGCTAGAAGGAGAACACTACAGCAACCAGGCTTACATTCTACTCAAACTAAAAAATGTTACAAAGAGCATTGTAAGAAGATGAGAACAGCCAGAACAAGATAATTTACATAGAGCAATCTAAAACTAGTGGAAGAATGGATGCCTGATAGACAGAGATGTATTAACCTACCTAGAATAGCTACTATAGATACTGATGGGTAAAACTTCAGCACTGTAAATCAGTTTTTCTGCATTGATTGCAGGGGAAATATACAGATTTTTCTGAGAGTCTTCCCATCAGTATTAATGATCTTTACCTGTTCATTTATTGCTGTTCTTTGCTCTGCCACTCATGAGTTACTGGAGGCTAGATGTGAACATAAATAATGTAGCAATAAAGCAACCCTTTTGAATTCACAGTAACAAATATATTGAATGGAGCATAATATGCTAGAGAAAGATTCTGCTGAAAGTAAGACTAAGAGCATCCTGGGAGATGCTGAATGATTAGCACTGTGCACTTGGAAAGTCTGCCCAATCTGCTTGACAGATAAAGAGAGAGAGAGAGAGAGAGAGAGAAGCAGATTTCTATATAAAGGAAAGAAAGAAAGTCTAATATGCACCAGAATATGGAAATAAATCATGTGGTCCTGAATTTGTTTGCAATTTCCACCCCTTTTATCTAGCTTTGATGAAAATTAAATGCCTTCCAAGTGACTTTCCTATTAAAAATGGCTTCATAATCTTCATATTTACCATATTGATGTTACACACACACACAAAAAGATTTCCATAGGCAGCAGAATTGGGTATTTTGGTTAAAAGGGGGCATATTTCATAATAAAAATGGTCATTGCCTTTTCCCTCTCATGGGCACTGCTGTTCTACCTTAATCTTCAACAACTGACCTATGACAGACAGCCACAGAACTGGATGACGTGTTTCAGCAGAAGTGAATAAAAATGAGGAAAAAATGGAAGATTTATCATTGTAAAAGTGGGCACCTGAGCAGAGGATGAGTACAAATAATCACATGTTAGGCAGGAGACATCTCACTGCGCACGAAACATAAACAAAGCCATAGCTTTCTAAGTCTACGTGGCTCTTTTCTATGTCACACTGATGTCAGTATATAGGGCCACCATGCTTTACATTATTGACATGAAAAATATGGACACTTTCGGGGGGAAAAAAACAGATGGTGATCCTAATCGTGATCATGATGACAATGACGATGATTTAAGTCCTGTATTGTCCCCACTCTTGTATTGAATTCACAGTAACCCATGAGACTCCCTATAATATAACAAAACATTCACAGAATATACAAAAGTTGTAATACACAAGGGGGGGGGGACAATCTGAATAGCAAAAGCATAATATCTATACATAAAAATATGATAACAGCAATATATAAATATCAAAACAGTCTAACATACAGAGGAAGGGTCTTGATTTTTCCTCAAGCATGCTGTCATATAGAGGAGCTTTACATGTGTGTGGATAGCTTGGAAGAAGCCTTCCTATCTTCAGCAAATCTACAATCAACCAACATGTTAGTTTAATATCTTCCAGTCTTCCAGTTTTACATGTAGTGGGATTTTTGCACCTCAAGCATGTTGGTGAATGTACTACAGATAACAGATTAGCAGAGAAAGAGTTTGCTTCTCTACCTCTTTTTGCTCTGTGCTAAAGTCTTCTTTAGAAGCTGGGAATTTTTTCAGTTTTTTGTTACATACACATAAAATATAGAGTATTACAGAATTTTGTTGCATTATCTCTCGCGTTATAAAAAATATGCCCTTTAGAGGTCTCTGCTTCATCCCACTAGTATTTCAACTTGTTGTGCTTTCTTCATCTGAACATCTGACAAAATGACCTACAGGCTTGGGAACAAAAGTTCATTTTTCAGTGCTGCTCTCTTCTTTTTCTGTAAGCTTATTTTGTAATTATACTAATCCCTGCTGGCATGTGGACACTCGGTCTAATTGCATCATTAGACAACTGCCTTATTAACTGATCTACAGTGACAAGCCAAACGTATCTCTTGAATTCCACAGTCTCAGCAAATTATTCAAAATTCTTTGTATGTCATCTCACAACACATGGACACACTCAACCATAGTTTAAGATGGGAAACTGGAAGCATCAGACCAAATTAAATTGAAAAATGCTAGGGAAACCCCGGAAGACTGACATTTGGACAAATCAGTCATCAATACACAAATAGTGAAACCATATTTACACACCATTCAAAAGAGACAATAAAAAATCCAAGAAAGAAACAAAAAGACCAGAATACATCCTCTCCAGTAGCCAATATCCAGATAAGCAGGGATTAATACCGGACAAACAATCAAGTAGAAAACAATGCTCTAATCAAGGAACTACCAAGAAGAAAACCACACACCCCATCAACACTGACAGGAAGCAAGTCCCACATTCATCAGTACTGCTGATGTTACCTATAATGTTCATTGGATAATGAAAGATCTTCAAACAAGCTACCAAGCTCAGAGAGTATGAAGGGTTCCATATAATCCACAGTCTGAATTCAAATGGTCAACTAGACAGCCTTTTCCATTTCAGTGAATATTCCTGGCAAGGTTAACAAGTCCAGAATTTTTTCAGTATTGCAAATTTAATGTCTTATTAATATTAAAACACTAGATGGGATCAATTTCAAAACCACTTTCCAAAAAGTCAGACTCATAGAAACAAATAAATACAACACTTAAGGTGCATCCTTACCAGTGGTGGGATTCAAAAAAGTTTACTACCAGTTCTATGGGCATGGCTTGGTGGGTGTGGTGTGGCTTGGTGGGTGTGGTGTGGCTTGGTGGGTGTGGTGTGGCTTGGTGGGTGTGGCCAGGGAAAGAATACTGTAAAATCCCCATTCTCTCCCCACCCCACTAACCTGCTTTCCAGCTCCATTCTCCTGTGCAGGGCAACAAAAGAAGACCCAACCAATCAGCTGGGACTTGGGAGGAAGAGAATAGATGGGGGCAGGGGCAGCCAGAGGTGGTATTCTGAACTACTCAAAATTTCTACTACCGGTTCTCCAGAACTGGTCAGAACCTGCTGAATACCACCTCTGATCCTTACTCTACTTCCTGATACTCGTTGCGCCATATTTGGTTAAAATCTTTCCTGTTTGGCCCCAATACAGATACTCCTTGACTTACAACCACAATTGGAACTGTCACTTTCATTGCTGAGGGATGCAGTTTCTGAGTAAGTTTTTTCCAATTTTCCAATGATTTTTTGCCATGATCATTAAGTGAATCATGTGGTCACCCAGTAAACACAATCTCCCCCCTTGACTCTGCTTGCTGGAAGTCCCATAGAAAGATCACAAATGGCCATCATATGGCCCTGAAACACTGTAACCATCATAAATACATGTCAGTTGCCAAGCACCCAAATTTGGATCATAGGCAAAAGTTGCAAGTGTGAGCAAGGTCATGACTCAGTTTTTCAGTGCTGTCATACTGTTGTTCAAACTGTTGTTAAAAAGAATACCGTATTTCCCCATGTATAAGCCACCCCTTTTTTCCAAAATTTTCAAGCCCAAAAAGTAGGGGGGTGGCATATACAAAGCAGGTACACTTTTTATACGTGAAAAATGCATAAAATAATAAAGTAGGAATAAACTGGTTTTCCAGCAGTATGCTATACTTTTTTGTAAAAATTGTACGTGATGATACGATTACGAGTGCGAGTACGCGATAGAAATGCATATGCTAGGCATCGGCCTGAATGCTTCGTTCCTACTCTCGTTCCGATACGTAGATTGCTAGCGTCGCCCGCACCGCTTTCGGCGTCATGACCGAAGTTGTAGATCTAGACGTCGAATTTTGTTTCTTTGTAAATTTTCTTTCTTCATAACTTGTTTCTCTAATAAAATATTTTTTTCAAAACTTCACAGTCCAAAAATTGGGGGGGTGGCTTATACAAAGGGGGTGCTTATACATGGGGAAATACGGTAGTAAGTCAAAGACTATCTGTATGCACATTAAAAATTTTGAAACATAGGGGCTATAACCAGGAATGACCATCCTGTAGTGCATTAGACATTGCTGTCAGAATATTTTCTCCTTATCCTTACAACAGCCAACACACAAAATCTCTTCAGACTTAACATGAGGGTAGGAGGAGAAAAAATGGAAAGTGATTACAGGAGACATAATATATGTTCCATGATATTGAATATATGTTCCATGATATTGAATATATTCCATGATATTGAAGTTAGCATTACACAATATGTGGATTACGCACGCACATTTATCAGAATGACTTGTTCTGCCTCTGAACTCATGGCAGGGGGTGGGAAGGTGTCCCATCCTGGCATAATGGAAAAAGCGAGAAACCCTTAACACTTATAATTTTCTAAAGCAAGATTTATTGCACAGTACATCCATTTTTTTTGAATATGTACATTCCCATCACACTTCCTCTTGGGGGTGGCCATAATTATGCAAAGTACAGAAAAGGAGTAAGAAATAGCAAGTCAAAGAAATTAATGCACAGTCCTATTTGGTGTAGTAGTTAAGGTGCTGGCCTAGATACCGGGTGACTATAACTTTGAGTTCCACCCTAAGCATGAAAGCTGGCTGGTTGACTTTGGGCCAGTCAGTCTCTCTCAACCCAACTAACCTCACATGATTTTTGTTATGGAGGAAATAGGAGGAGGAAGGAATGTTAGATATGTTCACTACTTTAAATTGCTAATAAAGTAGTAAAAGCAAGATAAACAATTTCCCCTTTATTTATACAGTTATTTTTTTGTAATTCATTTTTTGATCTACCAAGTGAGATGCACAAAATTCATCTTCCCTAAATGGACCGATTTAATTAAAATGATGTATCTGGGTATTTGATACTAATATGTCTCTGAGGCTGGAGCTACAAAAATGCTTCAAGTAAGGAATTCAAAAGGCTACTGTAACCATCACTTTTTAAAGGTTATTTCCTTTCCTTCACAAATTTTATACCATTCCAGCCTATTGTATCATTCCAGTTTATCTGATCATATACATTTGACCAGTGCCTCTCTGAACTGAGATGGCATATTAGTGTCCACTAAATGTTTAAAGTTCAGTGTCTCTCAGAACTGGTCAATGTGGAACACAAAACTACTGCCCAAAATGGCTGTTCAGCATCAAATTCACTAACAAGAACTAACTCTCTTTGAAAGTGAGATCTCTTATATTTCAGAGACAAATATTTCCAAGCCCTACCTGGAAAAGAACAGAAACGAAACCTGGGAGATACCTACATATCTACAAACAAATAAACACAGAGATACACATATTTGTATCATATTTTCTATAAAGTCTATATACAGATACATAGAACATCTGTTTATATAGTATTTTCTATATATTCCTACACAAAAGTACTCGGGGCTTACTCTTTTTTTAATTAAAATCTGTTGTAAGATAAAATACAAATAGAAACAAAAGTTAAGAAAATTTTTAGAAGGAAGAAGAGAGATGTAGAAAGAGAGGAGAAAAAAAAAGAAGTAGTGGCTTCCATCTTTTTTCAATGCAGTAGAATATAAAAATTTACAAACTCAGGGTCAACTTTAGAATTCAGCTGCCACATCTTTTTAAGAGAGTAGGAGGAGTTGAAAAGTTCAAGGTTATTCGGTATGTCATATTAAGAAATTCCAGTGGCAGTTAATTGGTTCTTGTGATTTCTGAAGTGTAGAAGTGGGAGGAGAGAAGGGAGGAGAGAAGGTGGATTCTGTGTAACATGCAAAAATAATTTCACTTGGGAAACGCCTTTGACATGCCAGATCTGTTTCTAAATAAATCATTTGGAGAAAAATGTCTCAGAGTGATTGATATCATGGATACTTTCTGGATGCCTTACATTTATTTCCCAAGTCAAACTTTTATTTTTTGAAGGGGCTTGGCTGATAACCCAGAGTTCTTTTTTCCGAGATGGAGAATTATCAACAATCAGCCGAAGTTGGAGATATGCAAGGGGGAGAGTAAGGGGGCCCTCCCTCCAGAACATTAATTGAATCTGCAAGCCTTTGTTTGGAGGAGATGATGGATGCTTTCAAAATGACAGTAGAGGAAAGAGGTTTGGGAGCTATACTGAAGCATTTCAACTCAAGAAGTCGTTATAACCCAGAGGTAACCCAGCTGGTTGAAGAGAAATCTTTCTCGAGCCCCAGGCAGATTGCTATTCTGTCTGATTGGAGGGAGGAGACTATACAGATGCCGGTTGGAGGAAGCCAGAAAGACGCATCAACTGACAGAGCTATGTTGCAGCCTCCGAGGCAATCCCCTCATTTTCCAGAGGGAATTTTTTCCCCTGCAAAGAGTATCCCCCCAGCGTGGGGATTTTATCCAGGCTAGGGGTGGATTTAATGCCAATGGCACCCAGCCCTGGTCTGAAGGGGGGTTGCCCAGACAACAGACAGCAGCCACTTCCCTTCCACCCGACCAAGGAATCAGGCCACACCCATCTTCATCCTGGCCACCACAAATGCAGCCCCAACTGGCAGCGAGGGCACAGGGACCCCCATTCCAGAGAGGCACCACCCAGCCAGGATACAGGGGGCCTACCCAGCTTACGTACACCATCAGGCCAGTTCCTTTCATTCCAGTACAACCTGCAGGGGCCTGGCCTGTGCCACCTCTGCAACCACGACCCAGGCCAGACCAAATTCCCTTTAAGGCCATATTCGATGGCTGCCATGAACATTTCAATTACTTCCTCACTTGAATCCGATCCCATATAGAACAATTTGGAGATCAATACACCACAGAGCGTGATTTGGTTAGTACATAACAAATTGGATGAATGAAGGGGATGCTTCAGACTGGTTGGCCCAACTACACAATGAACAAGCCCCCAAATTACACAAGGTAAATGGATTTATTCAATTAATAAGACTCAGAATTGAAAATCCAGACAGGGTAGCAGAGAATGAAGAGAAGTTAATGGAAATGAGGCAAGGCAAGCGACCCTTGTCAGAATTTATTTGGGACTTTAGAAGGGTCACAAGCCACCTCATGGATTGGCCTGAAAGAATGACTTTACACTATTTTTTAAAAGCCATTGATCCAGAAGTAAAGAAGGCCTGTGAAATTAGGGGAATCCTAGAAACCTTACAATCGTGGTATGTCGCATCCCTCAGCTTAGATCGCAGCATCAACCCACACAGGAAACCCCTTCCAGCAGCCCTGCCTAAGAGAATTTTGGCTAGGAGACCGCTGACCGGATCAGCCAAACCTGCTTGTACCCAATCTACCAGGTTGCTGAAATGTTACCAATGTGGCCAAGCTGGCCATTGAGCACCAGACTGTCTGGCTCTATGTACCACAAGCTCCGCAGTCAAAGTCTAATCCAGCTGTTAGAGGTCGGAAGAATCAAGAAAGACCTCCAGCCAGGGGTGGGTTCGCCAACACAGCAGGGAAAGCCCCCTTGGTGCAGATGGGAGCAACGGACCACCAGACTGCCACCATGTCCCCGAGAACCCGACCTGTGAAGATGACCCAATGGTGAGTGATCCCATCATACCTTTTCCAGTCAAGGTCAAGTTAGTGGTACCAAACACGGGGGATGCTGGGGAGTTAGAAGCTAACATTGATATTGGGTGTTCTAGATGTCTTATCAGACTCCCCATCATTGAACAATTGGGCATAAAGACTAACCCGCTAAAACGTCCAATCAGATTTGAGCAAGTGGATGGAACCTTAATTGGAGGGGCCCCAGCCACTCAGATGACTGAATTGATCAAGATGGAATTAAGGTCCCATTGCAAACTCATACGCTTCATAGTGGCCCCCAAAATGTCAGAATCAATCATGCTTGGCTAGACAAATGGGCCCCAACAATCAAATGGAGGATGGATTCAGGAAAATCCTCATTGGACTGGGCCCATTGCCCCCTCTTCCACCCACTACAAAGCCACCGGTCAGCTTGAACCAGAGCCTGAGCCAGCATCCATGGCATCCCACCTTCTCCCAGATAACCCCCAGGTACCCAACCAATACAAAGACTTGGCTGAAGCATTCAGTAAAGAAGAGTGTAATGTCTTACCTCCCCATCGAGCCACTGATTGCACCATAGAATTAGAGCCGGGGCAAAATTACCAAAACCAAAGATGTATTCCATGACGCCTGTTGAAATGACTGAATTAAGGAAATACATCGACAATAATTTGGAACAAGGTTTTATTGAGCCTGCCAAATCAAGACTAGTTGCCCCAAAGAAGGAGATGAGTGGGAAACTGCTTTTAACTGCTCTCTGGGTAGCTTCCAATTCAAAGTCATGCCTTTTGGACTTCAGGGGGCTCCTGCAGTAGTTATGCAGCTCATCAATGAGGTGCTACACCCACATCTTTACCCGGGGTCCTCGTGTACCTGGTGACATCCTTATCTTCAGCAAAACCATGGAAGAACATATTCAATTGGTCCAACAAGTTCTAGAAAAACTTCTAGCCACCAAATTATATGTGAAACTCTCAAAATGTGAATTCCACAAAGAGTCGTTGGACTACTTAGGCTACTGAATATCCAACCTGGGGATTGAAATGGACCCCAGAAAGGTGAAAGTGATGCTGGATTGGCAACCCCCCAGAACCTGAAAACAACTTCAAAGTTTCTTGGGGTTTGCCAACTTCTATAGACAATTCATTCTGTCCTTTGCTGAAGTTGCCCTCCCGTTGATGGAGCTATTAAAAATGGGCCCGTCACCCACCAAACCGAAGCCCAGTCAACCCCTGGCTTGGACTATGGACTGTCAGAAAGCTTTCGAGGCCTTAAAATGCCTCTTCGCAGCTGAGCCCATCCTCCAGCACCCAGACATGACCAAGCCTTTTATTGTCCAAACAGATGCAAGCAATGTAGCGATGGCAGCTGCCTTGCTGCAAAAGGACTCCCAAGGCCGATTGATGCCTTGCACTTATGTGTCCAAAAAGCTGACAGACACAGAGCAAAGGTGAGTGGTCTGGGAGAAAGAAGCATTTGCTGTACGATGGGCTTTGTTGACTTGGAGGCATTTTCTAGAAGGGGTGCCAGAGGCCTTTGAGGTATGGACTGATCATAAGAACCTCGAGGCTCTAAAGTCTCCTAGGAGATTATTGGCCAAACAAGTCTGCTGGGCCCAATATTTCAAGCGATTCAACTTTAACATTAAATATATCCCCGGAGGGAAAAACGTACTGGCGGACACTCTGGCCAGAAAACCTCAGTTTGACAGCCACTGAGAGGAAATAGTACAAGCCTTAATTTCAGAAGCTCAATCGGCAGGCCAAGTGACCACTCAAGCCCAAGCCAACTGCAACCCCAAACACCTGGAAGATAAGCTGACTACAGAATTGCAAACAGCCCTATTGACTGACCCTTGGTTCCTGGACCATCAAACCGAGTTGACAATGAATGATGGACTATCTTGGAAAGGGGCTAAGCTTTATGTGCCCACAACCCTAAGAATCCTGGTACTAAAGCGTAGCCATGACTCCTGGCTAGGAGGCCACTTCAGATTCCTAAAAACCCTACATTTACTGAGAATACAGTTCTGGTGGCCAAAAATGAAACCTGATGTCGAGGACTAGGTAAAAAGTTGCTCAATTTGTGCCACAATGAAACACAGAACTGGAAAAATCCCTGGCTTCCTGCAACAAGCTGCTGAACCAACCCAACCTTGGGAAGAGATCGCAATGGACTTTATTGTTGAATTACCTAAGAGTGAAGGGAATACATTCATTTGGACTATAATCGACTTATTCTCTAAGCAAGCCCACTTTATAGCCTGCAAAGGACTTCCATCTGTGAAAAAACTTGCAAAGCTGTTCACTACATATCTATAGACTACATGGAATACTTCATAGAATAATATCAGACAGAGGGGTACAATTTACCGCAAAATTTTGGAGGGAATTTCTGAAATCCATTGGTTCCTCTCAAGGGTTATCCTCAGCTTTCCATCCTGCTTATAATGGAGCAGTGGAAAGAGCTAACGCCATGATTGAACAATACATTAGATGCTATGTAAATTATCAACAGGAAAATTGGGCTGAGTTATTACCTTTTGCAGAGGTTGCTTACAATAATGCAGTACATAGAGCACGGGATTAACTCCTTCCAAATCAACACTGGAATGGATTTTGTCCTGATGCCAGAGTTACCTAGACAACCTCCCTCATCTATGTCCCTAACAGAATGGATGAACTCATTAAAGAAAGGATGGGAAGATACAAAAAAAGCTTTGACCAAAGCTACAAAAGATTATAAAAAATAGGCAGATAAACAAAGATCCCTTCAATCGCCTTTTAAAGTAGGGGACAAAGTATATTTGTCGACCAAGTATCTTAAGTTAAAACTGCCCAGTAAGAAGCTGGGTCCAAAATTCTTGGATCCATTTCCAAGTTCAAAGATAATCAATCCGGTCACTGTCCACTTAAGTCTTTCTCGAATATTGGGGAAAATTCATCCAGTATTTCATTGTAGTTTACTAAAACCAGCTAGTACATCAATGATAAGACCACCACCAATCGCTCCCCCTAAACCGTTAATGGTACAGGGGGAATCACATTATGAAATTCAAAAAATTCTTGATTCTAGATTACACCGTGGCCAATTGCAATATTTGGTCTTATGGAAAGCATACTCTCTCTCGGATGCTAGTTGGGTAAAGAGTTGGGATGTTCATGCTGATCAATTAGTTAACCAATTCCATGAGGATTTTCCCCACAAACTGAAGGGTCCTCATGGGGGGGGGAGGGGGGGCTAAGGAAAACGTTTTTTTCCCTTTCTTTTAGGAGGAGGGGGGACACCTTTCAGCTTTAAAATTCATCTGCCACATTTTTTTAAGAGAGTTGGAGGAGTTGAAAAGTTCAAGGTTATTCTGTATGTCATATTAAGAAATTCCAGTGGCAGTTAATTGGTTCTCGTGATTTATGAAGTGTAGAAGTGGGAGGAGAGAAGAGAGGAGAGAAGGTGGATTCTGTGTAACGCGCAAAAATAATTTCACTTGGGAAATGCCTTTGACATGCCAGATCTGTTTCTAAATAAATCATTTGGAGAGAAATTTCTCGGAGTGACTGATATCATGGATACTTTCTGGATGCCTTACACTCAGTTTTTTGCTTTACAATGATTTCAAGCCATTTCTATAACAACAAAGTCATTCTAGTTATCAAAACCTAAAAATAAAAGTGTAAGTCAGTTTCGAGTATCCAGTGCAGAAGTGGCTTCCAAATAGAAACAAAATTAGATTATCTTCTTTAATTAAAATAGTAAATTTTGACATCTCTGCTAACTCCATCACCTCTGTCATCCATTCTTCCTTTGTGGGAATTAGTGTGTCTTTCCATAGCTGTGCATATAAGATTCCTGCCACTGTTGACATATATACTAACAAAGTTCTAACTTTTCTTTCACACTCTTTTACTAAAAGGAAAACATCTGGTTTCAGTTTTATATTTATTTTAAGAATCTTCTCAATTAGGATAAAAAATGTGATCCCAGTATTCTTTGCTTTATCACAAGTCCACGGGGGATTTGGGTCGCTGAGTTGTCTTTTACACAATCACTGCTGTGCTTGTTTGCATTAATTTCTTAATTTCTTTCCCCTTAATTTATGTATCTTATCCCCTCTGCCTCCCTTCATCCACCTCTTCCTATGGGGTGTGAGGAAAGGGGCCCTGCTGTTCCTGGAATGAAAATCACGTCATGCTTCCTAAGCCACAGTCAAAAGACCAGGTATTTTGTTTCTCTCCTGCCTGCAGAGGCTAGGAAGGTCTCTAGCTGGACTTCCGCCCTGCCCATGAAGCCCTCTGCTCTCCTGGCTGTCCAGCCTCCACCTCAGAAGCAGGAAGGAGGCTGGAGGGCCACTCAGCTGCCTTTGTGCTGCTCTTTCATTGGCATGATTAGAGCCACCTATGGCTGTTCTATGGCTTTCTTTTGTCTGGAGACTGCCACAGTTCTGGTCCTACACAAATGCCCCCCACTAAAGCAGGAAATTGGCTTTCCAGGAGGGAGAGCCAAAAGCAGAGGGTGAAAGGCTTCAGCTGGCCAATTGAAAGGACTTGCCTTTCACGGCAAGCTTAAATTAACATATACAATTAGGGTTGTGTCACCCACTATTTAATGAGTCCTCATCAGCTGCCTGCCATTCAGTCCAGACGTATGCACAGGCAGGGCCCATCATGGCTGGCACATCTCTCCCTGAATTAACACAAATGAATCTGGCATTAATTGGATGGGCTGAACAAACATTATTGCTGCTAGCACCAAAGCGTATCCTTACACTCCTAGAACCCTAAATCTCCTTAAGCTTTCTGTAATCAAATGCCCCATGTTGGTACATTAAACCCTCACAAATGTAAGGTGAAGCCCAGACAGAAGGCTGTTAAAGAAAAGATTAACACATAGAGGAAGAATTGTCGTTTGGATTTAGCTGATTAAGATAAATGAATTTGGTCGTGTATGCACTGCTAAGGTCAATGGTGGAAGGAAGAATTAAGATTGACTGACAGGAGATATATGCACACATATTCATTCACTATATCACTAATACATTATTATTATTATTTTTATCAAGAAATAGCAATCTGTTTTGACTCCAAGAAAAAAAGATTGATCTTTCCTTCAATGAAATAGCAGCATCAACAATTTTCTTATCTAACCTCTTCAAAGTTTCACATCATCCTCTATGTATGACCTCTTATCTGGAAAATCAAGGATATAGTCCCAGACTTGCTTTTCAGACTGAGATGGGCAGCATACAGACTTAATAAACAAATATACAGACACACAAATAAACAATACTGTTTTGCTGTACTGTGGGGTTGCAACAAGGCCAGAGATAATAGACATGAAGTATGTTAAGACACTGAAATGTGCTATTAGAATACTTCATGACAGCATTAAGAAGAGACAATTTGGTGTAGTGGTTAGGGCATCAGGCTGGAAACCAGGAGACTATGAATTCTAGCCCTGCTTTAAGCATACAGTTAGCTGGGTGACCTTGGCCAGTCCCTCTCTCTCAACCTTAGGAATCAGGTAATGGATACCACTTCTGAAAATCCTTGCCAAGAAAATTGCAGGGATTGAGCCTGGCAATTAGCAAGAGTCAATGCTGACTTGAAGACACACACACACACAGACACACACACAAATCATTATTGTGTCTTTTGCTTCTTTTATTTCTCCAGAATACCTGTTTCTCCTCATTTACTAAGAAGAATTTCTATTCATGTATACCCAAAAACAACCCTACTGAGTTTAACAGGACTTAGAACCAGTTAACTGTATCTTGACAGCATCAAAGTACTCAACTTTGAACAATAAAGTGGTAGTGGAATAAATAAAGTTTAAGTCATAATATGAGATGATCAATGCTATTTCACTCTACTTTTTCATGCCCATCAGGCACAAGAACTCGATTTTTAAAAATGAAATTACGGTACCCTATTGAAAATGGGAACTGTAAGAAATTGCAAAAATCATGCAACTTGAATCAAGCTAATCAAGTAAAATTAGGCATAATCCAACAGAGTTAATCACATTAGAATCACAGAGGTTAACATCTATACATCCACCAAGAGATTCAGAAACATAATTATTGAACACTTGGTCCGAAGGAGCGAAATATAATAAACAGTTTTTAAAATGAAAAAAAGAAATGAGGAGAATCCAATTACAAATATGAAAAGATCAGTGTTATTGAACTTGTGAAATCATAGAACATGCCAATGCTGCTAATTAAAGCAAATAACAGAAGGATAATTTAAAATCAAGTTCAGCCCATTACCTTGCTAAAAGACACAAAATTGATATTGTGTTTGGCCATCTCACAAAATATCAGGTTGAAGTGGAAGCTTAACTGAAGCAACTTCTGATTTAAAACATTCCTAGGATGTCACATAACTTCCTAAAATTTAAAAGTTAAGTTTGGAAGGACTTCTGGGTAAAGCATCAACTTTCAGCAATTCTAAGCAATTTTTTTGTTCCCTGTTATGATCTTGCATTGTGTGCAAAATAATTTCCAGGTCCAGCCAAGTTCTTATACAACTAAAAAGCAATAGGTCTGTTGATCAGAGAAAGGAGAAGATTTTTTTTTCTTCTACTGCCATCCTACATTCTAATGGAAGGTATTACCAAACCTAAATAATAGAACATCCAGGCATAAACAAATGAACTTGATTTCTGAATGCCCTTTAAACTGCTTCCCAAAATGGCCCTGCGCTTTATCCCTCAAGCGCTCAAATTAGGGCGGGGGTGTCAAACTTGTGTCATCACAGTGGCATCACATGATGTATCGGGACTTTGCTAAACCGGGCAGGGCTAGGGCCAGCACATGACGCATCCAGCCTGCGGGCCACAAGTTTGACACCCCTTAATTAGGGCAACCATATGTGAGCTGCAAAACCCTGGCTTGATGTCAACAAGTTTTCTGTACAGTATTTCTTTATTACCACCATCTAGACTTCTCCAGCCAAAATTTAGCATCCTAAAATTTCTAAGTATTTTTTGGAACCTCATGAAGAGGTTGTTTCGAGCATTGCAGCTCAGGTTTTTCCCTGATGCTTTAACCACTTGACCAAACTGGCTTAACTAAAGCTTGCAATGAAATTTAAAAATGGTTGGGAAAAGAATCCAAACAATATTGATGGAAGAATCCCAGGAAAAAAGTTGGAAACAGGGAGCCTTGGTAAATATCTGATAGAGGAAGGTGTGTATAACTAAACTCTACTTTATGTTCTTTGCCATACTGAACAAGAGAAATTCAGTGGTGTGTAATAGTCTGACATTTTCAATAAGCCCTCAATAATGTTCTCCTCCTGCTACAGAGATTAATGGCTCTGATTAAAAACCATGGTATGGTGGATAAGAATAAATAAACTGTGATAATAGGAAGATTTTTATTTGCAGCTGGTAAGATGATGATTTCCTAGCCTATTTCTCATTGAGATGTGATAGTTTCCAGTTCTTGAATGGAAAACTGCATTGAATAACTTGCATATATCAATCAAAACACATATATGTTGATTAATTCCAATTCTGAAACCACCCAAAAGTATAACTTCCACAAAAAGGGTTCTTTTGGTTTTTGTTTTAGGAGGTTCACAGCAAAACTCTTAAAAACAACATATAATGCATCACAACCTTCCCATCACGGCACCATAGCAATCCATATTACTGACCCCTTGATGAATCCCATCCTATACTAATGCTTGGGAGAAGAGCCATGTCTCCACAGTTTTCCAGAAATCTCTATAATAATGTTCAGACATTATTTTGGTTTGTTGCAGTCAGCCAGATATTTGGACTAGATTTGGCATTTTTGTCCATCCACTGAGTTCTTTCCAAGCACCTGGTATAGGCAGATGTCATTTGATGGTGTTAAAGGTATCATCACAGGATGTAAGCTGTTCCTGCCTTTTGCAATTGACTGATAGTATTATTATAGGGTTCGTGTCAGGGGCAATCAACCAGACCCACACTTGAAGAGTTCAGTTAACTGTTTTATTGCTCAAGCTTAAACATAGGAATCTACTCAGGTTAACGGTTTGCACCTGGATGAGACTAGATAATGGCATTCAAGAGGAGGTCAGATGTTGTCTTCTTATGCCCACATAAGGATTCTAGACTAAGTCCCTGTTTGAGTCCTCTGATTCATTCAAGCAGTCTACAATTCTTCACATGCTCAACCAGATGTTTAGACTGGATTTTGTATATGTACTTACCATGTTCATCCGGACTTTGATGTTATTTCTATTGAGTATTTTGATTCCTTCAATTTTCACTATTTTTCCCAGTTTCATGGTGGGTGTGGCACATTTGTTCAGTCCAAACTCCATAGCAATAGCTGCAGTGTCAAGAGTAACCACAGATTAGAAAAATAATGATGAAGACAACTGCAATTGAACAAAGTCCTGCCTCTTTTTAACATACCCTTCATCATACAATGCTTTGATCATACATTTCATGGCCATTGTTTTGACATTTTTGATGCTTCCTCCACATGCCTGGGCTTAGAATATTAAGATGAATTGTTTTGATTCGAAGACTATTTCTCGCCAATTTTTTTCAACAAACATCAGCCATGTATTTTGGAGTATAGTTTTTATTGCTGGGAATTTAAACCCAGTTTTTATGATAGATATTGAATGTAATAAACAGTTTGTGATAAACAGCATAATTACCATGTCTTTGAATGGTTCTTGCCTTTATCATTGCAGTAAATTAAATAATCACCTTTGTGTTCTTTCACTGTAGGAATTTGTAGTCTGTTCTTGGCTGACCAGCTCTTTCAGCTTACACTGTTTTAGTTCCCCAACTTAGATACTCAGATGCAACAGCTGAAGCCAATCACCACAGCCTGGATAGTCCATTCAGTCTCCTGTCCCAGGGATGACCTCCAACTGTTTATAATCACAATCGATTTTTTGCAGAGGAAGAAGAAAAGCATACACCACCAGAATCTGATGGGGGAAAGATAGGTGAACTAAAAAACTGTGTGCATTTCAAAAAGTATGAAGAAAAACATGGCTTTCTCTTCTTGAGGTTGACCTGTATCTAGACATAAACCAAACTATTCAGCCTATTCTCTCCTCACTTTTAAAATCGTCTTATTGCCACAAAAGAATTAAATAGGAAAGAAGAACTTGATATGTATCTGATTTATAGCAAAACTGTGGTCCGATCCAGCTACTGTTCTTAGCACATTATTATTTTGAAATGTGATGAGTGGAGTACAGCCCTTGCACACTCATGCACAGCCCCAAAAGTTCTAAACATTCACACTTTGTCTCTCACGCTTGGTTGGTTTCCAAAATACACAACATCTTGACAGTTGCCCTTATTGTTATGTGAAGATTGCAGTTGATTATTATTTTTCATCCATTAAGCTCATAAGCTTGTGTTACTCAAGATTTGGTTTCAAGGTGAAATGGCAGAATAAGAATTCATCTGCACATGTAACATGATTTCTAACAGACTTGAGTCAAGACTTAAGACTGTATTCAGCAAGAGACAGTTCTTAGTCATAGTGTGTTTGGCTGATTCCCTCAAATCTGAGAAAGGTTGGATGTAGTTTAAATGCATGGATGGGAAAACACTAAGAAATCCTACAACTGTACACAGGTTTGGAATGTGAAACTTCATCCTAGAAAACAATGTCAAGCCAGTTTTTTCAATTGCTGCCATTAAAATGACAGAACATGTGCATTCAGGTTTAGATGTACAAAGTAGGCATGAGATAGACACTGTTTCATTGATGAATAGTATATATAGTGTATATAGTGTTCTAAGAAAATGTGGTCTTTGTTGACAAGATATTTCTTATGAAATGATGTGCAGTGTCTATGTGAACTTGTTTGGAGATCCTAGCAGGAGAAGGCAGCCACTGTATACCTTTTACTGAAGATCAGTACATTCCTTCTATCTAGGATGGTTGTCCTCTTCACCAAGAACACAGCTTTGAGGGGGAGTCACATGGAGTGGTAAGGGAGGAAGGGGACACCCGCCTAGTTAACACAGCCCTGACACCAGAGGTGGGTATTCACTGGTAGCAGAAAATTTGAGTAGTTCAGAGAACTGGCAAATACCACCTGTGATTGGAGATTTTATAGTATCCTTCCCCTGCCATGCCCACCAAGCCACGCCACAGAACCGGTAGTCAAAAAATTTGAATCTCACCACTGCTTGACACCAGATCTGTTGACTCAACCCTGGCAATCGATAGGGTGACAAATGTTGCAGTCAGATCACCCTACAAGTCTCGAATCCATGTTTTTCTCACTCACTACCAGTAACATTTGTACATATAACACTCCTTTCCCAAGGCTGTACTCCACAGCTTTGATGAGATAATTTGTGATCCGGGAAAGTTTAGGCAATAATAAATAATGTTAGGATTGGTTTGTTGCCTGGACCTCAAGTTTTTCAAACTGCAAGCTCCATTACCTTGATGACATATAAAGCCATTGAGAATGTACTTATTTTATCTTCTGTTTCATTAGAAAGTAAATGTGCAGTCATTAATATATAATTTAGATGTGTACTTAGTTTTATAAAACAGACAAGCAATATATTAATTTACCACAAACCTTTTTAATAGATGTATGTGTCATTAAATTTAGTAAAAATTGTTTCTGAATAGGCATGCAAAGCCGCGGTCTCTAACATTTTTCGGATCCTGGGAAGGAGAGGGGATGGTTGTGCACACATGCAACATAATCCTGTGCATGCGTAAATAAAGCTTCATGCACTGGCCCGCCGCTTGTGAGGCCTGGTTCCCAACAGGCCATAGAGTGATACTGGTCCATAGGCAAGGGTTGGAGTCCCCTGGTGTAAAGGATTCCCCTGTTGATATTCCAATCACAATTCAAGGGTCTAATTTTAAGTAGTAAAATCCTATTTCTTCTATATATGCTCAATCAACAATGCAGCTGGATTCTTCATGCTAGTCCAGCTTTATAGCTATACAGTGTATACAGTTGCCAGCCAGTCAGAATGCATATGCCCTCAATAAGTGTTTAAGCATATAGGTGCAGATCTGACATTTCCATAAGCAGTATTCTGCTCATTTCATGTTCTCACTACTGCAGGGGGTGGACAACCTACAACCCACAACCTTAGGAGACCCCTGATTATTAAAATAAATAAATCTGATCTCTAAAACCACTGAATCTTTTTGTTTCTTTGCTGTTCACCATGATCACCGCCATAGGAATAAAGAACAACATTCCTGCATCTGCTAAAGTATCTTATTCAACCAGCAATGATGGATTAATACACATACACACACACACACACACACGGCTTCCAACAAATGTTACAGCTCCAGAGTGAAGAAACCTGGACCAAAAGACATTTGTATGTCATTAATTTTTTTTTTTAAAGAAAATCTTCCAATTTGGAGACATGAGGAAAACTTCCTACTATATGTCCTGCCCACCATACACCCTTTTGCAGATCATGTTTTACTAACACGTTTTGCCAGCTTTTTGCTCCTTTGTCTTTACAGGTACATTATTATGTTTTTACTTTGTGAATTACCAGTCCACAAAGTTATTGTTTATATTATACATAATATAATAATAATAATAGATATTGTTATTTGTTTTATGTTTATGAGCCTGGGGAGCACAGTGATTAGAGTGCAGTACTGCAGATTATTTCTTCTGACTGCCAACTGTCTGCAATTTGGCAGCAACTCCCAGCAAGGTTGACTCAGCTTTCCATCCTTCTGAAGTGGGTAAAATGAGGACCCAGATTGTTGGGGGCAATAGGATGACTCTGTAAAACCACTTAGAGAGGGTTGTAAAGCAGTCTGAAGCGGTATATAAGTCTAAGTGCTATTGCTATGTTTTTACTTTGTGAATTACCCATTCACAAGGGGTCTAGGTGAGGTACACATTCATGGGGTCTAGATGAGGTACACATATAAATGATAACCACTACTACTACTACTGAATCAATATAGCTTGAGAAGCTGGAGGGGCAGGGCATTCAATGCCAGATTTCTCCCCGTTAGCCATTTCCACCCAGTACACAAGCACCTTCCTCAAAGTACACCAGTCAGCAGCTGAATTTTTTTATTTTAAATAACCTGGATCTTCCAGCCTCAGAAAGTCTTTAGCTTTTCATGTCACATCTCTTTATATAAGCAGGTTCTGCCTGGTTGAATATTTCTATTCATGCCCGATTTGAAAAGCGAGCCTTAGAAGAAAAAGAAATATAACTCCTGAATGTTAAGGGAGTAGAAGAGAGCGTTATGTGCTCACTTAAGATAATAAGCCGAGGCCTAAATACTCTACTCAGCTGAAAGCTGAAAGGCACAGCTATTTGCTTCTCAGTACTGCTTCTAGAAACTTCGAAGCTTAGGAATAACAGTGGATAAATTGCCAAAAATAAGATTTATCTACATCAGACCCGCAGCTAATGCTGATCTTTGGAAGTTTTAAAAAACCTGTTTCTGGGAGATGGGAGGCTTGGTTTGTTTGCAAAATAAAGAACAAAAGCTGAGAAGCAAAAATGAATAATACTACTATTTTTCATCATAGAAGAAAAATACTTAAGGCCTTCGTTCTCATATGGGGCTGAGCAACCTGTGTCATTGCTCTTTCTATAACCCACTGATCTGCTGCTGCTGTTGTTGGCAATGGAGTTCTGAATGAGTGTTTCTTTGTATGTCAGGTCCCTTCCAGTTACCCCTCATTTCAGCCTACTGAATTTTTAAATGCAGGTATTGTCCTCCTGAAATATTGAGGATTGGATGAAGGGACCTCAAAAGTTCAAGATGGAAGAAAGTGCCTATCCCACTTCAGGAATGTAAAACCTTTGATCTATTTGGGCTGGCAGCACTGGTTCACTTGGCATGTTCTAAAACTTCATGGGAAATGCAGAAAATATTATTTTCGGGAACCAGCTATTAACCTTTTTTTTCCAAGCTTCCTTGAATCACTATATATATTGACAAAGGTGGTTGCTTTTCTTCTAGGTATTGAGCCAAAGGCACTGTTTCGACACCTTCCCAGATTTTCTTCTGGTGGACTCATACGCCAATTGTGGTCCCAATCTACATTTGGTTGTAGTATTATATAATGTCTGGAGGAAGAGGAGGAAGAAGAAGAAGAAGAAGAGGAAGGAGGAGGAACAGGAAGAAGGAAGAAGAAAAGGAGGAGGAGGAGGAGGAGGAGGAACAGGAGGAGGAACAGGAAGAAGGAAGAAGAAAAGGAGGAGGAGGAAGAAGAAGAAGAAGAAGAAGAAGAAGAAGAAGAAGAAGAAGAAGAAGAAGAAGAAGAAGAAGAAGAAGAAGAAGAAGAACTACTACTAATAGGGTTAGAATCCTTCAACCAATATCAGTAGCAGTTGAAACCAGATTCATTGTTGAATGCAGCTTCAGAAATATGGTAGATGCCACCAATACATGAGCTTTATTTTTAAACCCATGTTTTTCTCTGTTCTGAGATACTGGTGTGCCCTAACATGCTTTTGGGAATCAGTTAATAAGCAATAACATATGAATTCCATTTTAGAGAATGGGGGAATCTTAAGATTAAACATGCTGGTATGGTTAGTTTATTACTCTGTTCGACCACTTCTAGGAAATTTCACTGACTGAAAAGGTCTCTTAGAAACTTCCCTTTTCCAAACACTTGGCACAAATCATATTTGCAAAGCAATAGTAAAGCAGGATGTGTGGGCACTAAAATGGTAAAATGCTCCTCTGATAATTTTTTTCCTAGTCTATAATTAGCAATAAAGAACATTTCCTAAACATCATGCAGGCTATAAATTATGAAGTGTGCAGGTTGGTAATTAAGAAAATAATTCTCTGCCAAGCAAAGAATATATTTAATTCTTATTTTAAAAATGTATGGCAAACACTCTTTAGAAGATTTACACTTATAAGCAAGCTTTTGCTTTGTTCCTTCCCTTTTGTATGAATCATAGATCAATGCACTGAATGGATTTTTCCGAGATAACATGACAGTTTTATGTATAGAACTCAGGAAGCATCATAATTTCTGTGCACTCCAAACTAGATCCACAAATACGTTTATCTCATCCACTGCAATCCATCACCATTAAAATCAATAAAAATTGTAACTCCCAGAATTTGAGACAGGAGTTAGCAAGCTCTCCTCCACATCCAGAACCCATATTTAACACCAAAATGAAACCTGATTTTTTTTTTTTAACATACATATCCCTTTCTGCCTTGTTCCTTTCGGTTTGTCTCCTCTGTCAACATTACAAAAAGCTTGGAATGTTCCTTTTGCTGTACAGATTCTTGAGAATTACAATCTGGAGAAAGGCCTAAAAACCTCTCGAAGAATTTTTGATGTCCTCTCTAAACTCAAATCTGCATGAGGTACCCAAGTCCTCTTTTTTCTTCATTTGGAGATCCCTTTGATCATTTCTCAGTTAGGAAAAGCCTAAAACAGATACAAATAAGAAAATAGGAAGGAGGGGAACCCATGCCTCTAAGATCAACCTTGATATAGCTCTGCCTACTTTTAGCCATTCAGCCTCCCAAACCTGTTATGTACAGGAGTGTTGTAGTTCCTATAAGAGTTACTGCTGAGATGGGCAGCCATATCATCTCTATAAATTAATAAATAAGCCCATCCACTAAAGCAGGGCTGTCAAACTCCCAGCCTGTGGATGCGTCACATGCTGGCCCCGCCCCCACTTGGTTTAGTGAAGGGCAGGAGTTCTGATACCTCACGTGACGACACATTGCCTCCCTTTATACTGAGCCAATAAATAATCTGCTCTTTCAAGATTTAGTACCAGAGATGGTATTCAGCAGGTTCTGACCAGTTCTGGAGAACTGGTAGCGGAAATTTTGAGTAATTCGGAGAACCGGCAAATACCACCTTTGACTGGAGGTTTTACAGTATCTTTCCCCTGCCACATCCATCAAGCCATGCCCACAGAACCAGTAGTAACTTTTTTTGAATCCCACCACTGCTTAGCACATTGCATGAACTCAACCAGGGTAATTTAGGTGAAAATGTATAAAGAAACCAGCTGTAGCATAATGCATAAGCATACCCTTACCATTCAAATGGAAAGTAGGATTCATATCAGTTTAATTCCAAACTAACATCAATTTACAGAATTGCATGGTTTCTTTTTCTTCCCTTTGCTTTGTTTCTATCTTGTTTCTTTGTTCTGAGTCTTGAAAATAAAGAAGATAACTTTACGGTTTCTGGTAATATGTTCATCCTCAACTTAGTGATTTTAGACATTTTGGCTTAGAGTTAAAGGTGTCAGAGATCAGGTCACAAGCCACCTTTTCTTCTCAACCCATTAATTAAAAGTCATTTTCTGCCTGGTCCCCCTTTATTTGTTGTCGCCTTTCATTACACACAAAGATAATGTGTAATTTTGTACAAACACACACAAACAATATCCTAGTGTATAAGCCCATTCCTGGATAATCCAACCCTCAATTTTTAAGAAGAAAAGCCTTGAAAACTGGACCAGCCGTGGATAAACTGAGCCCTTGAAATCTTCACTTGTTTTAATATTCATGGATGGCTTATCAGCAGGCGGCACATTGAATGGTATTTTGGTTAAACATTTGAAGGTCACAGAGGGCTTATGCACAAGTATCTACAGGATATACAAGTACTTTCAAAAAGTATTACCATATATACTCTTAGATAAACAATATATAGTTTGAAAGACAAGATATTCAGGCATGAAGGTAGACAGGAAGGATTTCATGACATTGCCAGGGTGGTTCAGAGAACGTGCTTCTGCAGAAGTCCAAACATCAGGTCTAAGTAAGTCCTTGATGCTACCATATTATACCTAGGCTAAATTCTTGCTCAGCTGCACATATATTAATCAGTATCCTTTAGACCCGGTACCCTTTATGACTTCATCTTAATTTAACGCGATTTTATTTAAAATACAGTTTAGAGGCCATTCAGCTCCTAACGATTCTGGAAAGGAAAAGGGAAAGGAAGTGAGCAGCCCAAAGATAAGTTTATGGTGAAAAAAAAAATCATCTTGGCCCAAAGTCTGGGAGAATAGCCAACTCTTAAAAGCTTCCTGAATATCATCAGGTGGGAATCATCCAGCTCTCTGGGGGACAGCATGCACCTTGATAGAGAAGGCATGTCTCCTGCGTTGTGCTAGATGACACTATTTAATCAGTGGGGTCCTAAGTGCTGCCACTCAGCCTGATCTCAGAAACAACTAGAAACAAACCGTCTCTCAAATAACCAGGGTTTAGGCCAAGAAGGGCTTTATAGATGATAATCAGCATCTTGACTTGTGTCTATAAGCCAACAGGTGGTCAGTGCACTATCCAGTTTGTGAAACAATGGAGTCACATGGGTGTTAAAAGACATGTCCATCAGTACCTGCATTCTGGACCAGCTGTAATGTCTGAGCGATCTTCAAAGGCCACTCCACATAGAAAGTGTCACAGTAATCCATTCATGAGATAACTGAGACATGAGTGACTATCTGAAAGTTTCCTAATCTAAGAAAGGTCACAACTGATGCATTACCATGCACCAGTAGAGAGCAGTTTAGTGAACTGGTTGTTGGAAGAAATCATTAGGGCAGAGAACCGGTTGTTAAATTATTTGAATCCCACCACTGCCATGCATCCATGCAAGAGCCTCCTTGGCCACAGCTGCCACCTGTTCTTTGAGCAGGACTTGTGAGTCTAAGACAGGGCCGTGAAACTCATGGCCCATGGGCTGGATGCATCATGCACTGGCCATGCCCACACCTGGTTTAGTAAAGGGGAAAAATGTCCCGATACATTATGTGATGCTGCCGTGACGATGCAAGTTTGACACCCCTGGTCTAAGACAACCTCAAAATTGTGTATGAAGTCTCAAATAGGGAAGTGCAACAGGACAAAAAATAGAAAATCCCCAAACCCAAAGGGGTCAAATATCTTCAGCCACTGAGTCTTGTCTGAATTGTTGATCCTTCCCTCTGCCAGGCCTGCAAGCCTCTAGACACTTGGACAGGACTTCAGTGGCATTGCTGAGTTAACCCAGCATCAAGATTTATAGCTGAGTATCATCAGTATATTGATGATATCAGACCTCAAACTGACAGACAAGCTCCCCCAGAGGTTTCATGGAGATGTTAAACAAAAGGGGGAAACACATCAATCTTTCCAATCTAGTCTTGCTGCTAATCAAAGAAACCTAAATAGCTTGAAGTTGGGTCTTTTTTTCCCTTATCTTCAGTAAAATTGGAACAGTCATCACTTATCCCGGCTGTATTTTATCTATGTAATTCCAGGTAAGGAAACAGCTTTCTACAAGTTGCATAATTGGCTAGTCAACCCTATCTTACGTGATAGCTAAGCAAAATTATTGTTTTGCCTTGGCTTGCCTGAGGAGGGGCTTCATTCTCTGGGCTACATCTTTGCTGTCACCTCGCAGCTCCAACAGCATCCATAGCCAACTGCCACGAGGCCAACATTGCAACACATGCAGTACTATCATCAGTCAAATGCCACATTAGGTCCTGGGAGCTGATGCAAGGAAGGAAGTCATAGCCTTTGCATGATGATGTTCTATGTCAGGGGTGTAAAATTCACGTCATCACAGCAGCATCAAATGCCATATTGGGACTTTTTCCGCCTTCGCTAAACGGGGCATGGGTGTGGCCAGCGCATGATGGGCCAGGAGCTTGACAGCCCTGTCATGCACCTTGCCCTCTTGCCCTCTCCTCCCTTGTCCATCCCCACCAATGGACATACACACACTCACTCAAAACATATTTTTCTTGCCACCCGCAACCAAGCACTGGGCTTTGGGGGAGGGGGAGAAAACTTAACATACACGTAAAAGGCTGCTCTATTTAGGGATGCTAATGAAAGCAAATGCTCCAACCATTAACCTTCAAGAAAAGAAAACCTGGTCTGGTGCTTGAAATATACCACAGTCAATGTTTCCCCATGACAAATCTTAGTAATGAATAATTAAGGTTTTAATATAACTTTTTGTAATATATATATATATATATCTTATTTTGCAAATGATGGCCTTTAACCTACTCCAGCATTATTATGCTTTATTCATAAGAGCTGGGGTGAGAAGTTGATGGGATAATTTTTATTTTTTTATTTTTTTTTGATAGCCGATTGGAATCATTCCGGATATTCGACTCGGTTTCTTTTCTGGCTTTAAAAAGAGCCCCTGCTGGGAGAGCTGCATGAACATTTCCCAAAGGAAGTTTCAACCTGGAACAGACTTGCGTCTCACAATTTGTTTGCCTGAGGTCAAAGAGTTTTGTCCCTCCTAGTTAAGGCCGTAGAAATAAATCATTCAACAAATGCAGATGTCAGAACTTTGAAAATGAAACATTTAATAGTTTCTCTCAGGATTAAATTGGAATTGAGTAGATACTATGCTTTTTCTCCTCCGCTGTCAGGAACCAGGAGTTTCCCTCAGCCCATCATTTTTTCTTCTTCAGTAAGTTCCACTGTAGTAAGGCAGGGATACCAAGCAAGGATATTATTGTGGAGGATGTTTCCTTCCTGATAGTGAATCACATGGCATCTCTTGCTTTTCCTGTTTAAACTGAAAGCCTTTGTTGGATTTTTCCTTGAGTTGAGAAAATATAATTTGCAATGACTAAAGTACCTCTGGATCTTGTTCAACAATTGTCCAATGTGGCACTTGGCCATTTATGGCTCCTCCTTCAAGATGAATCAGAAAGGAGTGGAATCTCAAAATAAGAGTAGACATCAAGTTACTTTGTCCCCCCCACACCCCATAGAATTAATAAAATATCAGGATATAATATTTTCACCATGTCCACTCTCTATCCTTTTAACCAGTGGTGGGATTCAATTTTTTTTACTACCTGCTTTGTGGGCATGGCTTCGTGGACACAGCCGGGGAAGGATACTGTAAAATCCCCATTCCCTCCCCACTCCTGGGAGAAGAATACTGTAAAATCTCCATTCCCTCCCCACCCCACTAACCTGTTTTCCAGCTCTGTTCTCCTATGCAGGGCAGCAAAAGAAGACCCAGCCAATCAGCTGGGACTCAGGAGGCAGAGAATAGATGGGGGCGGGACCAGTCAGAGGTGGTATTTGCTGGTTCTCTGGACTACTCAAAATTTCCACTACCGGTTGTCCAGAACTGGTCAGAACCTGCTGAATACCCACTTCTGCTTTTAACTCCCTTCACACTTTGGAGACCATACTTCAGTAACCAATCTAAGAAAAGAGCTTTATCTAACTTCTCCCACAAGGATTGAGACCAAAGGGCTGTAAAGCACAGAGACTAAGCAATAAAGCAGTCTTGTCTCTAAGAGGTGTCCTCCAAAGCAGGAGTCTCCAACCTTGGTAACTTTAAGATTTGTGGATTTCAACTCCCAGAGTTCCTCAGCCTGCTGGCTAAGGAACTCTGGGACTTGAAGTCTACAAGTCTTAAAGTTGCCAAGGTTGGAGACCCCCGCTTCAAAGTATAAGCAAGAGAGTGGCATCCATGACACCATTTTTGTGGGGGGGGGTCTTCTACATTACTATCAATACCTACATACGAAGGAAAATTATAAATCCACTTTGGGTTTGTCAGAGGTATCAATCTACAAATCCTCAAATTCCCAGTCAATAGTGACTATGCCCCCTGTTCCTCTATAAATTGTAATCCAACACTTCTGAAGAGTATCAGGTTAGAAAAGTTTGCAGCAAAAGACAATACCTGAAGTAAGGCAAGAAAACAGAAATGGTTTCTGTGGGAGAGTAAATCAAATAAATAATTCAAATATAGGAAGCCCTAAACAAGTGGAAGAATTTGGTGTAATCTGGTTTTTCTTCATGATAGCATTCTATCAACCAATTCCCCCATTTTTTGAGAACAATCCTCACCTTACTGGTGACCAACAGTTGAATGTATTTGAATTTAAGCCACTCATACTTGTATCTCTTCCACATTACCAAATTCTCCTTTAACAAATTTTCCACAAGGAAAGCCTATGCATTTGATGCGTATAATCTGGATGAAGTAACTGCACAACTATTATCAGGAGAATAATTTGTTAAGCCTGCATGTTTATAAAAGCTTTTTTATATAATATATTGGTCTTTTGATACATAACGATGTAATCCCAAATGAATGACATGACAAAATAAAGGATCACTTAGCACTGGAGCACTGTATTTGAAAAATATGTTATGAATTAATCCTAACTCTTAGAAGTAGTTCACATGCTATCTCTAGATAAACATGAGGACCACATTGCAGGTAGTTCTTGACTTATGACCTGTCACTTAGTGCCCATTTGAAGTTACAACAGACTCCTCCCTCCCAAGAGCTGCTTATGATCTGGTCCTGAACTTACTGCTGCTGCTGCTTGCCCTTATGACCAAGCACAGCGATTCTGCAGTTCTCCACCGCCTATATCCCCATCCCCTCCTTACTTAGTCCCAGCAGTCCTTGGGCCTTCCATCCACCCCACCAGGCTCCAGACACTGCCCCCCGCAATTGCTGGGTCCCTGCAGGACTGGGGCCTCCTCTCTGCCCCCTATAACTCACCATTTTGACAAAACTGGAAAAATTGGGGATTCTGAAGATAGCCAGCTGATTAGCTATGTCTAAGAGGATTTAACCCTTTTTATAACCCTTCAATTGGGATTCTTTGCTTCCATTCTTCATCAACCTACTCCTTCTCCTTGGGTAAATTTCTATCCAATTTTGTCCTCCTTTTTCTTTGCTTCCTTTCTCAGCACAACAAGCCTTTCTGTTTTAACCCACTCCTATCCTTTTTTTGTTTTCTTTTTTGAATGGAAGGATGGAGGATAATACATTAAAGGTTTCTATGTGACACAGTGCTTTGTGCATGACAGAGAATGGCTGGAAAAGTCTATATATCAATTTATTTTATAAATGGAGCACCTGATTTTACAGACAATGGTAACTAATAGTCATCAGTTCAATTCATATTAAATTGCTGTTATTATTCCCAACTGAGTTTTTTTTCTTTTCTTTTCTTTTTTTCCTTTTCTTTTCATTTTTTCTTTCTTTCTTTTTTTCGAGCATGGCTACTGATACATGCATATATACTGTATGTAGAAACATAGATTTGCTTAAAAAGAAGGTAGGAGAGCAACTAACTGGAGAAATGGCCTTGCCTAGGCCTTTTGTCTGTGTTCATAATTTTTTCTTCTTTATCCTTCCTTGGAGAGTTTTGGGACATGTGTTGAATAAAGGTCATTTTTCTTTCAAGTAAACATCATTCTTGCATATTTAAATCAATATATGAGACTAGATCGATATAGGTAGACATCTGAATCTATAAAATACAATAAATGTTGTTGACAGCAATATACTAATAAATTGAGTTCCAGAGGAAAAATGGATTACATTGTGATGTCTTTCTCCTTTTTATCAAAATTATAACTCCAGGTCCATCATGCTCCAGTTCCATCGTGTCCATACTGAGATTGTTCAAATAATATATTCTGTTTTCCTTCAGACATTTGTAAAATGAGAATTGTGAATGGTGAATGCCCATCTTTTTTTAGGCAACTTGCACAACCAATTTGTTCTACACTAAATGACTCTACTGACATAATTACACTCTTGCACATGTCTACTCTTGCATATGCTTTTCATCCTTTTGGGTGTTGCTTTCATTCAAGTTTGTTTGAAGAATGAGATAAAATAAATTGAGTATTAAGAAGATTTTTTTTCTTATAATATTAAACAATTCTTCTTTTTCCTCCATTTTTTACCATTTGATTATTTCTGTGCCATGAGGTTGTTTTTGATCCATAGCAACCACATTTTTTCCATGATAATCCACCTACAAGTCCATCCATTTTGTTGCTAGTGGTCCTATTCTTTTCTTTCCTTCCACCTTTCTCTCCATTAGAGTCTTTTCCAGAAAACTAGGTCTTCACATAATGTGTATAAAGTAGAATAAATTGAGATGGGTCATTTCTGCATACCCCATACTAAATTTTTGAACGATCCTAGGGAAGCCTGCTTTTTTTGCATTACATTTTTGCAAAAGTAGGCCTTTTGCAAAGTTCCAAATCTAATTCAGAACATGTGTGCAACACTATCACAAGCATCTAAAAGCAACTCTATCTTTTCTTTGTTCTACAGCGGGGGTATCAAAGTGCAGCCCATGGGCGGGGTGCATTAGGGAGGCCACACCCACTCCAGATTCACAAATGGGAAAAACGTCATGAAATATCACATGATGGCAATATGACGTGGCAAGTTTGACATCCGTGCTCTACAAGGATGCCAGCTGCAACTGGTACACATTCCTGAGAAAGGATGCATTTGGTTAAGGTACTTCTGACAGGTACTATAAACATGCCCACACATGGATCAAATCACCTTTTGCCCTTCAAATATGTATTGCTGCAAAGCACTGCACAGTGCTTTAAACAACAAACAATGAACATGCAAGAAGACATCTTTGATATTCTTCAAGAAGAAAAGGAAATATTAGTATACTTTCCTAGCCTATTCTTAATGTGACATTTTTCTCTTAACTCCATCCTTTTACACAGCTACCAATGATGCCATTTTCTTTCAAGGTAAGCATCATTACACAACATGTAGAAAAGAAGTAAGAAATAGCAAGCCAAAAAAAAAGGCAGGAGCTAAGAGAAACTAACTAGGTTATACCAATGCCATTTCTTTTTCCTAACCTTACAAGTCATCTTTGCTCCCGCTGTATCCATATCACATATTCTCCTTTATTCTTTAAATTTTTCACCACTCTTATGAGCCTCAATCCCTTGCAGTTGCTAAATTTGTGGTCAGTTTAGAAATAATTACTGTACAGTCCCAGCAACTGTTAAACTATTTTTAAAAAGCTAAAGTTCTGAGTATGATGTTATATATAGCTCAGCTGTATGTCTAAATGTCCTCGGAACTTGGAAGCAATTCCATTTTTTAAAAAAAAATATCCTTTTACAACTCTATACTTAATCTCTAATGTTTTAATAGAGTTGGAGCTAGGCTGCATTTCCCTTGGGGCCCAGTAAAGATTTTGTCATCTCAGATTTTGGCTGAAGCAAGTCCGTTGGGAACTTCTTGGTCTACCTCACCTCACCAGACAGTTTGCCTTCCCCTGTGAGAAGATAAATTAATGATGATATGACATAGCAGAGTCTTTCTTTGCCAGCCTTATCTGCTTCAGGCTTCAGTGAAACTTCAGTTGAACTGAAGCAGGACATTTGGGATTTAGACACCCAAACACAATAGAGCCAAGGTTGCCCATCTCTTTTATATTATAATTGCCTTCTTTGTGTGAATTGCCCCTAGATATGTCTTCAATATTCTACTTGCGCCTTATGAGTGATTATTTACCCTGGCCCAAATTGGCCCATTATCTATTAGGGGACAACTGGTAGACATGTGAATCTCCCATATGAACATTGCACTTATTTCTGTTCAGATATGGAGAGAAAATCTGTTTCTCATGTGTTGTTAAAATATCTATGACCATATACAGCCAGTATTGATCAAACTTAACATTTACTATTATATTAGTTGCCTTTATAACCAAGAAGCCATTCTTCTTCTTCTTCTTTGGGTGGGCATTCTTCAAAAACCTCTATGAGGGTTGCAAAATTTCAGTCAACAGCCAAAGCTCTTAGAAGGTGCCTGGTTCCTCCATCCAGATCTTGATTCTGTTAATTATTTGAAGATTTTCTTGCATCTTTTAAATTTTTTTAAATGATATGTATTTTGTTGGCGGTCTTTTTTTCTTGTGTTTGGTCTCCATAAATAAACTTTGATTGATAGACTATCATCATCATTAAGTCCTATGAAGAACACATTGGGCAGTGACTGTTTTCCAGTGGTTTCAATCATTTGCAGCATTTTCAGTATTCTCCCAAGACAAATTAATAATCTTAAAATCTTCCTTAAGTGTTTGGTGCCAAGTTTACTCGTGTTTAATCTGGCCTTGTTTACTCTTTCCTCCAAAAGGGTATCCAACATAGTGCAATTTTTGAATGCTAGTCTTTAGGCAGATGTAAGAGATGGCCAATAAGCAACATTCAAGGTTAATTCACAATTCTTGATTGATATTCTAAATCTGATCTTCGTAGTACCACTTCATTAGCGATATGGTTGCGTTACGAGATAGAAAACATTTAACTGTTTAGTCATCTTGTGTCGTGCCCCTGGTGGAGACTGACTCTGAGGGAGAGGAGGAACAGCCGACAGGGAGTGAAAGCGTGGCTCCGGAGATTGTAGAGGAGGCTGGGGAAGGGCAGAGGCTGGCTGAGCAGTCAGAGGAGGACCCAGGCCCATCCCCTATCAATCCTAGGGCACGCAGGGAGGAGAGGATAAGGGAGAGGCATAGTCTCCTCAGGAGAAGTCCTTGATCCTCTTCATGAGCTGCAGGTGTGAGAACTGAATAAGAGTTTGGACCTGCGTACTGTCAAACACTGGAAACAAAGCATGTTTTATTTTGGTCTGAAGTTATCTTGGTTGGCATCCTTCCAACAGACTGTGCCTTATTATCGCTTTGAATTTGGTAAATACTTCTCTTGTTCCATTGTGGAAATTTCATCATTGCAGTTTGTTTGGTTTTTTTATTTCACCTCTATCTGCTCATTAAATTCAGACCGTATTGCTTTCTTTTGAAGACTATTTCTGAGTACGTTTTATCTCCAACTGAGTATTATTGAACAGTGGGGTTAAATCTGAGGCATTAAAGGACATTTATTTACGTTTTGGATTTTGTTACCTTTGTGTTACACTCTGGGTCATCACATCTTGATTGTACACTTCCAGGTTTCACAAGCATATATTGCAGTTGGTATGACAACATTCTTGCAAAGTTTTATCTCTGAGGTAATACTTATGACTGACATAGAACAACATGCATTGAAATACAGCCACTGTCATTCCTGTTTGATAGTTAACGTTCTTATCTATGATTCCGTCGATAGACATAATGCTACCAAGATAAGTAAATTGCTGGACTTGTTCTGCAGTGGGCCAGGGACTATTATAGGCATATTATCTTGAGCACTTCCAACTTGCATAAACTTGGTCTTCTCAAAATTCGCCATACAGCACTAAGTACAGAGCACCTGCCCTTCTTCCATAACATGAGATCAGGAGAACTTCAAAAGGTAAGTGTGGGACATGGTGGGCATGTGGGAAGGAGGACTAAGCACTGCAGGTTTTCACAAGGAGGGATGGGGGAAAGAGGTGAAAGGGTGCTGAAGTGATCTGTGCTGGGTCACAAGGGTATATGACTGAAAGCTCTCTGCAACTGCAAAAAAAAATTGAAATGGGTTCAATAGTAGCTTTTAGGGGGTCTGCTGTAATTTTGAATGTTTGTTAAATGGCCTGTCATATGTCAAGGATTATCTATACAGCACTAGTGAGGCCACACTTGGAATTCACACTTGTTGGCATCCAATTCTGGACAATAAGATACCCCCCAAAAAGATGATGAGATTCTAGGTAAGAGTAACAAAAAGAATAACAAAGATTATTAGGGGGCTGGAGGCTAAAGCAAACAATGAACAGTTGTGGAAATTAAATATATCTGAGAAAGAGAAGAACTAGAGGTGAATGATAGCAGTCTTCCAATATTTGAGGGACTGTCACAGGGAAGAGGAAACAACTATTCTCCAATGCACCAGAGGACAGGACAAGAAGCAATGGATAGAAACTTGTTAAAGAAAAATCCAATCTTGAACAAAGGTGGAATTTTCTGACAGTGAGAACAATTAATCAGTGAAACAGCTTGCCTCCTGGAGTTGTGCGTACTCCATCATTGGGGGTCTTCAAGAAAAGATTGGATATCTATTTGTCTGGAATGCAATAAGGTCTCCTGCCTTATGCGGGGTGGGTGGGGGTGTTAGACTAGAAGACTACAAGGTCCCTTCCAGCCCTATGATTCTAAGGGATTAGTATCGGAAAATCAGCTCTACACACCCACCTTCGAAGCTTGGGAACTATGTGAAAAAAATTGTCTAAAATTGAAAACATTGACACAGGCAGAAGGGAGAGAAGCCTTTCCTCTTCCTCTTGCAATTTTTGCTGAATTGAGTTGCTATCAGAGCCAAGATGGATTGGATGGAAAGGTAAGCACATTTTGACATTTACAGTGCTGTAGGAAAAAATGTAGTTGGGTAAGTCTAAGCTGAATTGAGACAATACTCTCTGTGATTTCAGTGGAAACGAACAGCCATCAAAGTTAATGGCTATTGATAAAGCAATGTTCCATGAAGTTGTCCAATCACCTTTCCAAACAATGGCCATCATCTCATTTTATGGCAACCTATTCCACTGTTTCTATTCTGTAAAGAACAAGTTCAGGCACAGAACTCCCCAAATTAGCATTAATCAAGCCCCCAAGTTCAACTACTGTGAAGGGAGGAAGAACCTTCTCCCATTTCAGTTCTCCATGCCCTGCTTGAAAACTGTACATTTGATTAAGGCGTAAGTGGAAATTTTTGAACTGTGGAGGATAATTATTGTATGATTGGATGAACGCAGTGGTAAGCTTTGTCCTGACTAGGTCTTGATTTTGTCTGTATTTTGGTGATAGGTCCGAAGGGCCTCAGTCAAGAGCCAAAGGGACCAATTAAGTAGAACAAAGTTGTATAGAGAAGTGTTGGTCAACCTTACCACCTTTAAGATGTGTGGATTCCCAGAATTCCCCAGCCAGAATATTCCTCAACTGGAGTTCTGCAACCTGAGAATTGAAGTTGTTATTGTGGTTGAGAAGCACCAGCATCATCAAGCCTTGCCCAACAATGTCTAAAGTTAATGCCAGAGTACTCTCTCTATTGCTTCTGAACTCTTGTACTATAGCAGAATATTTGAAGCTTTACACATGTGACAAATATAGAAACAGGATGGGACATAAATCATAAATGCTATCTTGGTTTGTTTTTTTTAACCATCCATGAATACTTGCCTAAATTTATCATATGGCTTTCCTGATGGTACAGCACATTCTCTGAGATACATATTGAAAGGTTAGTAGCATTGAGTGAAAAAGTACTCTTAACTCTGGGTAACTGCAACCAGTCAGAATAAACAGAAATTGGGGGATTTTTAAGAGCGTGATTAAGCTAGCTTCTGAGGTTTTGATTATTCTACTATGCTGCTGTGAAAAGATAATTCAACAGAGCACGTGTGAAAAAAAAAGTTATATTAAACCTATGGACTTAATCACAAAGTTTCCCCTCCCAAATTCTTAATAAATACTTTATTGGAATGCTTTCTTTATATGCTCAAACAACAAAACACAGAGATGGAAGAAACTTATAGAATCACTCTCTGTAATTCTATAAATTTCTTCCATGCTCTGTGTTTTGTTGTCTGAACGTATAAAGAAAGCATTCCAATAAAGTATTTTTATCTTGTCAAGGTAAGTGAATACACAATGGTATGGCTGTATTTGTTGAGCACATTTGTTTGTGTGTTCAGAGGGGGAAGCGGGTTTCAAATATAGAGGGGCTGAGAATAATAGCAAGAAAGAAGGATGTGTTTATCAGCAACCTTCTGAGAAAGAAAAATAATTCCCATATGACAGGAGTCGGCAAACCTGACAATTTTACAACTCTCCCAGAATTCCTGAGCCTGCCATGCAGTCAGCCATGCTGGCTCAGAGAATCCTGGGAACTGAAGTCTAGAAATCTTAAAGATGCCAAGTTTGGAGAGACCCTTGCTATATGAGAAAATACGGCTTAGTTTTCCAGGATGAGGGGTTCTGCCTCTACTATGAACAGTATTTAGCCCTGGAATCCCAATGGCTGGATCAATAGCTGAACATATTACCATGGCAACTGTACAGAGCAACTCATCTCAACATGCATGGTGAACACAGTATTGATTCTTCAGCATCAGATAATGCCATTTTCTTGGCATCTAAAACATGGACCACGGGTTTCTGGTTGAGGGAAAATCCTGCAGATGGCAGGGTCATTATTGATGACAGAAGAGCTTACACTTTTTAAAACAATAACCTCCAGCAAGAGCTCAGATCACTAAGACAAATGACAGCACTGGCGGTGTTCATTAGGGCTTCTCGTTAGTTTCTGACAGCCAATTAGCTATGGTCAGGGAAAAGGCACATTCTTGGCCTTTTCATTGTTAGCATCCGATACAAGGTAGCTGTATTTGTAATGCAGATAAACCAACTGCTGTAACAATGATGATTAATAATTATCTGTTGGTGACCTCCAAGCTTTGGTATGGCATGCAGCATATCAGGAAAGGAAATTAGCTGCTACACACAAGCTTGAAAGGACATGAAGAATAAAACAAGGTTGAGGAAAGGAACTTTGATCATTTAGAGGCTCTGCAAATTACGACAAATCTGGCGGCATAAGACTACTGTGATGAGACACAGCAGAAATCAAGAGATCCATGTCTTACATGATTTATTTACAGGGCTGGCTTAGAGTATTTGAGCACCTTATCCTCAGGAATTGAAATACGGCCTTGTATTTGGTTCTTACATCACCAAGATTTGCATCAAAAAAGATTATCAGCTTTGGCTTAGTGATAAAACACATGTTTTGCGTGAAAAAGATCCATAATGAATTCCCCAGCATTTCCCAGTAAGGTTAAATAATAATACTTTTTTTAAAAAAAAATCATAAGATTCAATTGTTCAGCTGCAAGTTTGCCCAGCCATACTCCAGATCTCCTCCAAAGCTTGCAACCAAGTTGTAACTTCTAGCATAATAAAGGACAAAAATTATTATATGGGATAGGGGGAGGGGGAAATAATCATTATTGATCATAATTATTTAAGTGAGGGTTATATTTAATTAAGCTCAATTTAAGTATTAATTAATTTAAATACATCTTATCCCTATTTACTTCTTAATCATCTTGCAGTACAATCCTTTTCAGTATACTGAAAGCTCTCTCTTTGCCTCCCTCCCTCCCTCTCTCTCTCTCTTTCTCTCTCTGACTTCTTGCTCTTCTAACAAATCTGAAATCAAAATCTATACTTGGCTTAAGATTATGGTTTGTAAAGAGAAAATCAAATTATATGGGACACTAACTGGCTAAAATTATCCTCCTGTATTTTGGTGAGAAGACTTAACTCTCTGGAGAGGGCTCTGCCGCTGGGAAAGGTGGAAGGATGAACAGTAACAAATTGGATGGACTCAGTTAAACAGTTCATCATGGAGAAAATCTGTCCATGTGCTCATTAAGAGCCAACAACTTTATGACACATAATCAATCAAAAAAAAAAAAAAAAACACAGGTGCTTTTTCAAAAGACAGCTGGTCTTTCTTTGCTTTTCCTTGAAGATGTTTCACTCTTCACTCAAGAAGCTTCTTCAATTCTGGAGAAGAGCTGAACTGAGCAGGACAGAATTGAAGAAGCTTCTTGGATGAGAAGTGAAACATCTTTAGGAAAAAACAAAGAAACAAAGTTGCTTTTTTTTAAAAAAAAAAAAACCAAAGTAGCCGTTTTGAAAAGCACCCTTGGAACAACTATGACCTGGGTGACTGAGACTCTCCATAGTCAATCAGTCAAGTGTTGAACAGAAATATCATTTAGACCAGACCTGGATATTCTATGGCCCATGAGCCATATGTGGCCCTTTGGCTATTCCTATCCAGTCCATAGCAGTGGCCCTATTGGTTCAGCCCTCCACAACAGTCCAAGTTTCGCATATGGCCTTTTGGGAAAATTAATTGCCCACTCCTGGTTTAGATGTTTGTCCTGGTCAAAAGTGCTAAAACTGAGCAGTGAGCATGAATATTGATTTATAATAAGCCAAAACCACTGAAAATACTCATTAACTCTGAAGGATGCAAGTGGCATTATGTAGCATTATGTACAAAATATCCTAAAGAGTGCAGGGGAAATAAAAAAATAAATACAAGTTTCAAAGCTGTATCTGAACCATAAGGGCAATCCAGCATTTTAATAAGTGTTTTGCTCCTACTTGAGGACAGAGACAACTTGCATTGCCTGCCTTTGTGACTGGCCTGTGTTTTTAAGCCTTCCTCAAGACCTATTAAAATGAAAGCACCATGACCAGCAGAAATGTCAGCTCAGATGACAAATACAAAGTGTCTGTGAAGCTGCGGTTGGTTAATTTTTTGTGTTGATTTTCCTATGCTGACATAATGAGCCATAATTGGAATTACTGGTGAATGAAGTCATCTAACTTTGTCTCATCCTTTGTAATGTAAAACCTACAATTAGCGCAATCAGATTGTGATTCTGCGTTGTTGTCTTGTCTTCATGCTCTTTTTTGCACATGTACGAGGATTCAGTTACATTGCCAAGGCTACCATCTTGCCTTCACACACACACACACACACACACACACATACACACACAAACACAAACACACGTGCTAGTGGACACTATCATTTTACACCTCAAATATATCATGAAGAGAATATCAAAATAAATCTTCAAGCGGGCTGAGAATAAGATTTCTTTCTTTCTTTCTTTATTTGATTTGTCAGTCACTTACAAAATAATAGATATAAGTATAAGCATGAGTAAGAATACAAAAAATAGGTATGATTACACGGGGACAGTTTTGGAAGGGGAGGGGGAACAAGTTTTGAAAAAACAGTAAAAAGCACATTTCAGCATGTTAATCTTGCCAAATGAGCCATGCTAATGAGGAGGAAGGAAAGGGGTTTCATTGGCATGTTTATTTTTACATTAAAACAAGTACTTAGGGCTGTATGTATGGCACATAATGCTCAATGGGATTCGAAGAACAAAAAATCCAGGACCAATGCAAACCAAGAAAACATGAAATGCGTGGCCAAGCAGAATTAAACACTTGGTTCTGTCTATATTATTTGTGTATGTGTTTCCTCTGTTGAAGACTGAGACACTGGTAGTTCTCAACTTACAGCCATTTGTTTAGTGACCATTTGAAGTTACAACAGCACTGGAAAAAAAGTGACTTATGACTGTTTTTCACACAAACGTTGCAGCATCCCCATGGTGATATGATCAAAATCCAGAAGTTTAGCACCTGGTTCATGATTATGATAGTTGCTGTATTCCAGGGTCATTCAATCATCTCTTGGTGTCCTCTGGCAAGCAAGGTCAAAGGGAAGCCAGATTCATTTAACAACTGCAGTGATTTATGTAAGAATTGTGGCAAGAAAGGTTGTCAAAATGAGGCAAGATTCACTTAACAATTGTCTCCTAAGCAACAGAAATTTTGGGCTCAATTGTGGTCTGAAGGACTCCTTGTGCATCGACTCTGTTTATTATTTGTAATAATTTATTCTGGCCTGGTGTCATATCTGGAATTTTAAAAACCTCTCTATAGAAATGTTTTTCTAGCTGCTATAAGGAATGTAGCCAGTCAACAAACACCAAAATAAACTACTGTGTTTCCTCAAAAATAAGACCTGGTCTTATTTTCTTTTCAGCCCCAGGTAAGCTGAAGTAAGCAACAGGTCTTATTTTGGGGAGATGTCTTGCCCGCTTACCTGAGGACCATTGCAGCCACGCCTCCCATGCCCTGATACCTGTCGCACTGTTGCCCGACTTCTTCTGCGGCCGCTTGCTGCAAGGCACCAGCTTCCAACATTATTTTAAAAAATATTTCAGGACATTATTTGTCTATACATGCTTACAATTTATATCACTACTCACCCAATTTTCAGAAATATCACTACTCACCCACAGGAGGTTAACAATACATTAAAAACCAACATAGAAAACCCCAAAATAAGCATGAAATAGAATTACACCGGGAACAAAAAACTGAAGAACAAATGGCAAAATATAAAGTGCCAGAACTCATTAAAAAACAGCATCTTTCATTTACGCCAGGCACACCAAACATCCTGGCCATAGCACCTGCTTTACACAATTCTATAAATTCAAAATCCAGCTTGAAAACAGTATCCATTTTTAGGAATAAACGTTGCTGTGTTCCCATACTCAGATACTGCAGCAACACTTAGCATGCATATTTGCACCATCTCTCACCCCTTCGAGCGGGCCCAAGAGATTTTCTTCCTAAACTGAATAAAAAACTATTGACCTCACTAAGCCCTAGTCGGTGCAGCAGAATCCATCTGATCAATGCAGTGGATCACAGAGTATTTAAAGGCTGTGGAGAGCAGAGAGTTCTTAGTGATTTTACTAAGTGCCAGCAAGATAGCTGTTTTAAGTGGGTTTCCTGTGGGATAGAATTTCGGAGAGTGGTTATTGTAACTAGTATCTACAGAATTTGCAGCTGTCTATTAACCAATAACAAGTGGACTCAGGTTTTCTATTTTTTTTCATGAGCATCTATATAAATCTGATAGATAAATAAATACCTATTGCACAGAAATTTTCTTTTATTATTTTTTTTGGTAGGCTTTTCATTTTTCAACAATTTCAGGTAGCTGAATTAACATAATTCAAAGAAACATGTAAACAAAATATAGAGAGAAAATTTGAAGAAAAATTACTACAATTTAAATAAACACTCAGGTACTCTGCATGTGAAAATTTATCACATATTAGGTGTATAACAGATTATAATCTATTGGTATTAAGGTAAAACATAACATCGAACTGAGTTTGATAAACTTGTGGTTCTTGCTTCTGAAATTTCATTATTTTAACTTTATCCAAAATTGTTTTCTCATGTGATTCTCAAATCAGTTGTTTCATTTTCTAAAGTTTTCCTGTGTTGCAAAATTAGTGGCTGTTAAACCTAAATCGATAATCAATTCTTTATTTTTAAGTTCATGTTTTGGTTCTGTAAATAAGTGCAATTAGCCTAACTTTTGAAATAATTAAAAGTAGTTCACATACATTTTCATTAAGTGCAAATAAAAGCTGAAGAGGGAGAATACTATATGCCACTTGGAATAGAGAAATTCTATCTTCTGCCTGCCATCCTCTTGATGAAAATCATCCCCCTAAAGCTGCTAATCTCTCTGGGTCCATGTTTCATCTTTCAGTCTAAGGGTCATGAATCATGCACATACAATTCATGTGCATATTGTCAGACCATCCCTTGAAATATTCTATCATAGTGTTTCTTGCTCAATGCAGGTAGTCCTCACCAGAGGTGGTATTCAGCAGGTTCTGACCAGTTCTAGAGAACCGGTAGCAGAAATTATGAGTAGTTTGGACAAACACTACCTCTGACTGGAGATTTTACAGTATCTTTCCCTTGCCACGCCCACCAAGCCAAGCTCACAGAACCTGTAGTAAAACTATTTGAATCCTACCACTGGTCCTCACTTAATGATTGGTCACTTAGCAAATGTTTGAACTTATGACAGACCTCCCCAGAGTGACATACAATCCAGTTTCAGAATACCAATGGCCACATCTCTCCTCCATTACATAATCACATTTTGTGCCCTTGGCAATTGGCTCATGTTTATAGTTCTTTGCTGCAACCCACAGTCACATCACGATGATTTTTGGTGTTTTTTGCTGATTTCTGGCATTTATTTCTGGTTTTCAGCAAAAAAAAATCCTTTCATTGAAGAAAATGGTTTCACTTAATGACTGCAGTGTTTGCTTAATAACTGCCAGATAAAAAGTCATAAAATTGAGCACAGTGATATAGTGCTTCTATTAATCTGGCCCATGACACGATCGAGTTTGACACCCGTGCTTTTAACTATCACCATGATTTATGACCATAATTCCAGGCATAATTATGATCATAAGTCAAAGAACTACCCATAAGAAACCAGGCCTTATGATGATAATACAGAGAGTTTGACTCACTTTTATATAAACACTGACTCAATCATATTTCAGACTATATATGCTGACATAATTGCAGGAGTGAACTGTGATGGTACAGTGGTTAGAATGCAGTATTGCAGGCAAATTCTGCCCACAGCCAGGAGTTTGATCCTGATCAGCTCAAGGTTGACTCAGCCTTTCAACTGTTTAAGCTTGGTAAAACGAGGACCCAGATTATTGTAGGCAATATGCTGATTCTGTAAACTGCTTAGAGAAGGCTGTGAGGCACTGTGAAGTGGTATATAAGTCTATGTGCTATTGCTATTACTCTTTTATGAAAATCTAAATATTCTGCTTAAACTGAATTCCAGAACTGCCGCCCTTAGGATTTTGATTTTCTTGACCCCACCTCCTATACACTAGGAGTATAGAACTATCACAGTGAAAACAAGATTCTTCACATCTATCTGCCTTCTTTAGAATCATTCTTGCTCTTCCCATCAAGAGCTTTTAGTTCATAACCTTCCCAAATCTCCTTTGGTGAGAATGAAAGAACTACAAATGGGGGGTGGGAGGGATAACAGAGACAGATATTTCCAGGATGGCATCATTCACATTACTGTAAAAGGTGATTGTCTGACCATTAGTGCTTCTGCAACCAATTAGCAATGTTTCTAGATGCATACTGTGGTTGATTCACCTTCTTAATGTGAAAAAGTGACAAAGTAGGCTAACAGCATTTTTCAGCTCTTTGGGCTTTCAAAGCCAATACTGCAATTAACTGAAAGTTAATGCAAGTGGAAATAGCCATTCATGTTTTTATGTCAAAACTCACAATTCTATTTCAGTTGCCAGTTATGACTATTACTGCATAAATGTTGCAAAAATAGCGGGCAGCAGTAATGGAAAGAGCCTGTAACAAACTTGTTTTTCAGGACCTACTGGTTGAATTTAAACCTAAGCATCAGAAAACATACTACAGAGTTCAGTTCTACCAAGCATTCTTTATCTATTCAACATGTAAAAAGGTAAAGGTAAAGGTTCCCCTCGCACATACGTGCTAGTTGTTTCCGACTCTAGGGGGCGGTGCTCATCTCCATTATAAAGCCGAAGAACCAGCGCTGTCTGAAGACATCTCTGTGCTCATGTGGCCAGCATGACCAGATGCCGAAGGTGCACTATTACCTTCCCACCAAAGTGGTCCCTATTTTTCTACTTGCATTTTACATGCTTTCGAACTGCAAGGTTGGTAGAAGCTGGGACAAGTAATGGGAGATCACTCCATTACTCAGTGCTCAGGATTCGAACCACTGAACTGCCAACCTTTTTGATGGACAAGCTCAGCATCTTAGCCTCTGAGCCACCGCGTCCCTCATTCAACATGACTGAGTGAGAGCATATCACCATTCATGCTCCAAAACACAAATGATCATCCTCAAATTATTCTACTCTGGACACATTTTGCAAAGATCATGGGAAAGACTCTGCTGTTAGGAAAAGTGGGAGGAAAGAGCAGAAAAGACCATCAGCAGTGAAGTGGGTGGATTCAATTAACAATGGTGATGGGTGCACTGTTGGAAGAGGTGAAAGACTGTTAGGGACAGATTGTCATGGACAGGAATCTATCACTATCTCTGTCACAATAATGACATGATACCACATAATCAGTTGGTGCTTCAGTTCATTGGACAGTATGATTGTCTACAATGAGGAGAGAGAGGGGAGGGAGGGAGGGAGGGAGGGAAAGAGAAAGAAGGAGAGAGAGAAGGAGGGAGGGAGGGAGAGGGGGAGAGAGAGAAAGTGAGACTTCTGCAGAGGCTGGAACTCTTCACTAAAACAAAAAAGCTCCACACTCTAAACAACTATATGGATTAGTGGAGAAAAATGAAAGCTGGAAAAGGCTTTCCCATTATTTCCCTATTCAGTAGGGGGTACTAACCAGTATTATTTAATACAAGAATTTACAAAATGACACAAAACACTATAATATTTGAAACACTTAATGGGGCCAGAAATTAGTTACTACAATGTCAGAAATGTCAGCAATCATATCTGCTTCTGTGGATAGACTATGCCCAAAAGTGGTTTTACAGATGCTAAACAAATTTTACCTGGTAGAAACAAAATTCTGGATAACCAAAAAAAAGTGTGGATTACAAGATAGAGAAGGCAGCTAAAGTGGAAATACAAATCACAAGCCAAGACAATGACCCTAATAAGGACTTTTTATTGGATACAAACAAGAAGTTGGTCAAAGCTTTGAGAATCAAAATGGAATTACAAATAATAACAAAAAAATGACCCAGATCATTTTTATTGGGTATATAAAAGAAGTTTGTTAAAGCCTCGAAGAAGCCTTTGGAATGGGAAAAAGAAAAACTGAAGAAGGACCCAATCCTACAACAACATCAGAATGAATTAAATACCAAGCTTATTACAAGTAAAAGTTATATATAAGGTTGGTTTATTTAATCAACATTAAAATACAACATGTTCCTATAAATGGACTTTTTGCTGACATTAGGCATGAAAAGTAGATGATTTATGAATTTTCATACAGATATGGTATGAGTTATGAGAAGAAGCAATATCTGTTTGCAACTTTACAGGGGGTGAAAAATTATCAAACTTGTTTTTAATTTGTGATGAATATCAGAAGCAGGGGTGGGCTTCAAAAATGTCAGCAACAGGTTTTCTGCCCAGTTTCTGGGTGAGCATGGCCATGGAGGCCGTGACCTAGTTGGCCTCCTGCTCCACGGGGGGGCATTTTTGCCCTCCCCAGGCTCCAGAGGTTATTTTTGAGCCTCCGGGAGGGTGAAAATGGCTTCTCCGAGCTTTGGAGGCTCTCTGGAAGCCAGAAACAGGCTCATTTCCAGCCTTCCCAAACTTCTGGAAGGCCCATTTTTCACCTTTCCGAGCCTCTGTGTGCACCCTGCACTTACTTGCATCCAAAATGGACTGCGTGGGGACTCCTGGGAGGGGGGGGGCAGCCAGCAGTGGGATTTGGGGGTTCTCCCAACTGTGCAGAATTTTAGCTAGAAGATCTCCTGAACCCCTGAGAACCCCCAGCAGCCCACCCCTGATCAGAAGGTATATATTTCTTTTTTTTTTTCCTTTCCACTTTTTATTCTTTCTCTTCTTCTCTGAGTCTAGCTTGCATTTGTTTTCCTTGTTGTAATAAAAATCATATTACAAAATACATTTGTGTATTGTTATAAACCAGATTGGGATTGGGAAATTAAAACAAAAGAAAACAAAGAAATCTGCATTGCATTATTTTCCTTTTATTTCCAAATGGAAATACCATAAGGCAAGTCTGGAAAGCCACCAGGAGTTAAGCTCAACTTGAAGGAGACTCAAATATATCTACAATAATATTACAGATGGCTTTTAAAGATCAGGGCATTTGACAAAGTGAAATTAATGCAGCTTGGAAGCATGACTGAATACTGTGTGTTTATTTATGAGGACCCGATGATACCAGAGGTGTTGTACAATGATGCAAGTCTGTTTATAACCATCAGGTTGATCTTGAATCTGACCTGGAATAAAATGGAATTTAAGAGCTTAATCTGTTGCAAGAAAATACCATTACTCCCCATAACATGTGTCAGTTCAGTTTAGGGTAAATACCACTTCCTCACAAGTTATTGGTCCATACCTCCAAGGAAAAAATTACTGGATTGAATTAGGATTGTGCCAGTCCTACTTCGAGAATGTATTTCTATTTTTTTGTACACACTTTCGATGCACCATTGAGATTCAGTCCTGGATTTCATTAATCCTAATCGAATGTTATGCCTTTAGCTCAAGGATGGCAATGTTTGGGTGGCCAGGAACTACACTTAACATTTGGAGAACAGCTGAGAGGCATGATGGGGTGAATGAGGATGCAAAGTGAATGGAGCAATCGCATATATAAGGAAACCCACAGTTTTTCTCTTTTATTTATCCTCCGGTAAAGGGATAGCCAGTTCAGAGAGTTTCTTTGAACTAAGTTTATATGCTTTTTGTGTGTTTCCTTCCTCAAATTGTAAGGAGATGGTTGCACATTCTGAGCAATTATGATCGAAGGTTGCTCCAGGGTTGAAGGTTTCTCCATTTTAGTTGATCCTTTATATAATTTTATACATTGTCACAGTGCAAGTTACATCAAGGTATGATGCAAAGATAATATCTAGATGCAAAATACATAGGAAGCTGCCCTACAGCAGACCATATTAGCCCATTTTTTAATTCTAACTGGTGGGATGATTTTTAAAAAGTGATTTTGTAACCAGGTTGTTGAAACTAAAATATAGCAAGTATTGCATTACTGGGTTCTACTGAACCAGTGCTGATAGGAAAAACTAAAAGTGAGCAAATCTGTTAATGATGGTGAATCCTAGTTTCTTGGGTTAATGCTTACATCAAATTTGGTTCATTGATCTTTAGAGTTTTTAAAAAGTGTATGCTCAAATATGTTGGTGCTTTGGTGTAAATCAGTGGTTCCAAACTTTTTCAGTCCACCGCCCCCTTGGTGCTACACACTCATCCTCAATGCCCCCCACCCAGGGGTGGGATTCAAATTTCTGTGGGCATGGTCTAATTTGAGGGTGTGGTTTGCTGGTCACATGATTGGGTGGGTGTGGCTTGCTGGTCACATGACTAGGTAGGTGTGGTTTGCTGATCACAAGACTGGTGGTGTGGCTTGCTGGTCACGTGACTGGGTGCGTGTGGTTTGGTGACTGGCAAACCAAATACTAGTGGTCCTCACTTAATGGCCGGTTGCTTAGCAAATGTTCTAATTTATGACTGGCCTCCCCAGAACTACTTGACCTGTTTTTGGAGTTTTGACAGCCATGCACACACATATACGCATACTCCCTTCCAACCCTGCTGGAGCAGGTCATTGGACTAGAATCAGCAAAGCATCTCTGATTAGATTCTAGTAGTGAATAAAATCTAATCAGAGATGCTTTGCTGATTATTGTTGATTTGTTTTATTTGTATTTCTTTATTTTATGTTGCTGAATTGTATTGACATGTGTGTCCCTTCTTGTGCACAACCCAGAAGCTTTTGTGATTCTTTGCAGCAAAAATTACCAACCTCTGGCTTTGCTCTACTTTTCAAACGTGCCAGCACTGCCGCGTTCTAGGTGCTGGGCCTGCAGGTCCACCCCATTGAGCCCACTGCACTGGACGGACCTGCCCAAGCAAGTCCGAGCGGAGCAGTGCACCAAATCAATGGGGTGAGCCTGGGAGAGGGAAAGAGAGAGAGAGAAAAGAGAGAAGGAAGAAAAGAAAGAGAAAAGGGAAAGAAAGAAAAAGGGACAAAGAAAGGGGGGCATGGAGGGATGGAGGGGGAGGGCGGAGGGGGAGAGAGAGAGAAAGAGAGAGAGACCTGATGCATCAGATTGAAATGAGGCCTGGTTTAGAGGCCCTTTTCCACATTGAAACATCTTTGCCAGCATCTTTGCCAGCACATTGAAACATCTTTGGCTTCTATTAATTATAGGTTTTGTGGACGAAACATGGCCAAGACTATCAGGAAGCTTTCACATTTTGTTGAGGCTTTAAACAGTATCCATTGGACCAGATCTCCACCCTAAAAAATTACTTTTCCCCACTGTATTACAGTGCCAATTCTGAAGAAGGCAAAATCAAAATGTACTGGTAAATTACAAGGAGAACACACACACGCACACACTCCCTGCTAACCCTGCTGGAGCAGGTGATGGACTAGAATAGATATCTCACTATCTTTCTCCTCCCTCCCTCCTTCTTTATTTCTTTTTCTTTCTGTCCCTTCCTTCCATCCCTCCCTCTTTCTTTGTCCCTTTTTCTTTCTTTACCTTTTCTCTTTCTCTTCTTCCTTCTCTCTCTCTCTCTCTCTCTTTCCTCTCTCTTTCCCTCTCTCAGGCTCACCCCACTGACTTCGTGCACAGCTCCATTCGGACTTGCTTGGGCAGGTGCCTCCAGTGCAATGGACTCAATAGGGTGGAACACGGCGGTGGGAGGATGTTTGAAAAGGAGAGCAAAGCCACTCTGGCTTTGGTCTCCTTTCCCAACGCTGTGTTCGGGGCGCCTCCCCGCTGCCTCGAACACAGCAGTGGGATATTTGAAAAGGCTTTGCTCTCCTATGCCCATCGCTGCACAGGGCACCGCCCCACCGCCCCGAACATGATGGTGGGATGTTTGAGAAGGCTTTGCTCTCCTTTCCCAATGCTACATTCGTGGGCAGAGCTCCTTGCAAGTCAATGGGATGATCCTGCAGTGGCAGCAGCATTTTTTCTCACTCCTGAATTGTGCCCTGACGCTCACCTCCAGTGCCCCTCTGCCACCTCTTGGCACCCCCCCTGCCAGCCCCCTTGCCTCTCAGCTGCCCCCTAAGGTATCCCACTGCCCCTCAGAGGGTGATACCGACCACTTTGGGAACCACTGGTGTAAACAATACCTATCAACCCTGAAGTTGACCTGACCTGAGCCATTTTGGGACTTCAGTGTTGCCACACTGGAGCTGAGGATAGGGAGTGGGGAAATTGAGATAGCTGGGGTTTTGTAGCCAAAACAAAATACTTTCTCCTGGAAATCAAGGACATTTCCACAGGTGGCCGAATGGAGGAGGATTGAAGTTTGTGAAATTTGTGGGTTTGGATTGGTGGTCATGTGACTGGGTGAGCATGGCTTGCTGACTGGGCGTGGGTTGGTGGTCATGTGACAGGGTGGGCATGACTTGTATGTAAATATAAATATTTATGTAAATATTAATTTTTTTATTAAAAAAGAGCAACTTTTACCCAAAAGGAGGCAAAGCAGGCAGTCAGAGATCTGTCTATCTGCCATCAGCTAGCTCAGTCTGTCACAAAATTTGCTAGCAAGCAAACTCACAAAATTAACTCACAACACACCATGTATATAAATATTGATTTTTTTTATTAAAAAGAGCAACTTTTACCCCAAAGCAGGCAAGGCAGGCAGGCAGATTGAATTCCTCACAGAATCACAGATTCACTTAGAGATCTATCTATCTGCAATCAAGGATTTCCTGCTTTCCAGCTAATCTAAATCTCCTGGCAGAGCAGAACAGCTGATGGTCGGGGGACCAAAAAGGAAAAATAGCAACTTACCAAACCAGCCAAGTTGGTTGGCTCACATGCCAGGTAAGGAGTGAGTGGGCAGGGAGGGGAGGGGCCAGCCAGTGGAGCAATTTGCTGGTTCTCTGAACCGTGTGTACCGTTTGCAAGAAATAATCAGCTGTGCCGCCTGGACATCTGGCAAGTGCTGCGCTCAGATGCGCAGCATTTGAAAATTCTCTTGTTTCCTGCTTTCTTAACCTCAGCTGTGCCGCACAAAGCAGCTGAGGAGGGAAAACCAGGGAATGAAGGACAGCCTAGAGCCCGGGCAGCCAGGTGGGCCGAACACGAACCAGTTTGGTGTCAGCTGCTCTTCGCAGCTACAGGTTCTATAGAAATGGGCCAAACGGTAGCATCCCACCCTGATTCCACCTCAGTTCTCCCCATTGCAACTGTGGCAGAAGTGGGTATTCAGCAGGTTCTGACCAGTTCTGGAGAACCGGTAGTAGAAATTTTGAGTAGTTCAGAGAACCAACGAATATCTGATTGGAGATTTTACAGTATCCTTCCCCTGCAGCCCACCAAGCCATGCCCACAGAACCAGTAGTAAAAAAAAATTGAATCCCACCATTGATTACTGCAGAATAAGACTTTTGTCATACTCCATGTAATACTAGGTCAAGACTGTGCTCAAGTTATATTTCATTGATGTTGCAGCTTGGCTGTAAAGGAATGTACATCTACAAATGTAGACATCTGATTAAATTGGCCTCCATACCGTTTAGGCCCAGTAAGATGCCAAATAATTATTTCTCCTGATGGCGCCAGCCAATTACAGTCTAAAGTCAAAGCCTGATTAATGAAATAATGGGCCTATTTCAGAGGAAAGACTGTTCTTAGCCATTCCACACGTACTTGTTTTTGTATATGGAGAAAGAGACTATGACCTTTGAAGGAAGGACTGTAAATTTAACAGTGCTACAGTTCTAGATACAGGATTTAAGATGCAGTGCATTCAATGGAATTTATATTTTGATAAAATGGAATGTGCTACTCATGAAGATTTTTTGATAGGTCAGATTTTGTTTTATTGTATATTCAACCAATTTATTATTCATATTCAGTTTCACCTGATTTCTCTTCTATAATGTGGCAAAGAAGTCATATTGGAGTTTGGATGACTGTGTGTATTACCTTACAGCTTCTTTTGCTGAACTCTGAAAAGTTTTTAAAAGTCCTCTAAAATGATGTCTTTGCAGCTGCTTTGAATGCTTGGCAAAGAGCAAATCTTTTTTTTCTTTCTTTATTTTTTCAGCAGTCAGTGTTTATCGGTTATTTAAAAATCTGCATTTTAAAGGCAGATTTGAAGGAGGGGATCAAAGGGTTTAATCAGAGGATTAATCTCTGCTTCATTGAGCCTAAAATTAATATTAATCGGAATTGGACAGAGCTATGGATATTTGTTGGTACTGTGTCCAGATCTGGAATTGTCAGTAGCTACCTTTTTTTTAAAAAATAATAATCCTAAAATAACACACGCATCCAGCCTCCTTGGATGGAGGTTTAGATAGTAAAGAAGGTAAAGAATCTCCCATAGGAGTTTATCTGTGTGAAATTAGCAAAGATCTCAGCCAGCTCTGATACTACTCCACACTTCCACATATTCTTTCCAACCCAACAGAATGTTGGAAAGAAAATCTGTAAAGGAGGTTAGGTATCTTTCTGTATGTCCATCTGTCTATCAGCATAACTCTCTGAAAACCAAACAGATTAAATCTGAACAAGCTAACAAAAGATCAAGTTAGAAAATAAGCCAGATCTAACTGGAACCAATAGAGAAGTAAATAAAATCCTGAGCGGGGAGGCGGGGAATCCCCCTTAATCCATTTCTCAAGGAAGGCAGTTTGGAATGCCAACTCCTTTATTCTGATCCTCTCCTCTACATTCAGAGCAAAGGGTATGCAATCCCCTTCATAGACACACATACACCCTGTCACAACACAAGGAGTACACAGAAACACAGACAACTCACCAGAATCCACCTTGAAATAATTCTGTGCGTGCACACATAGAGGTAACGTATGTTCACATTTTGATTAAATTCCTGGGAGAAACTATGCACCTATAAAAGTATGAGATGCAACACAAAGGGATCATAAAAACATACACATATGGATACTTAATTTGAGCTGTTGTCAAAAACAAAAGCTGCTCCTCAAGTAGCTGCAGTCTAAGGAGCATGAGGGAGTTTTTATCTGGCCTTTCTCAGCTGAGGTACGGTGGAATTTTCTATAATGGAAGGATATTGCAGGAAACATGCCTGTAACTTTTCTTCTCTAGTCTTCTGCTTAGGTTGGTTTCATCCACTTCTTTGGTCATGATGCAACCAGTTGACAGTTACTGTCGCATGTTCCATGCTCCAGTTGGACACTCAAGAGCTGAGAGAGCTTTGATTTGCCCCTCTTCAGTCTGTGGGCAAAGGACTGCCCTGAACAGAAGCTCCTTCTCCAGTGACATCAGTCAGATACAACTGAAGCACAATACTACTGTTGCTACTAATATTTATATTATACTACCCGGATACCCGTGCTTTGCAACAAAACTTTGTGGTTGGGCTATGCAGGAGAAATTTGGTTCACCATCCATTGGCTCAGTGGTGGTTGGTGATTGAAACACATAAGGAATATCACTCCCACCATCTTGAATCCAGAAGCAGTTCCATAGATGGAAGCCATAAACATTTTGGCGAAGCAGCGACATTTAGTACCATAAGGAGCCCCAGGCCGCTCCTGAGTGAAAGAGTGGAAGGTCTGCCAGTTTGAACTGAGGTAATGGAATGTGAGACAACTGGCAGTTGGAACAGAATTCTTTTCAGGTGAGGAGGGGAGTAGGACTCCTTAGCATCAAAGCGTGTTAATAATAATATACAAAATACTAATGATCTGATGGTCATTTCAAAAAAATCCTTTTTTAGCGAGCACCTAGAAGCCAAAAGGAACATACATGCCAAATTTCAAGTTTGTAGGCTTTATGGTTCTGGAGATTTCATGATGAATTAGAGGTACTTGGCTTTTATATATATAAATTATGTTATGTTATATTATTATATTATATTTATATTATACATTATATTATTAGAAGAGTTATTTTTTAAAATGCTTTTATTTTTTAAGTTGCTATATGTTTTTTGAATTATAAGCTGCTCTGAGTCATTGATAGAGATGGGTAGAGAGTTACTATAAAAATTGAATAAATAAATAATATTATATTATAAACAGTCAATGCCTGGAATACATAAATAAATGCAAAAGAACTGCCCAATGAAACTTCAACTAAAAATATACATTGTAGGTCACCAGAGTTTGTTGAGTCAGTGTTTGTAAAAGTGGTATTTGAGTGCTCTATGTGTCAGTTTTGGATTTTTATCCAGTGTGTGTGTGTGTGTGTGTGTTGGCCTAGTGGTGAAGACGCTTCTCTCCCACTCGGAAAGTTGACAGTTCAATCCTAGATAGCAGCAGATGCTTCTCTCTTAAGGCTCAAAAAAAAAATCTGCTGTGAAGTCCACATAAGCATCAGGAAGGGTATCCGGCCAAATACTCAGAGCAATTCAACTGCCCAACTTTACCCTGAATTAAAGGACTACAGGGTTGCAAAAAGAAAAAAAATGTACTGTATTTTTATACATAAGCATTTATGTTTAGTATGTGCACAAAAGGCATTTTTAGTATTGGTGTAAAATTAGTGTAATAGAATACAATAACGTAGAATTAATTTATCTGGCCACCATCAAGTAGTTTCTCTGAAAATACAACATGCTCAACATGGGATTTAAAGCAGAGGTGGTATTCAGTGGGTTCTGGCCAGTTCTGGAGAACCAGTAGCAGAAATTTTGAGTAGCTCAGAGAACCATCTCTGACTGGAAATTTCACAGTATCCTTCCCCTACCATGCCCACCAAAACCTGCCCACAAAACCGGTAAAAAAAAATTGAATCCCACCACTGGTTTAAAGCAAAGAAAGACTGGGAGGTTGCTTGTATAAAGTATATTTCATCCATTGTAGAAGGATCCATGCACACACACACACACATGTATGTATGTATGTAGGTAGGTAGGTAGGTAGGTAGGTATGTTGTGGCCAACTGGAATTCAAAATGTATTTTTGAGATATTGCTAATGTTCTAAACAGAAAAGGGGTGGCTCAGAGAATGTAATAAAATCTTTTATACTAAAGGTACTTCAGACAAATGCTGCACCACCTGGCATGTTGACGTGTGCAAAGAAAAATAGCCACCATTTGTATCTTGAAAACAGACTGGATCTTTCAGCAATGCTGGAATATTTGATGTATTTGACCTGACTGGAAAACAAAATGCAACAGCAAGAATTCCATTTATGTCAACCAATGCTTTCACAATGCAGTATAAGAAAGTTGTGTTAAATATTCTGAACTCAGTTGATAATTTGTATGCTGCCCTGAAATTATTCTGAATATAATGATCATTATATATATGAAACTGTGTGCGATACGCATGTTCCTCATCAACTAGGTTGTGACAAAAAATGATAGACCTGTCTATAGAAGTGTCCAGCAAGCTAACAGGCATGCTGATAAAATCACAAGGACTTATTATTGATGAAATACCCACTGTGAAAGCACAGATGCTCAGTAACATCAATAGATGTCTCTAAGACATCCTTGAAAAACACGAGGTTTTGGGGAGAGCTCTGGTTGATTGTCTTTGGAGATGTCAGACAGCTGTCTCCTGTGGGAAATTAACTAATTTTTAAATTGTTCGTCTAATATTTTGGGTCACTACCAGATCCATTTTCCTCCCTGTATGAATGATTTCAAATATATGAACTGACCAACACAATGACACATAAGTACCTGCAAAAGTATGCTAATGCACCCTATTTTTAACAATCTGGATATACTTTGAGGACTGCAATGTGACTAATTCAGACATTGCATTGCTTCATGGCAAGCATCTCAAGCAGACTTCCTGAAGAAGGCAAAAGGTATAAAGAAATGTCATAGAAGAGCACCATCACAATACTGTAGTACTGAATTCATTAAAAACCAAAGCATGTGATGATGCTTTAGGAACAGGCATGGAAACAGCAAGGAAAACCATCCTATTGGCTGCACACCTAAATAACTCATCGAGAGATATGGATTATCAGTTCATCCATGACTGAAAATATCAGCCAAGTATGTGATAACAAATAACACTGACCTAAGTGATGGTGCTGTCAGAGAGTTCACCTTTTGTGAGAAAAATCTACCAAAGAATGGATAAAAGAGTAGGTGAACATCTTCCATTGACACAACACCGTTCAACATTTTCATGTGAGCCAAAAAACCATCTGGAGGCAAAGATGGCCAACTTTCAACGCATTTTGAATTCTGCTTTCTGGAACACCAGGCCCTGCAAGATCTCTATGGATGCCAGCCTGACAACCATTTTCAAAGTCTCTGGAGATCTGGATATACTCCCATGCATGAGGTTAGCATAGGCATTGAGACACTATCGATTGTAGGGGTTTTGCTATGTTTCCCAGCATGCATAGTTCTTTTGATCCATGGTTCTATGGTTCTTTCTGTTTTAATTGTAAGTCATCCAGAGTCTTCTAGAGTTTAGACAGCCTCTAAATTTAAATCAAGAAATAAAGTTGGAACTGTGATAATAAACATATTCTTATATTGAAAAAAAAGATGTACTGTATATCAGAACAAATAATTGCTTCTTCCAGATACATTGCAGTGAAGCTCTAAGTTCTGTGCTGTATAAATAAATGCTATGTAATGAATCCTACAGGAATATCCCCCCTTTAAAATAAGAAAAAAGTATTCCAATATTTAATTCTCCCACATTTGATATTACCAATTTCCTCTAAGAAATGTGTAGAGTAAGCTGCTATAGTCATTCTCCTCAGGACAGTTAAGTTCCCAGGACACTTAGTTGACAAATCTGCCCCATAAATAAAAATAACTTTCTTGCATCCATCTTTGCAAACAAAGGCAAGCATAAATCTTATCTTTTGTTAAGGTAAATTCAAAAGGGAATCACTGAGAATACTTTTATGGATACTAATATGTACATCTGAGTTTCTACTTAATCTTCCAACTCCCCGTTCTCCACCCAAAAAGCTTTGTGATCCATTTGCTCACTCCCATCCAAATATATTTGTTTGTAATTGACCATTTCCAATGAAATACAAGAAAACAAAACATGTTATGTCTGTGTTAGAGTGTGTATGAGTGTGCACATACAGATAAAAAAACCAGGAATTAAAACTGTGGTGGTGGTTATAGATTGCTAATAATATCGTTAATTGGTTACAAATGTATTTAATCGTATACAAATTTATTAGCTGTCCAACTCTAATGGTCTCTATTGGAGTCCATTAAGAGCACTAAAAGTCATTATGAACTCTAGATATCAAAACTATTAGCAAAAAAATTAGCAAAAAAATATAAATCATCAAATGATCCCAGATCCCAGTATATTAAAATAATCCAATGGTTTATTTGATCCCAGGTAGACAAGAAGGTTCCCACTTGATACACTCTGTTTTTCAGCTTTCTGCTTGAAGCCACAACACACAATCACTACACTTTGCAAATGTATCTGCTCTTAAGGAACCTTCTGTCAAGGGACACAGTCAAGGAGCCACCCAAAACAAGATTTAAAAGCTGATCCACCCAGGTGCAAGTAGATCATCTTCAGATTCCAGCTACAATTAGATGTGCCGTTCAGTAGGTTCCAGGTGCATCAACCCAATGGGTGAATAAGTCTGATGAGTATGATCATATAGAAGTTCTAGTCCGGTACATAAGTCCTGCAACTTTTATACAAAAGAGGCCATGAAAAGTGATACATGTGATTCTCATTAGGAAACTCCCACGAGCCCTCCATGGTTGAAGACTTTGCCAGGTTTTAGACAGCATTTTTTTCCAGTCCTTCTTGGAAATGTTGAGCATGAACCTGGGACCTTTATTGAGCTACAGTCCCTTTCTCAAGGGAAGAAATACATTTCCTACCAAGTTTTACAGGGAACATATAATTAATTCTCCAGGCATGTTTTAAAAATATCCAACAGGGAGAAAATATTTTGGGGTGTTTTTATGATCTATCCTTGCATCAGCCAAGCCTAATTCCTTGGGAGAACAAGTAGGGGCAGAATGACTCTTCTGCAGTCCCAGGTTGAGCCTGCTCAGTAGAGGTTGATGAGCTGCCCTTTTAGAGATTTGGAAGGATCAGAAAGAAGCATAACGGTGAAAAGCAATGGAGTGGGGGGGGTGTATTGTGTTAGGAACAAGCTGCCTATATTATAGAGAGTGTGGCTAGATGTCTCCACATTTGTATGAAATCTGGAGACAAAGAGGTAGGTCTGGTCATTTATCCCTCTTTAATCCCCTGCAAGGAACCTGTTTCTACTAAACACAAACAACAATCCAGTTTTGGTGTGTTTGTTTTGCTTGGTATTGGTCTATCATTTTTCCTATTGCACTGTACCCAAAACAAAAGAAATCCACAGTGCGTATCAGTTTTTCTCACTTTGGAAGCCCCCTCATTTGCAAGCCACACCTGGATTCTGCAGAAGCAGCAAAGGAAGAGAATGAAACATGACCAAGGCCTCCTTCTATTTACAGCCTCAGGGAAAAGTAATTACATTTAATGGAAACTGCGGCTTCTAAATAGAGGTACCAAGAGATTCCACTTGCACACAGTGGGAAGTCAGGCTGCAAAGAGAGGGTTCAATTAATTCCCGGTGTAATGCCATTGACATCTCTGGGCTTACCCCAGAGAAGCTTTTGGACTGTCTGCATTCTGGTCATGATGAAGTAGAGGAGACAAGCACTTGTATTCTGTGGCAGACAAAATGAAAATCAGGCCAAAATGTTGCTGAATAGCTCAATGATGGAGCTATAAAAGTTAGACTTCTTGTTGATAAGATTCCACAGGGTGGAGAAATTGAGACCAATGTATTCACGCAGGTAGATTTCCTGACTAAGCTTAATAAGGAAAGAAAGGAGAGAGAGAGGGAGGGAAAATAAAGTAGCTGGCCTATCCCGAGAGAGAGGGGAAGCCGCTCTTCTCCAATCAGTGCCTGGAGAAGCGAAGCTGGTTTAGCATAATGGTACAGCTGGGCGGGGGCGGGGAGGGGGGGAGGAGCCTCTGCTGGTGAAAGGGATGAGAAAGAGAAAAAAAAAAGAGCAGGAGGACCAGGAAAGTTTTGGGACTCAAATGTTGTTAAGGGTTGTGATAAGAGGGAACGGGGAGATCAGCCATACCAAAGAGGGGGGTCGGCGGGGGTGGGATGTGGGGGCTGCGCAAGGTGGGAAATTCAGGAAGAATCCAGGAACTTATTTGGGGAGATCCTGGGAGGGAAAGATGGAATTTCCCATCCTCTCCATTGATGTTATCATTTAATGGTGTCTTCCCCCACATAATTGCGATTTTCCCAGGTTCTGTGTCCCTAGTCTGGATTAGAGCAGGAGGGAGGGAGGGAGGGAGGGAGGGAGGGAGGGAGAGAGAGAGAGAGAGAGAGAGAGAGAGAGAGAGAGAGAGAGAGAGAGAGAGAGAGAGAGAACTACTGCTAGAGAAATTAAGTCTTCTCACTTCCCAGTCAATACAATCAGACAGCAGACATTTTTCATATTCTACAATTAGAGTATGTTCCTCCAGGAAATTCAACCAACTATTTCGCTGCAACTCTTGTAGAAGATGTAATTAAATTTAGACTCTGACCAAACCAAACTGAAGGCACAGTCGTACATTGTCTGGATGCCACAACCCATTTTGAAGGAGGGAAAAGATCCTTAGCTTTTCTACAAGTGATCACACATAATCCTCAAGTTATGACCATTCATTCAGTGATCATTCAAACTTCATCTTTGGGTATTTCTGCACTTACTGTTTCTAGGGTCCTAGTGTACACTGTCTGTGCACATTTCTGTACTATAGACAGCACATAAATATGGTAAATATATAAATAAATAAATTTTAGTTTTGTTTCTGATTTTCCAGATCCAATTTAGATCTCTTCCAAACCAGCTACCTATGTTCCTTTGATTTTTGTCCCTGGTGTTGAGGTATTCCACGTTAGGAGAATGAGTGCATTCAGGGAAACGTAGTGAGAGTGGTGATGAATAACACGCAACCAGCACACAGATACACTGAATAGTAAAATATAAGTTTTACTTCCTGTAAACAGGTAAATAAAGTCCAACAAACAGTCCAAATCATACATGGTTAAAGCAGTTAGTATTCAAAATAATCAGTCCAGGGATAATTCAAAAATGAAGTCCTTTTCTTTACCAGTATCATAAACCAAGTTCAGTAATTGGAGTTTGCGAATAGATGCAAGACTCACAGCAATTCAAACAGAATGACCATCAGGCAAAAGGCAAAAGGAAAGCAAAGGAAATGCAAAAAACAATAAACCAGGTTTCTGGTTCCAACCACAATTACAACATTCTCTTAAAGATACAACAATATTAAATGACTATCCTGGTTTATATATTGCCAACTGTTAGGTGACTATCATTCCTGATACCTGGTATAGCAGCTTACCTCAAGTCTTTTGTCGTACTCTGGGGAGCTGGGCCCTTTTTTAATACTATTTTTTTTCAACTCATAATTTGGCAGTTTTTTTAAAAAAAAATATGTAGCATAGGGCTTCTACACATGGTAGGCCTACACTTCTGATGCTGCCATTGCATCTTGCCTCCCTGCATTAGTCCAATCCCATGACAAAGGTTGGTGAATATCAGCACCTATTTAAAATGTGTGAATCTGTTCCAAGATCCCAGAAGGGATATTGTATAAAACATTTAGAATGAGAGTTGAACTGTTGTTACTCCTGAATTAGACAGCTAGATCTTGCCACTGAAAATGTTTGCTATACGAAGCATTTATACAAAGAGAGGGAGAGAGGGAGGGAGAGAAAGATACTATGTGTATATATAAAGTCACACATATATAGTCATAATGTCAAGATCAAATAAAATTATTTTCCTGAAATGGACCTGTGTTTCCTATGTATCTACACTGACTTTAATGAAATCTACTTCTGAGTTCCACTTTTTCTTTGCTTTTTAAGCTTTTCTCTTCCTATCTCATTACCATATATTTTCACAACTGCCGTAATTAGGTCTAATTACACAATTAGTGGAACCCATGCATGATCATGTCATCAGAATGTGTAATGATGTGCAATTACATAATTACCACACATAATGGCATTAGGGTGCAGAGCTCTGAAATACTATAGTAGAACATTTTATGGGTTCAAAGGCAGAGCATTATCTTTCTTATTCAGAATAAAATAAATCAGATGGCCATGTCAACAAACTTTAATAAAAATATGGAAGGCCAATGCACAGAAGCAGGAGCTGGTTTTAAGTGCCTAATTAATTCTAGACACTACACAAAATTAGTGCTTTTGTGGAATAAAATGAATAATGACCATTTCTTCCTTATTTGTCGTGTGCTCTGTATTTCTCTTACTTCAAATTTACATTTTGTGGTCTACACAATGAAAGACCCCACTATGCAAAGTGCAATGTTCATTATGTGTTTGTTTCAATTATCTCCATCTCTCTCCTGATAAGTGCATTCATTGCTATTACCACTTATGGATGAAATATGGTGGTATCTGCATGCCAGACAATTAATGCCTATTGCGTTTATTACAATTTATCATGCCAGCTATGAAATTAGAGATCCAAATCTGGGAAGAACCAGAGTGGGGAGTTTGATCTTGCCCACTGCATCAAAATTGACAGCCCCTCATAAAATTAAGGGGAGCGGGCAAGGGGCGGGAAATGAGAACAAGCAAAGGAGACCTCTCCCCATGTCCAAGAATGATTCTATAGGGATTACAGAATGAAGGCACCAGCCCTGATGAGTTGCCTTCCAAAAACTGGCATTTATTTAGACCATTTTTTTTAACTTGGTTACCTCCAGGAATGAAAACAGGAAGTTGAAGCTATGTTAGCCCATTAGCCCATTTCAGTAGAGATGCTTTTCCAGTCTTCTTTGAAGATCACAGGAACTAAGAGAAGGTGTCTTCCCAAATGTGGTGGACATTACTACATCCTCTCTATTTTTCTTCTTCTTTTGACTGATCAAGTTCATTGGGATAAGCCCAATGCAGTTCCAGGACTTGCATTGGGAGCTTGTCTGCTTTTAACTAAAATTCTTGAATACAGAACTCATCCATGCATCCATCATATTTACATCGTCTTCCATTTCATATAACTTTTGGAAGTCTTACAGAATTTGTGGCTTTCTTTATCTTGACGATGATAATATTTATTGAGTCCAATCAATAGGTTGACTGGTCAGGAATGACGGGGCCTGGAGTCCAATGGGAACTGTTAGATATTACGATCCCAATGATGGATGCCAACAACATTAGCAACAGAATTGGTCCTGCTTTCCTATAGTATTTTTAAAACAAATTAAGAGTACAACTATTGCTTTTGATATTTCAGCATCTGTATTTAAACATTGTCATGTGATTTATAGGTATATGTCAGGAAGAGGTTCTTGTGTTTTAGAAACAATTGTTCTTTGAATACTACGGTATTAATTATCATGCGTTTTCATATTCATAGATTTAGAAGAGTATTGGAAAAACAATCATGTGAATTATAACCACTTTTCAGGCTTGAGATTAAATTTTAAAGGAAATCAAAGTTACTCAAATGCACTAAGTGAAAAATGCTCCATTTGCCTCCCACTTTGCTTAAATGCAGGCACATTCAGAGGAAATACATAGCTGTTTTCAGTAACTTCAAAGAATGCCTTTAAACAAATCTGAGAGCAAACATGGAGAGTAGCCATGCTTAGTAATTTGGGAGATTTTCAGTATGATCTTAGCTCATCCTGACAAGCTAATCTTTCAAGGGAGGTGGACTGCCATTTATGGCAGCATTTGTTATGAAATGAGCGTGAACTTTACAAATGATGCTTGTCTGAGAAATTTATTGGCAAATATAATTATGAGCTCCAGTGTGATAGACTCATATAAATCACAAGCCTCCAACCCCAGGGCTCTAATCCTTTTTTTAAAAAAAAGATGTGGATCTTCACTGTGCCCTTCCCATAAAAATGTATATTTCATCTCAGGTAATGTTTGTGAGATTTTAAAATATATAGGCACAGATAAGTGTGGGTGTGGTATGCTAGTATATCAGTATATACAGGCATTTTTAAAGTGTTTTATATCAAAGGATCTCCAAGAAGCTGGAGTATTAGAATACTAGTGACTTAACAGAAAGCTTACTATTAAAGAGGCTGCAATCACTGATACATGAATTGAAGGTAAATTCAACTGTATCTCATTTTAAGAAATATCTTCCCACACACCATCCATCACTACTCTCCTGCCCCTGAGTTTCCTGGGATCTATAGTTCGCTGAGATTTTTAGAATTCTGTCTTATTGTATCCACTTCACCACTCTTAAATGGGTTACTATAGAGTAGAAAAGAATTTGTCATGCATTTGATTCATCTGAATACAAGTACAGGTAGTCCCCAACTTACAACAGTTCCTTTAGTGACCAAAGTTACAATGGCACTGAAAAAAGGGATTTATGACCATATTTCACACTTACGACCACTGCAGCATCCCCTATGGTCATGATTTCCATTTGAATGCTTGACAGCTGAGTCACATTTATGACAGTTGCAGTCTCCTGAGGTTCCTTCTGACAAGGAAAATCAACCAGATTCACTTAACCGTGTTACTAATTTAACAACTGCAGTGATTCACTTAACAAATGTGGCAAGAAAAGTTGTAAAATTGGGCAAAACTTAACAAATTGCTCCACTTAGCAACATAAATGTTGGGCTCAGTTGGGGAGAGATCAATGGGGTAATCAAGTGAAATTAGAAAGTAAAACAATAGGTGTGATTGCCATAATCTTATCATTTAGTCTTTTAAAAAAGCTTTTTTAAAAAAAAAACTCACTGGGAATCTCACTTTCAACTGAGTTGACTATGAGTTGTCATCACTGTCAGGTAGGTCAGACAAAAAAAACCACTATGCTGACCTAAAGCTACTTTTATTAGAATTGCTATAGTAACTGTAAGGGAATATATGAATGACTTTGGAGAAAGAAGGGAAGAGATGTTACCTCAGAAACAGTGAGACAAGTGGGTCAGGGGGACACAGTCAACTAACATTCAGGGAAAGAAACTTTGTGTTCCTGCTTTCAGAGGATGGAGAAGTGTCCGATGCTACCCTAACCAGGACACCTTCAAGTGATCTTGCTGACAAACTTAATAGTAAGTCATTTGGTGGCCTAAGCAAGCTAACTTAGTAGAGTAGTAGAGTAGTAGAAGGGGCGTGCATAAGTGCACTAACGTGCCTACCTGTCATTATATTTTTATTCTCTTATTCTTGTTCTCGTTTTTGTTTGACAAATCCCAATAATAAATAGATAGATAGATAGATAGATAGATAGATAGATAGATAGATAGATAGATAGATAGGTAGATAGATAGATAGATAGCTGTGTCAGGTTCTCAGAATGACAAAAGTATTTTGCAAGTCTTATTTCTGTGAAAGAGTTAAGTCCAAGATGATGAGGAGCTATGGAAGTTGACCTGTCTAAATAAGCTTGGTACCTTCCAGGCCTTTAGATCAGTGGTGGGATTCCAATAATTTAACAACCAGTTCTCTGCCCTAATGATTTCTAACCAATTCACCAAACCGCTCAGAAAGTTAACAACGGGTTCTTCTGAACTGGTGTGAACTGGCTGAATCCCACAATTGCTTTAGATACAGATTCCCCCCACCCCCCCGCCTCCTATTAATGGAAACTCCATATGAGATTTGCAAGCCTGAAAGTAGCACCTGTCTAGAGCTTCTGCTAAAATATAACTCTCCCCTTTACAATCGGACAACCTAGCCTCTGCTGCTCTTTATTTTAACTTGCAATTGCTCTATGGGTTATTATTATTTTTGTAGTATTGCAAAATACTCTGGGGCTCTGAAATTTTCATCCATCATCTCCTTGTATCATTCTGCTCTGCTAAAGCCATTCTGAGGGAATCCTATATCTGTTAGTACAGCATGGATTTCTTTTAACATTTCAGAGAAAACTAAATTAGAGGGTTGTTGTTTTTCTTTAAAATGTAAAGCATTCTTCCAAATGAGCTTGACTCCTGGGGATTTCAGGATATATTGTTTGTTTTGCAGCTATATAGAACGGGTTTGCTATTACTCGGTTCTTGTATTGGTTTTGTTCTTCTTGTTTCTAATTTCCTAGTCTGGCATGCAATTCTGGAATTGGTTTAGGCATCTCCAAACGCAGCTAGGTTGCAATTAATGTGAGTTCAGATAATGTAATATTCAATTTAGCGCAAGCTGTAACTGAAAGCAGATCGTGTTTGATGCAACTGAAACTTCTGTTATTGCGAGGCTATGATATGCATAGTATGGCTGGGGTTTTAGATGCTGTTGATCTTCATGTGTGCAAAATGAAAAAAAAAAGGAAAATTCTGTCAGAGAAAAACAGTACAAGCTCAAAGAAGAGGCTTCTAAGTTCTGATACTCTCCCGCAGTCATAAAGTCTCATTTTGGGTGTTTGACAGCAGCCTCTAATCAAATGACTGCAATTTATGACATTTTTGATGAAAACCAATGTTTACTTCCAGTTTTCAGAAAAGGCACCCCATAGCAAACCATGAGTTTGACTAACGACCATAGCATTTTGCTTAATGATCTAGATTCACTCAATACCCATGGTGATTCACTTAAAGATCACCACAAAAAGGTCATAAAATCAGGTTGATTACGTAGATGGTTTGCTTTACAACCATCATAACTTACAGTCATAATGGGAAGCTTCCATTACAGTCCTAAATTATTCCAGTCCTGCAATCAAAACCTAGTTGTACAATATAATATAATACATTATTTCTCACCCGGTGCCTCAATGGATGGAGAGTGGCCACAAACTGCTTTTTGAGCAGATTTATCACTTGGATGCAAAAGTTTGTTGAATGCAAAGCTCTAAATGAAACTTGTGGTGTGGGTTTTTTTTTAGCATTCCATGTTTGTCTTTCAAAGGAAGAATAATCAAGCTTGGAGTCAAGCACACGTCTATGTAAAGCTCTGACCATATGACCTGATCTCTACTCAGTGGAGAAAATTATGAGGTGGGAAGGAAGGAAGGAAGGAAGGAAGGAAGGAAGGAAGGAAGGAAGGAAGGAAGGAAGGAAGGAAGGAAGGAAGGAAGGAAGGAGAGAGGGAGGGAGGGAGGGAGGGAAGGAAGGAAGGAAAGATGAGGAGTAGCAAAACAGCAGAGGAGGGATTTTCAAGCACAAGTAGAAGAAAATGAGCACTGATTATTAACTGTAATCTAGAACTTAGAATATGGAATAATAGGGCTGAAAAGACCTCAGAGGTCTTCTAGCTCAACCCCCTGCTCAAGGCAGGAGATTTTATTCCATCCTGGACAAATGGTTGTGCATCTTACCTGAAAGTGAGAGTGCTAAAAGCAGTAGAGCGCTTAACGGATGTTTTGAAAGTTGCTGTATTTTAAAAGCAGTTTAAGAAAAACTGATGTAAGGCAAAAAAAAAAAAAAAAAAACCTCCCTGTTCTTATTTTCTTCTTTTTCCTTGAATTTCATGAATGACAGTAACTTATTTTGTATGAAATCTGAATTTTGAGAATAGTGAAAAATTAAGCAAATTCATCCTGTTTGGATATGCGGGAATTATTTATTTCCAATGAAACAATTTTATTTTATAAAGTCATATGGTTATACAGGTATGCCTTGTTCAGTGACTGCCTCCTTTAGCAACCATCTGCTGCTATGGCAGTAATGAAAAAGGAACTTTGCAGCCAATCTTCCCACTTATCTTCACTGGTCTGTAAAGCAAAGATGTGAGATCATAAGCACAGTTGCAGGTTCCCTTAGCAAGCACTTTGTTTAATGAATGAACTGCTGGTCCCATTTGTGGTCATTAAACAAGAACTACCTTTATCATTTTATAGACAGATAGACACAGAGACACAGTAGATGATAGATAATAGATAGATCTACTGTTTATCGTTTCTATGCTGGTGACTTAAATTCCTCCTCAAAGTCCATATTGAACTCACCTAATCCATATCCCTACCCATCCCTATAAATGGAATTCAGTGTGAATATTACAAAATATTTTATGAGGCAACTGGATACTGTAGTTGCATGTATGCGGAAATTGCCAGTGCAGCACCTCTGTAGCATATTAATTAATATTAATTAAACTTTGGGGGTTGGTGTTTAAAAACATTTCCTTTTCATCAATAAAAGTAGCATTTAGTCATACTTTGGCTGCTTTCTGTGAATGGCTGCTGGCCTTCTAAAGCCATTTAATAGCTGTGTATTTCATGTTTTTATAGAAAGCTGGAGACCTGAACAATCAAGATTATAACGTTATGCTTCTGTTTGTTTTACCACTAAGGTGATAATATGATTAACATTGTAAATGTCAATTTGTTCCTCTAATATATTACACCTATAGCCTACAAGCCAGTTCATCACAGAGATGCTTACTTTTAATAATCTGTATTTTTAGTCTTGGGGGTGGGGAACCCATTAAACAACTATTTCTAGAAATACCTGAGGAAACATTAAGAAAAGAGGCCTTTACAAGTACTTCACCATCGATTTCATGGACAAGGAGAGGATTATAGGAAAGTGTCTTATGTCCAATTACTTTGGAAATTTTTATTTCTTTTCAGAGCACTGTCCTGTACAGGGCTCATTATTCTGTACCAAGCTTGTATAATGAAGGGCTTCTTCAGACTAAGTCACTCAACCATTCATGGAAGTCATTCAAAGACTCAATATTCTGCCCCTGTTGGCTGTTGAAGGGTTTAGAACAGTGGTGGGATTCAAAAAAATTTCCTACTGGTTCTGTGGGCATGGCTTGGTGGGCATGACAGGCGAAGGATACTGTAAAATCTCCAGTCAGAGGTGGTATTTGCCAGTTCTCTGAACTACTCAAAATTTCTGCTACCGGTTCTCCAGAACTGGTCAGAACCTGCTGAATACCTGTTCCATATTAGCAGACTTGAAACCCTGCATTCCCATTGGTCCGTTTCAACCGCTACCTGATTGGACAACCGGGGCAGTTAAGAGTCTGCTGCGATTGGTCGAAGCCAAGCGCGGGAGACTTGAAGCAATGTCATTGGCCGCCAAGCCCCGGCGAGCTCTATAAAAGAGCCACCGCGGCTACTATTCTTTTGAGCTTGTTCTAGCCGAAAAATAAAGAGCAGTTGTTACTGAACCGGAGTCTCTCGTCTTTATGAGCCCACCTTCCGAACTTAACAATACCCACCTCTGGTTTAGAATAAAAGGAGGAGTTAATTCGGTGAAAGCCATCAAATCTAGTCATTGGGCCATTCAGGATTTGCTGCAAGTTCTCCATTTACACAGCTGAGCTGCAAAAAAAAAAAAAGAGGGCATGGCTGCATATACAGTAGTTACACTGAGAGCCAGTTTTAGTCTAGTGGTTAAAGTACTAGACTAGAAGCCACTAGATGTGAGTTCTTAGCCAGGAAAGCCATCTGGGTGACTTGGGGCTGCTCTCTCTCTCTCTCTCTCTCTCTCTCTCTCTCTCCCCCCCCACCTCCAACCTACTTCAAAGGTTGGTTGTTGTTATAGAGAAAACAGGAGAAGGAAGGAGTATTAGATATGTTCACCACCTTCAGTTATTTATAAAAATAAAAAAGGTGGGATATAAATAAATATAAAAGTGAGCTTTATTAGAATACGCTCCTCTCCCATGGGAAATAATAATAATTATTATTTTGCCTCAAATTAATAATAGTGCAGGTTGGAAGTTACTTTGTCAGGGGCAAAGGGAAAACAATTAAAATCCTCTTCTGCCTGCAAGCTTCCTAGCTGATGGCTGGAGATAGGTAAGTTGCCCAGCTTCCTTTCATGCTGCAAGTTGATTGGGAGAAAATACTGCAAATAACATACAGTGACATGGCAGATAAGATGAACCCTGCAAACAATAAGCTGCCTACCTTTCAACTAAATCAAGAAACCCAGGCTAGTTTCTAGGAGAATTAGCATAATATCGACCAGAGAATGTATATATTGCACAGACAATGTACAAAATGCAGTCAAAATTATGGGCATTTTCCAAGGCCTTTTGGTGATATTGCACATTGCCTCGGAAATATACAGCCTTTGGGATATATTTCTTTTTCACAGCCAACAGGGGATAGCAATAGAAGATAATACAATACGTTGATACCAACAGAAGAGAATATTTGGAGCTTCGGGTTAAACTATGGGGTCCTTAGTTCTCTCTGAGCTTTGTTGTTGTCTTGCAATTGCTTCATCACCCATCTAGGTATGATGATGATGTTACCTAGTTGGGTAATGAAACATCTGCAAGCAAACAACAAAGCTCAGAGAGCACCAAGCACACCACTGTATGTACTGTACATTGGCCAGGAAATAGCCATAATTCATCTTACAAGGGCACTTTACAAGCACATTTATCATGTGGTGAATGTATTCCAGGCATTACATTAGCCATTACACTTGCATTATTCATAACATATTCACACACACACACACACACACACACCATATCATACCACACACCTACAGGATTGTACAATTTAATATCAAATTACATTTAGAATTACAGGTGTTTAAAGAAGGATAAGGAACAATCATCCTGAATTGGAAGATGCTTCAGAAATCTTGAAAGAGGAGCAGGAAAGCATAAAAGGATTTTTATCCTTGAGTTTGATTCTAGAGCAGGGGTGTCAAACTTGATTTCACTGAGGGCCGCAACAGGCTTATGTTTGACCTTGGGGATGGGGATGGGGGGAACATGGCCAGGGTGGGCATGGCCAGCTTGGTGTTACTTGTGTCAGGAGCGCTTATAGTGGCCCGAGCACTTTGCCAGTGAAAACAGACTCCCGAGCTCCGTTTTTGGCTGAGACGGCCTTCTGCAACCCTCTGCCGGCAAAAATGGAGCTCACGGCCCTCCCAATCTCCAGTTTTGCTGGCAGAGGCACCACGAGCCAGTCCTTCTCTGTTTCTAGGGTAACCCCACAGGCCAGACCTAATCACCCTGCGGGCCAAATCCAGCCCTGGGGCCTTGAGTTTGACACCCCTGTTCTAGAGCATCTTTATGCTCAGGGTAATATTGTAGACAATCCCATTTATCTCCAGTGGGAGTGATTTAGGCAGCCCCTACCTTTAGCATGCTCACATTGGCCAGGATCTGCTTTGGTTCTTGCCCATAGAATACCCAGGCTGATATATATTCGGCCAATTGTAATACTTTTCCTGAAAAGTAGAATGAAATAGAAAGCTCATATTGTAAATGCAAGGTTGTTTTACTTCTCTTAGATGATAAGTCGCAGCAGTCTGCGTGATCTGCAGCTAGAATCCAGTTGGTAAAACTCTCTTGCCAAAAGTTTTCTGTTCCACCAAAGGTTCTCATCTCTGGAATGAAAAAAGAAGCACAGCCACAGTGTGTGATTCACTACCCACCCTCATCCGTGTAAAGTAAAATCTGTTCCAGGGAACTGGGAGTTCATTCAGAAAAGGGCAAGAGGAGAGCAGAGAGAGAAAATTAAAAACACTTCCGGTGTTATTTCTCTTATGAAAGCCTCTTCCACTCAGGAGGAACCAGTTTGACCCAAACAGTGATTCTAAACCAATTTATATCTGACTTCCTCAAATATAAATGTAAATGAGAGTGTGTAAGCTCAAGCTTCTCTATGTAAGCTGAAGTTCAAGATCAAATGCAAATGTCCCAAAGGTGCTTTTTCAAGAGGTAACTGGACTTTCTGATTTTTTCTTAGAAGATGTTTCGTTTCTCATCCAAGAAGATGAGAAGATGAGAAGCGAAACGTCTTCAAAGAAAAAAACCAGAAAGTCCAATTGCCTCTTCAAAAAGCACTTTTGGGACAACGATAACCTGGATGATTGAGACTCTCCACAGATCTTCACCATGAATATGTTGCAAGGGGGAGTGGTGAGTGGTGAGATTCAATTTTTTTTTACTACTGGTTCTGTGGGCATGGCTTGGTGGGCATGGCAGGGGAAGGATACTGTAAAATCTCCAGTCAGAGGTGGTATTTGCCGGTTCTCCGAACTACTCAAAATTTCCACTACTGGTTCCCCAGAACTGGTCAGAATCTGCTGAATACCACCTCGGGCAAGGGGGCTTTAAGCTGCTCCAGATACTGACTGTTCACTATTCAGTTTGATCCATTTGTAAATATTGTTTGGCCTATAATGTTTCAGCGCATCTCCATTTTGTTTTACTGTGGAAGTCAACAGCCATCGAAGACACCTAGACTCTGTATTTATCAACAATTGGCATGCTTTGTTTTTAATGCTGCTGGCTTGCTATGGAGAAAAAACAGCTAGATTTTATTTTCACTTTGCGAATACAAAAAGTAAAGAAACTTTTGCCTGCAAAAGTACCTTATAAATTGATGTCAATTCTGTGGATATAAGTCTATTGAAAGTTGGCTAATCAATGTTAAAGAAATGACTAGTATATACTAAGTACAGGTTGTCCTCAACTTACAATAGCTCATTTAGTGATCATTTGACTTTACAACAGCACTGAAAAAAGTGACTTACGACCATGTTTCACACTTACAACCATTGCAGCATCCCCATCATTATATGAGCAAAAGTCAGACACTTTGCAATAGAGTCATATTTATGACCGTTGCAGTGTCCTCACCTTTTGCTACTTTCTGACAAGCAATGGGAAAGCCAGATCCACTTAACAATCATGTTACTAACTTAACAACTTCAGTGATTCACTTAAAAACTGTGTCAAGAAAGGTTCATAAAATGAAGCAAAACTCATTTAATAAATGTCTTGCTTAGCAACAGAAATTTTGGGTTCAATTGTGGTCATATGTCGAGGACTACCTTTATGTAAAAGTAAAAAGATGAAACTGCATTTTATTATTTTATTCTACTGTGCTGAAAAAAGTAGGAAGTTAATGTTTTCTTCTTTTTTTTCCCCCTTTCCTTCCCTTTCTTTTCCTTTCCCAATTTTCTTATTATCTTTGTTTACATTTGTATTTTATATGATGATGATTTCAATAATAATTATATTAAAAAGAAAAAGTTGGCTTATCACCATGAAAGGAGAAGCTGCAAAAGTCGTCTTTGACCTTTATAATGCACACTGAGCCAAATGACACATTACACAAGAGAACAAAAGTTTTTATTTTTCTCCTAAAGAGTGTTGCGAGGGATCAGGCTACATAGATGATGATTACAGGTGTACTGAACTTCCCTGTCCAAACCATTTTTCTCTATTTAAATCATACATATTCCAAAATATGTTTTTAGCCTTGTAGGAGAAATATATTTCCTCCTACAGAGTACTACTATCAAGAGCAGCATGGATCAAAAAAGTAGGCGAAAGATGTAAGTCTCTGCTCCCATGTACCTATCACTCCTACACCTTGGAGTTGCTTTGAAATGAACATCTGCATTCTAAAGGAACCAGGCAGGAGCTTCCAATTTAACACATGATTTGAGACTACATGCCACAAGTCTCTAAAGAATTTAGAATTTAGCCAGGAGCTCATACTGAAGGATTACTGTGACCAAAAATAACCAGTTGTTCTGGAAGCCCTCAGCACCCAACATAGCAGGTATCTGCTGGTGAGAATGCTTGGTACCTAATATGTTCCTTGGGTGATGTTAAGTTAGACTGTGACAAAATACTATAGCTCAGAAGAGCAATTGTCTGCCAATCTCTTTGAAAACCACGCCTGGAATAAGCTATTAAATACTTTTGGGACACTCCTTTACATAAAACAAATGGCTGTTTATTTGAAGAAAATACTAGATACATGATATTTATGAGCTTATTAGGAAAAAAATTTTTTGGCAACAGCAACATGATTAAGTTGTTTGTTTTATTATTTATTTATTTATCGGATTCATAGGTTGTCCTATTTATAATGATTCTGGGCAGTGAGAATAAAAAATGCAAGCCAAAACATATTGGATCCTTTTCATTTGCATCAGTTCCTCAATTGCTTGAGTTTCATCTTTGATTTTTAACACCAAAATAGTATTTTAAAATAGATATTCCTGTGACTATTTGGGAAAAGAATGATCTCCTTTCTATTAGAATTCTCTAATTACGGAAACTATTTTGTCTTTTCTCAATGTTACATAGCTATTTTGATTAAAGGTTATTCAGATTGATGTTGAACGTTGCAATTTAGTGAAGTTTCAGTTGCCACTTTGAATTTGCTCCACTTTTTATTTAAATTTGTCATCTTACAAAATTGTTATTTGGGGACAATTGTTTACAAAGTCTTCCTTGCCCCGTGATACAAGCAATGTAGACAGGCATCCAAACAACCTGTGGTACCCGAAAGGTAGATGACAACAAATGATTTTAAATCAACAATGGAGGAGTTTCCTATCTTTAAAAGAGGTGCCTACTTTGATTTGTAGGTCCAACCTCCCACTTTGCCCTTGGAAATGGGTTAAACATCACTCCCGGCTTTTCTTAGAATTAGATTGTTAGATTCAAATGCAGTTCTACAAAAGTCTCACATGAAGCTGATCAAAGACCAAACCACAAGTATAAAAAGAATAATTTCAACTTCCTACTAGCAAAGAGAAAAGTAGACTGGATTTTTTTGGCTGCTGATTTCACAAGTCATTAAACATTTCAGCAAATAAAAAGCAAGTGTTTCCTGCCTGTTTTTGAAATGTAATGTCACAGGGTAACATTGTAATGTTCCCTATGAGTGGCCATTATATTGAGCATTACATGAGGGGGTAGCATGTAATTGCTCCTGTGGTGTCATCCTCAAATAGCAGATGCAGCTAGTTGTAGCTGTGGGAGTAAAAAAAAACCCACAAGTACTTTCTTTGATTGTGGTCAAAGGTCTTTTCTGTGAACAGATTACTCATTTCTTTTCTTTTCTTCCCCATGAGTGAACTACAGTGAATCAGCTCTGAAAAAGATAAGCTACATTTTCATTTTTTTTAAAAAAAAAAGCCAGGTGGATGTTTACTTCAACTGCAAATAATACTCTTCCTTCAAAACTTCAGAGTGTTTGCACCAATATGCGCAGTTTAGTTTCTGGCTGCTTCAGGAATCACATTACCCTGTTTATGACTTGTTGATAAGAATCAGGAAGGGGCATGGTAAAAGAAAGAAGATGAGGGGGACTTTTATGACATCAGTCATAGATGAATTACAATTACAAAAATGATACTGAGACTCCAGAAAAAGTTCAGAGAAGAGTAACCGAGATGATTAAAGGCCCAGAGACTAAAACATATGAAGAATGGTTGGTGGAATTGGATGTGCCTAGTCTGGAGAAAAGAAGGACTAAGGGTGATATGATAGCAGTGTTCCAGTATTTGAGGGGCTGCCACAAAGAAGAGGGGGTCAACCTATTTTCCATAGCACCAGAAGGCCAAAAAACAAACAAACACCCTCTCTTGTGGACTTCAATTTTATTCTGAAAAAGAGATCCTTTTCTCCTTTCTCTTTTTCACTTTCATCTTACTAATACTGCATCAGTGATGGTGGGAGGAAGAAAAGGAGGAGGAGGTTTCTCCAGGCACCAATAACCAATATCATCTGCACCTCTATAACTGTCTGGTTTGGTTCTGCAACCCAACGGGACAGACACAGATTCAGAGGATAATTAGGACTGCAGAAAAAACAATTACTACCAACCTGCCTTCCATCCAGGACCTGCATATTGCATGAGTCAAAAAGAGAGCTGTGAAAATATTTACAGACTCCTCACATCCCAGACATAAACTGTTTCAACTCCTTCCCTCAGAATAACACTATAGAGCACTGCACACCAGAACAACTAGACACAAGAACATTTTTTCCCCAAAAGCCATACCTCTGCTAAACAAATAATTCCCTCAACACTGTAAAACTATTTACTAAGTCTGCACTACTATTACTGTTAACCTTCTCATCACTCCTTATCACCCATCCATTCCCACTTGCGACTGTATGACTGTAACTTTGTTGCTTGTGTCCTTATGATTTATATTGACTGTTTCCTAGTATGATTTGATTGTTGATTGTACCCTATGACTATCTTTAAGTGTTGTACGTTATGATTCTTGATTCTTAACTAATATACCTTTATGTATACTGAGAGTATTTACACCAAGACAAATTCCTTGTGTGTCCAACTATACTTGGCCAATAAAGAATTCTATTCTATTCTATTCTATTCTATTCCATTCCATTCCATTCCATTCCATTCTATTCTGTTCTAACCTCAAGAAAAGTAGCTCACTTTCTGCTTCTGACAGCTAATATCCAAAGTGTATTTTGCTCAGAGATAAAGATTTACTCCTGGATCGCCTTTGGAGGTGGGCAAACTCCATTCTTTCAACAATCTACTGTATGAGCAGCCTATATTGCAGTTGTTATGAGGACCTTGTTTAAAATGTTTTAAATAAAAATTGATTATTTTGCAAATTATGTGTCTTTTTTCATGCACTGATCAGATCTACTTTACAATTTAAGTATCTAATTGATATAATATAAGGCTTCAGGGGTTTTGCACACTGTATAATTATGCAGCCCATTATACGAAACTAGTGCCACGTACGCTAATAATAAAGCAGTTGTTTTAATCACTTTACCATTCCCAATTTCCTTCTTTGTAAGGTTTTTTTTTTTCCTCTGATGCTTATAAAACTCAGGAACTGAGTTCACATTACTCCAAGAAACCACAGATTTAAAGCTGGGCAAGTAAAGATTATTACCTCTTTTTCTCCCTGTTTTCCACCAATTCATGGGTCATCCATCTCTTACCAACATGTAAATGCTGGATCCAATAATTATGTTGTAAAATAAAATAGGTTTTTCAACATTCCCCTTGAAAATAGGCAAGGACGGCCAAGTATTTGAAAGGAAGATTCGGCCCTTTTCCTACTACATAATTCTCTTACCTTTCCTTCTCAATACATCTTAAATCAAGAATGGGCAAACTATGATCTTGGATTTGACATGTACCTGCAAGGTAATTTGGTCTAACTGCAAAATTTCTAAAAGAAGATTGGTTCAGAACTCAGGCACTATTTTTATTTCCTGAAGATTAGATTAAATTCCTAAATCTGCTGCTTAGGAGAGACAGAAAACAGAATATCAGAAACAGGGGAGGGGGTTTGTCACATCAAAAAAAGAAGAATCTGGGTCCACTTTTTGCTGTCTGCTTTAATGTGTTCCTCTGAGAAAATACAACCCAGGAGAATAAAAAAGATTCTCCAATGCCTACCTTTTTAAAGCATTTTAAGCATGCTGAGAATCCAAATTTTCTGGAGCTCTTTCTGGAAAACAGGGAGGGATTCATGCTTGAAAACACAGAGAACAGAAGTGTCCCATAAGGACTAGAAGGATGGTCAAGGGCCATTTGAATCTGGTCTGGATTCAAAGGGGTATGTAGCAAACTTCCATGGATTAATCATTTCCACATTTCCATGCTCACACTTGCTAAAATGTCACCATCGTTGTCAAGCTATCATCTTCATTTTATAATAGCAGCTCATTTTTTTGGCTCTGTAACCTTTCTTGAAAGTCCCAATACACAATCTCAACTGGATCACCTCCCTCCCTGTGCAAGTTTAAACTCTCAAATGCCAACTCTCCCCTTCCTATCTCCTCCCCACCACCAGCTAGGTTTGGCAGGCTGCAAAGGGAACGGAGAAGGAAAAGGTCTCTTCCGTCACAGGTTCCTTTTTAGGGACAGGCTATATTTAACTTCCACTGGAAAAAGATGTTTTTAATATCAAAATATACTAAATCTGTGTTTTTGTTTTTGTATATGTAGCACTCACTTTTGAAGGATCTGCTGCTGTCCTTCTTCTCAGATGACCAGCCCGCCAGGCCCTAACACACCAACACAACTTGTGAGGTTTGTAAGCCTTTAATTAACATAATTAAGATGAGCTGTGGTGGCGCAGTGCTCAGAATGCAATACTGCAGTCCAACTGCTCACATTGCCAGGAGTTCGATTCCTTCGATCCTGACCAGCTCAAAGTTGACTCAGCCTTCCATCCTTCTGAGGTGGGTAAAATGAGGACCTAGATTGTTGAGGGGGGCAATATGCTGACTCTGTAAACCACTTAGAGTGGGCTTAAAGCACTGTGAAGTGGTGTATAAGTCTAAGTGCTATTGCTATAATGGCCCAATCCTGCTGATTTCCTTCTGGGCACACCTTTTGCAGAGCTAGAGAGATTTCTGGGGCCCACCTCTCTAGCCAGGGGTGACGATGAATCCAGAAACTGCAACCAGATCAGGAACGCAGTCATTTCTGAACTTTCCTGCTGGATTAAGAACTTCACCTCTCTTATGGCAGCAGGAACGCCTTCCCCAGCCCAGGACACCACAGGAGTTCTCCCTCTTTTTTCCTCTGAATACTTCTGCGCCCCTGCACTTTGATCCCATTGCCTCTGCTGGAGACTACATCTCCCAGAAGCCTGCTGCAATTCCTCCTCCTGTTCAGAGTTCAAGGGGCCAAATTCCCCCATATATAAAGATACGCTTTTTAATTCAGTGTACATTGTTCTCTTATTCCCTACTTATTTCAAGGAGTTTGTTGTTCCCTAACTTGTTTTGTCTTGTTTCATCTTTCTAGAATTCACCTCTTATCTTCATCTTTTGTTATAAAGCTAAGCATTCGTCCCATATGTCTATTCCATGCAGTTTTCCATGTCCTTGAACTTACAATAGCTTCATGCCTGTGTCTAGGCTTGAGAGCTTCTAACTTTTAAAATCTCTTTCGTGTATCTTCATTCATTTCTGTCTCTTTCAAACACTTCCCTTCTCGGGTTCCCACTTTTCTTCCATTATTTCTCTCTCTCCTGCTTTACTTCACTCTTAAATGTGACTGTTTTATTACCCTCCTTCCCAGCCCTCCCCAGAACCGCTTGCTTGCTATTTTCAGTGCCTCTCTATTCAAGTGTCCGGGTTACAAGGTAACCATTAGTTTCTCTCGGTTTCTCTTTGGGGATTTTGATAGCTGCCTCTCCAGAATAGCCATCCCCACCTTCTGCCATTGTCGCAATGCCATTTCTCCCTCTCAGCTTGCTTAAAATGGCAAGGGTGCTTCTCCTGAGCTTCAGACCTGGCCCTGCAGGTTTTTCTCACCAGACCTACTGACGAAGAGAAGGATCCTCTTGACAGCCTCTTTCTTGTCCTGGCTTCCTGGGTTTCCCCTCTACTATTTCTCAGTTCTTTCATGAAATCTCCCTCCAGCATCTGTCACCACTCAACAAAGGGATGGGAGAAAGAGGGTGGGGTGAGGGGAGAAACCTTGTCCACTTCATTTCCAACTTTCTTGTCCACCTCGGCCTCTCAGGCTGTTGGAGAGCTGTTCAGCTTCTGGTGTGCCTGCACATCCACACAGCCCTAGGACCCTATCTTGAAGAGCCTGCTCTTCTTGGCCATGGTTGCTGCCTCATTGATGCCTCAAGTATTCTTGTTACCCGTGCATCCTCACCACCTTTCTCCTCTCACAATGAGAGAGCCGTTTGTTAGTACATCAAATTCAGCCAGACAGTATTACTAATAATGTAGGAGAGACACACTGGTGCTGCTTCTGCTGGATGCCTTTAGTTTTCATAACATCCTTCAGGTATTGCTTTTTGACTTCCAGATTCTTCTCTCTTCTCCCCGCCCCCCTCCCCCCCCCCCCGCCTTTTCTTCTTCAAGGCTAAACATGCACTGTGATGGGGGCTGGGCTTTCTTTTGTGGAGAAGTATTCTGCGCTATGGATTTTCTAATAAATGCTATTTTAGGATGACCTTGTACTTTTCATGAATGGCAAAATGAAGAGAGAATGAAAATTGGAAGAGGAGACTTGGCCTTAAAAGAGATTCGGAAGCTGTTTCTAATCCAAAAATCAGAATCTGCTTTTCCTGTTTTAAGGTCTGCACTGTCTGAAGATCTGTGCTTAGAGATTTATGGTGGAAGAAGCAGGAATCTTTTAATAATCCATCTAACTGAGGTATCAACTCAAGGACTATACAATAGTATCTTCTGAGAGTCCATTCTGGAAGAATTGGGTTGACGTCTGGTCAGTTTTTTGCTCTTCTGTTAACTTTAGGATGTAGTCAGTGGCAGTTTAAATAGAATAGAATAACAGAGTTGGAACCTTGAAGGTCCAACCCCCTTCTCAAGCAGGAGATCCTATACCATTCCAGACAAGTGGCTATCCAGTCTCTTCTTAAAAAGCTCCAGTGATGGAAAGCCCACAACTTCTGAGGCCAAACCATTCCATTAGTTAATAGTTCTCCCTGTATCTTAAGAGAAAATGCACATCTATGTATATTTATATTTTGACAAATACTCATATATTTTTTTAAAAAAAGGGAAGGGAAAGATGCATTGTACAACAGTAAATGAGTGAAAAATAGTAGATTCATCAAAGGAAAAGAGTTCTACATCAGACAAAAACATGGAAAGAAGCTATCACTCTGAATTCCAAATTCAAAATTGGCATATAAACATTTTGTCAGCATTCCAAGTAATGCACCCAAAGAAAGCAGAACTCTGAGGCAGGTAGATTCCTCAAGGAACGATTTATTGGATACTTCATATTGCCACAACTGGTGAAAACCGATTCACTGAATTAAAATTCACCTAATTAAAAAGTAAATGTTACCCCTTCCCCCAAGTCATCAGTCAAATTGTCCAATCAAAGAGCTGACTGGTTGCTTGGTTACTTCATTACCTGTTGGAATTTCCTTGGTTCCCACAGGAAAACTTTTTGGTTTGACTACAAACCCCCAGCTAGCTATTTCCCCTCTCCCTGTCCCTTCTTCTTCCTTGTGGCAACCCTGAAGTCTCAAAGATGGCCTCAGCCAGGTTCACTTCAGGGTTGACATATTATAAACAAAGATGCTGGTTTGTCACCTAAGCAACAAGTATAGGAAGCTGCTTTCTACTCAGACAGCTCTTTGATCCATTCAGAGCAGTCCTGTCAACCTGATCAGCAACAGTCTTTCAGTCAACCCCTTCTGAGGTTACTGGGCTTGAACTGGAAGCTCTTGCACAGAGTTAGATGGTCTCTTGAACATTTAAAAATATGTTCTCTTCCTCAACATCTTGATGTATATCTCTTCTTGTCCCAAATTATTCATTCTGGATCTGACTCTCTGTGGTAGTAACTAAGTGACCTTGGCTAATTTAGAAAAAGTTAATCAGGGCAAGACACAGAGGTTAGCAGAGGTTAGCAGGATATCCCAATGCTGTAGACTAAACTGAAAAGTTAAAAAGTGGCAAACTGTTTTTATATTACTGTCCAAAACTCAACATTGATGTGTCTGTGGAGTAGCTAGGAATCAAGATTGACTCAAGGAGAACATATGTATCTTTATCCATAGCATGATGGATAGCATGATACTATGGTATTAGTTCTAGGAAAAGTCTCCGTTCCAATACATCTGGGAACACTTATTTAAGATCTTAGAGCTGTGCTATAAATTTCAAAGTACATCCAAGGTTATGTTCATCCTTTAGGCTAACCCATATCCTTCAGTGATTGGACCATCTACAACTACTGAAAACAATTAACTTTTCTATGGGCCTTCCCAGTCTAGGCTGTTTCATAGAACCTTCCAAAAATAGAAGCATCATGAATTCGAAGGAAATCTTATTGGTGCATTGATTTCAAAAAGTCATCAAAGACACTATAATAACCTATTGAAAAGAAGGTTTCAACAGAGCTGAGTATATTGGAAACCACGGGTGCATTTTATGAATTAGAATTGAAGGGTAGAGTAGAGGGTGGAATAGCTGAGTGCTCCATTAGCAGCCACGAGACACAGAAGAGCTATAAATACCAATATATTTCATGGGAGAGAAGTGCCCAAATGAGAAGGAGCAAGGTAAAATGTTGGGATCGTTGATTTCCATCCTCAGTGATATCCCTGAAAAATGAACAAAAGGGCAAGAAATCTGTAAGTACTACAAAAGCATGATTTCTAGGTATGAGTGTCCAAGAAAGAAGAAAAAGATATTATTTGTACAAGATTATCTGTAATTTTTTTGGCTCATATTTATAATAGTTTGTGAATTGTAATAATAATCTTCCACTTAAAACATCACACAAACATACCATTTGTGAGATGTGGAATGCCATTGAACCCCTTAAGCATATGTTCCTTGTAATGTCATTTATCATATTTTTAAATAAGAATGCAGTTGGTTTTCAGTTATTCTCATCGCAAACCAATGAACCAAGTCATTATTATTCCCATTTCACTGAAGACAAGGAAATATTTGATTATTAGAGAAAGAATAGATATCTTCAAGAAAAACAGGTATTTTCCAAATTTGTTTAAACTTCTAGGCCATGTTTAAAAGCAAGTCAAATCAGGTAGATTTTTTACTTTTTTATATAGTAAAAAATAAAAAATAAACATAAATAAAAGTAATGACAAGAGATCATTCCCACACACACACTGTCTATGCAGGTCTCCTGGTAATTCCATAAGACTTTGAACACTGATTCTGACACAACACTCCAAGCCACCTTCTTCTCTTTTGAAAGAGCCTAGAAGTTATCTAAGATACAGTTTAGGTTTCTGAAGCTAACCTTTCTCCTTTATCTAATTATTAGGGGGATCACCTTTGGATGTTCTCCTTCTATTGGGACCTCCCTCAACATTGCAACTGAAGACACGCTAGCATGACAAAGATGGCAGCTGGCTACCAGAATATAGATCTCAATGCATGTGGAGCAGAGGTGGGATTCAAATTTTTAACAACTGGTTCTATGGGCGTGGCTTAGTCATGTGACTGGGTGAACATGGCTTGGTGGTCATGTTATTGGCTGGGCGTGGCCAACTCAATATCATTCATATCGAGGTATGCATCTCCTCGCCTGGCCTCTCATGACTGTGGGGATGCTGCAACAGTCGTAAGTGTGAAAAATGGTCATAAGTCACTTTTTTCAGTGCTATTGTAACTTTGATTGGTCACTCCACACAAGCAAAGTACCAGCAAAGGAGGGGAAAAAAACACCAGAGACATTCCTGAGACAGGAAGTCTAGTCTTGCCAAGAATGTAATAAGGGTTAACGGAGAGGCAGTTTCTGTAAGCAACACCAGAATGTTTCCTTAATGCCTTTCTTACAGGATTAGGCCAGTAATTTCTTCTAACAACCGGTTCTCTGAACTGCTTAGAATGTTAACAACTGGTTCTAGCGAATAGGTGCGAACTGGTAGAATCCCACCCCTGATGTGGAGACATGTCTATTTTTCCAAGAGAAATGATTCAACTGCATTTAATACTCTCTAAGAAATTACTCAGAAGCAATCTTACTTCTAACTCACCCAAGACTGTTAGCTTGATATCTTTGTATGATTAATTTAGCATCAGCCAAGGTGGTACTTAGGTGCAACATCCAAAGCAACAGGATTATCTCTACTGAAGAATTGTACATGCCAGTAAGATAATGCTCAACATTTTGCAGTCCGGACTTTCCCCAATACTGTACATGGAACAAAAATGATCAAAAGTACAACCTGGTTTCAGTATAAACACAAGTATTTGGGGTCACGCTGCAAGTATCCAACGAATAATGGAAAAAACAAGAAAATTTCACAAAGACATACATTTTGAGAGAGAAAAAGAGGGGAAAGATAAAAAGGAAAAGAACTTATAAGGGACAGAAATAGGAAATAAAGAAACAAGGGAAACGTACAAGGATTAGAGGTATTAGCCTACTTAAAAGACATAGAGATAATGGTTAAAAATATAAATTAAAAGAGAGGATTCTGCAAGGGTACAAGAGATAGTGTTGTTATATGAGAAATAGTAATGAGCTAGAAAATATGAAACAGGTGATTAAAGTGAAAGATAAAACTGGTATTGTGGTGTAATGGAATGCTTGCTAGGAAATAAGAGGAATGAATGAAAATATTTTAATTGTTTTTAAGGATTTATAAAATACAATTGAAGAGAAATGTGAAAGATTTATAATGAAATCAATATCAGTTGTCAGGATGAATTTGAATGGATTAATCATTTTATTCATTATTTATATATATATATATATATATGTGTGTGTGTGTGTGTGTGTGTGTGTGTGTGTGTGTATGTGTATGTGTATGTATATGTATGTGTGTGTGTGTGTGTGTATATATATATATATATATATATATATATATATATATATATATATATATATATATATATATTTCTTTTTTACAATTAAGTGTGTATTGTTAAGGGAAAGTACCAAGCAGAATTCGGTTGATTAGAGTTATACAATATAAAATAGATATTAGAAATTGAATGTTATAATTGTATAATGTATAAATTAAATGTTTAATGAGATGTGAAAGGATAATAATTTTAAAATGTAAAGGTGACACAGTCTATTTAGAGTTATAGGAGGAACTTTGCTTTTTAATGCCTGGAAGGGGAGGAAATTTTCTTCTTTCTCTTCCCTTTCAGGATGATGATGGAAAAGAATCTATGAAATTGTAAGTAGGACAAACAAAAGTACAAGTATAATGACTAGAAAGATATAGAAATTTAGAAAAAGATATGTAATTGAATTAGAAAGGAATGAGATAATTATAAAATAAGGCTGAGGAAAGTAAGAGAAGAGAAGAATTATTGAAAAATTGATAAAATAGTGATAAGATATGAAATTGAATACAAAGATGAATATGTAACTGAGTATGTTTGTATGGAGATGTGATAACCTGGAATCATGCTGCTCTCAAAAAAAGATGTTTTATTTCTATTATGTTTTGTGAAAACCTAATAAAACTTTTACTTAAAAAAAAAAAGAAGAAGGCAGCAGAGTCCGCAGTGGCTGCAAGAGCTAAAATCAGGAAGGGCTCATAAATGAAGGACAGCATCCATGGAAGGCCTTAGAGAAGGTCCTAGAGGACACCGAGATCTGGGATGGGCATTAATGGCAACTTTAGAACTTCAATTCCCAGAATTTCTGAGCCAGACCCCTATTCTGCCTTAGTCATTGTGGGCCTGCATTTGCTGACTTAATCGAAGTTTAACAAACCCAACTTAAAATCTTTTGGTAAATTATAGGAAGAGAATTCCTTTCACTACTCGAATCTATTCATTCTAAAAAGTTTCCTGTTAACCATAGAAACTTCCAGGGTTAAATGTTGCTACGATCATCTTGGGACTTATTTTTTTTGGACATATAATTTTAATACAGATATTTTTAAAGAAAAATGAAAACTGATACAAAAGAAATGTAAAGTAAAAAAAAGAAAAATCAAAGAGAAACAAAGTGCAAGAAAGGGGGAGAGTCTAAAAGAAAAATAGAAGAGAAAATAAAAACATACAAAAGAGTAACTTCCAATCTTCTTTACAGCAGATATCAGTACAATCATAAATTTACTTCTTATGGTTACAACATAACTCTCTTCTTTCTATAATCTATCATATACAATTATCAAGCCATAAGTCGTTAGTGTGTGTGTTTGAATCCAAAATGCTGAGGATGCAAAATCGACACAGAAGAAAAAAAAGCCAAACACTATGACACCAAAATGGAAAATCAGATTGGAAAATGGAATTGAGTGGAGTGGAGGAGTGGAATAGAGTAGAGTAGAGTAGAGTAGAGTAGAGTAGAGTAGAGTAGAGTAGAGTAGAGTACCTGATCAAGAAATCTCATAGAAACAGAAGTCTTCTGGTGTTTTGGGAAATAAGTTGACCCCTTCTTCTTTGTAGCAGACCCTGAAATACTGGGATACTGCTATCATGTCCCCACTAATCCTTCTTTTCTCTAGACTAGCGATACCCAATTCCTCCAACCATTCTTCATTTGTTGTGCACCTGTTTTATAACATCTTAGACCTAACAATCGTGGATAAGCAAGACAAAAACATCTGGATACTGGACATTACAGTACCTGGAAAAGTCAGAATAGCAGAGAAAGAATGGAAGAAAATCCCCAAATACAAAGGCCTGCAAATAAAAGTAGAACTGTCACAAAACAAAGCAAAAATAGTACCAATGATAGGCACCTTGGATGCAATCCCAAAATAATGAGGAGCAACACTTGAACATTGACGAAATCTCCATCAATCAATTGCAAAACCCAGCTTTATTTAGAAAAGGTTGCATCCAGCGATAATAAATTTTATACCATCAAGCTATGCCTGCCTATCCCAGGTCCTTGGGAAGGATTTGGTGGTTAAAAATGCCAAATCCAGTCTAAGCATCTGGCTGTGTGACCAACCACAATAATATCAACCTGAATCAATCCATTTGATGAATGAAGTTCTCTTCATTGAATATTACTGGATTGTAATCTATAAATCTCATCAATATGGCCTGAAGGAAGAAGAGAAGCCGAAAGAAAAGAATGTGTGTGTGTGTGTGTGTGTGTGTGTGTGTGTGTGTGTGAGAGAGAGAGAGAGAGAGAGAGAGAGAGAGAGAGAGAGAGAGACTAGTAAAATGGAATATTTATTTTTTCAAAGTTTTATAATAATATTTATATTGGACAGATTTCCAAACCTAGTGTTTTCTATATGTATTGGATTAAATTTCCCATCTCCCTTAGTTAACTGATGAATCTTGTAAGCAAATATATCAGGAGATGCGATAGAAGACATCATTTTAATCATTTCTAAAGGAAGAAAGAGAACTATTCTGCATCACACTGAATCTACTGCATTTCCTAATTAAAGAAACAGAAGACATGATTTGACATAATTCCATGGGTATACCTGCATTCTCTTTGGGAAGCATTTTGATGCCTAGGAAAAACTTGGTGTGACTATGGACAAATACTGACATCCTGTGACCAGATTGGGTAAGCACAACTTCCTTCTTGATTGCTTTAACAAATACTGTAGTTGGGAGAGAAATTCTTTAAAAAAAACCCTTTTTTAAAAAAAGTATTCCTGAATCATGGTAACGGTTTCTTCTGCACCCATATTTTATTTGGAAGATTGTGTGTCTAGCTCCGAGCATCATGTGTTAACATTTTTTTAAAAAAAATTAAAGAAATTGGAAGTGGGTCAGGGAGGCCAATTAGGAAAGTCAGAAAAGTCCTTTGAAGGATCTAAGTTCATTTAGCCTGGACCAAAGAGAGAGTTAGGACAGCATTCTTGAAATAGCTGAAGACCAAGTCTTGTTCTTTGCTGCTTCAGAGGGCATGATGAAATCCAATAGGCCAAATTCTTGGACCTCTAGAATTCAACAAGACAGTCATGATATCACCCACTAAAACACTGGTACATCAGGTTGAATCAGGCAGTTGCTCACAGAAATCTATCGGTTTAAGCCCTCTTATTGTAAAACCAATCTAAGCTATACTTAAAACAAGCCATCATCTCTGCATTCTTAATTTTTCCTTAAAAACACCAACAGCAGGACTTTAATTCAAGCTTGAACAGGTGAGTATTTTTCCTTGTATCATTCAAAAAAAAAATACAATGGTTATCCCTACTATGGTACCTCCTTTTCAAACTTCTTGGGGAGGAAGAAGCCATGTTCCTCATGAAGGCAGCAGGAGGAAACCGTCGATGCTCCTTTCCCCGTTGTACCCTGATTCAAATTGATCGGCCTGCAGTTGCTAATTAAAAATGGAGAGACCAAGAAATTATTGAAGGATGAACGCATGCAGTCCCTTTTGATCGTGGGCTTTAAACAGGAGTGAGGAATGCAGAGCTTTTCCAGAAGAGAGATGGCTGATCTGCAGCAACCAACGACTGCAAGCAGCAAGGCAAGGCCAATGGGGAGGAATGTTAGGAGGTTGCATTTTATTAACATTTGGAAGGTCACAAGTTCTTTATGCTTCATTTAATCATTGTCTAGCTCACTGTAAATAAAATCTATATCCTTCAAATGAGGGATTTTATCCAGCATCTGCTTCTGACATAACATCTGAAAGGGAAATAAGGACAGCAAAAGATCGATTTGTAAGAATATGCTGGAATTTATCCAGCACGAATTCTTGTGGTGGTTGTTTCTCTTGCTTGCTTGCTCTATCTGACTTTTGTGCTGTGCCAGTTCTTACAAAATTCATAATATTGTACTGAGTCTTTTTTTTTTAACCCCATGATGCAATCCAAGAATTCTGATGAGGATTGAAATGCCATTTAATTTAGAAGGCTAAAAGAAAACACTTCTGGTTCTGCTGTTATTTCTACGCTCTCCGTATGCACAAGGACTGTGAACACTCTTCAAATGAGGCAGACAATTACAGATATGTCTGCAGGGAAAGGAGGGTCAAAAAAGTCAAGATGGTGGCCTCAGCCCTGTAGTTGAAGCCCTGCCCTTTTGGGGCATTCATGAAATATCAACACAAGTACAAAAGGGAAGAGGACTTTGTGCAATGACAACTGGCTCCTTGATTTATTTTTTTACCCTTCTCCTCCCTCAGCCTGAAGATAATTGCTGGGAAATCATTCATCTGAGAGTGGGTATTAGTCTTTCAAGAACAAGATTCTTGATTGTCCCTTCAGGACTCGTTCTGAAATGGTGAAGTGCTCCTGGTGTTATTTCTCAATCTGGGGTTTTACATAGGTTTTTTTTTTATTATTTGGAGAGGGGGGGTGGAGAACAAAAGGAGAGCTATGCTAGATCAGATTAAAAGCTTATACATTCCAGCAAACTTGGGCCTGATGCCAACCAAAACCCAACTGGAATCCAACAAGCAACATATGACCTGCCACTCAGGCAGTCTTTGCTTCTAAAATCAGCACTTGCTGTCAGGATTAGTGGCCATGCTGAATCCCTGCCAACTCCTAATTTAAAAGAGCGGAGAGTTAAGTGACGGTAAAGAGCTCCAGTCAAAATATTTTACCCAATAGAACAATATGATACATGGCAGTTATAGTTCATCTGTTAAAGATGCCGGTGAAAATTTTCTTTCTATTGGGTTAAATATTTATGGGCTTTTTCCAAGTATTTGCACTGGTTCTGGTGCAGAGGCGAAAATGCTCCTAGACCAATGATGGTGAACCTATGACATGCAGATGTCATTTTTGGTGACACAATAGGCTTCCAGACCTTCTCAAAGTCATGCAAAAGGACCCTGCTTTTGCATGGCCTCTGGAGTTTCTAAAAAAAAATCATACAATAATATCTTTTCCCACTCTTTTTGGAAGCTACAAGGCCACACAAATACATCCATCAAAGTTTCCAGGGGGGAAACTTTGTGCATCTCAGAGCTGCCTCAGATTAACCTTTTTTTCCCCCTGAGTCGTATCCAGGACTGTGGCAGAATGTTTATTTCACAAAGTAAACTTTAACCTTAGACAGTCTACTATTGACCTCACCCGTTTCCTAAGAGGTCTGTAGGGGGCATGCATAAGCGCACCAACGTGCCTATCGTCCCTGTCCTATTGTTTCTTTTTATTTTTCTTATATGTACTCATTTCATGTATTCATAACTATGTATATACTTATACCTATTATCTTGTAAGCAATTGACAAATCAAAATAAAATAAATAAAATAAAATAAATAAAGTATAAACAATAATGAATATTTTGGACATGTTTTTTATGTAGTACATAATATCACATATGATTGGGTTACATCTTTTTAAGTTAATCAATATGTAAAAAATTGTTTCTCTTTTGTCCAGCAGCAGGATATGTATGAATTTGATTTACACCAGCAGAATCAAATTAGTCGTTTTCTGAATTTTTGACAGTTTTGGCTATCACTGTCCTAGACCTTGACAAGCCAGTAAAGTATCTCTGGGAAGTAGAAGCCTTTTTTTTAAAGATTAGTGGAGATAACATCTAACTGTGTATTTTAACATAAAAATTAAAAAAGAATAAATGTAAATCACCAAAAATAAGAGGTTATAGTACAGATCTATCAGTTTATACTGATCCAACATTTATTCCTTTATGGGCTAGTTTTTAGACATACATACCATCATGGAGACATTCTTTGATTATGGTGTTTTTTGTGTTGATTTTGGATTGATATTCATGTTTCTGTACCTATTGACAGGAGGAGATATTGTCTTGCAGAATAAAGAAAGAAAGGATAATAAATGATCTCACTCTGGTTGCATTCAGATGGTTAGTTGCAGGAATGGAAGAGGGGGTTGTAGTTAAAAGTAGTACAAAATGTACAGGTAGAATAATTGTAGTTTAGGGTTGAACTGTGAGGTCCTTGATGCTCTCTGAACTTGGTAGCTTTCTTGCAGGTGTTTCATTACCAAACTAGGTAACTTCATCAGTGCTAGCAAGAAAACCATCAATCTTAGAGAGCTCCAAGGACCTCATAATACAAAATGCATATTTGTAAATACAGCATGAGTATACACACACATACAGGGCATACATATGCAACACATACATCAGAAATACTCTTGAACTACTCTTGATGTCCTTAATGTGCCGTGTTAAGAGAACATTCAGGTGGGATGGCAACAAAATATTAGGGGCTTAACTAAACCCAAAAGTATTTGTATGTCAGGTGAGAATGGTAGCCTGTTTAGCTCAAAGAGTCTCTTTTTGTTAGCAGTTCTTCTGATTCTCCAGCCATATTTTCTCCACTTTCTGCTGCCTTGCAGATACTAGAGTGAAATGTCTCCTTAGCCTTTGGGCTTCACCACTGCACTGGATCATATTCCCTAATTAAGAAGTATCTGAATGAAACCTACCTGTGCAAAAGGGCAGCAAGGCAGACTGGAAATGGATAGAGAAATCCTTACACAAGGTACTCCCAGTAATCATCTAGGGACTTCTTGCTATAATTGAAGCCAGAGGGGGAAAGTGGAAGCTTTCTTTTTTTCCAGCATGTTCCAAGAAACTCAGCCATGTGTTTGAGAAGAGCTGACAGAGAGATGGCTTAGGGAGGACAATGGAGTTACACACTGCTAGTATGTAGTGGCACAAAGGTTTGAGGAAAAATAGTTCACAAGCCCTGGAATATGCAATATTCAGGGCTTGCCATCTTTTATCTGTTTCTTCCCAATAGGAAGGAGCTACAATCTCTAGTCATTCACTGAAGATGCCCAGATCTAAGAAATATGGGAATTACAATTCTAACTTTTCCAAGACTATTGCTTGAAGCAACCATAGAGGAAACTGCCTTGTGTTTAATCAGACCATTTAGCCCTGTATTGGCTATTGGCAGTTCTTCAGAAATTTGGCCAACCTGTAGATGCCAGGGTTGAACTTGCAACCCTGTTTGTATGCAAAGCATGTCAACTTTCCACTGTCCTTTCCTTTGCTGACTTTGATCTTCTTTTCAGGAAGTGAAACAAGTTGAAGTGAATAAATTCTCCAAGAAAAAGATGGCTCCGGCCGGGCTGAGTCAATATTAATTAGGACTGATATGCATACCTGGAACCGATATGGATTGTGTCAGTACCTGCAGTCACCATGCACAACACGTAGGAAATGAAGAGCCTGGTTGCACAAGAATAAAATGAAAATTACTTTCTCGTTCTCCACTTTCTCTTAAATTGCAAATCTCTTTGCTAAAACGTTAATAGTAGGTTTATCAGGCACACTATAAATAAAAATACATCATGCTTTTAATATTTACATTTACAGAATATTTCTTGTTGTCTTTGTGTTTCTTTTTAAATCTACAATGTAATCAATACTGTAGTCCACAGACCAAAATAAAAGACTGTTGGAAAACAGTGATTTCTAGAAAAATGTGAAAAGTAGGTAGAAATTCCTTGAAATGATCAGCAGCAATTTCCAGCTCAGACCAATGATACATGTACACATGCATAAGAAATGGAAACATGCAACTTTTGTGTGTGTGTGTGTGTGTGTGTGTGTGTGTGTGTGTGAGAGAGAGAGAGAGAGAGAGAGAGAGAGAGAGAACACACATATTGATGATCACTTGCAAGCCCCATCTATTTATATATATGTCCACCACAGGCATGTCCAAATAGATGGGCTTCAACCATAGTGATGCTTCTACCACCTTCCATTTTTTGACCCTCACACACCCACTGGAAGCAACAGTTTTAATGAAAATGATCAGAAATAACTTTACCTCTCTCCAAGTATATATTATTTATCTAGTTGCATTTTTGTTCATGTTCAAGCAGAATTTATGGATGGAGGAGGGGCTGCAAAAGATATTTGTCTCTGAAAAGCATCTTGTCCTTCGTTTCTGGGCTCCCTTTCAAAAGTGCAGATATTACAAGGCAAAGATTTGCCAGGACTAAAGTTCCACTACATTACATTCCAATTTACATTTCATGATGAATTTTATTATCTGATAGTAGCCAAAGACTGAAATCTGAACATTACCACTGTGAGTCCTGTTTTATTATATACACTGAACTTTACAGGATATATAATCATTTTACTGCATAATCATTTGGATTTTATGATTTCAAACTGTGAGCAAATGCTGTAGCTATAATTCACTATTTCAGCACTTAGTCCAAAGTTCTCCCTCTGCTTTGCTCTGCTCTGCCGATGTCACATTGCAGTTTTTACTAAATCTCTCTTGTAAATTTCAGTCTTGAAGTCACTGTCATATAACAGATGGGAGTTTAATTGCCTATCTTAAGTGGTACTTCAAGATGTTCTCTGAGGTTTTTTTTAAGACAAAACATATTTAGGAAAAGAAAAAAAGCTCTTAAAGTATAATAATTGGGAAATGTAGGCCATTCCCACATCCCATCCACTTCCCTTTAAAGTTACCTCACAATTACAATCGTTCAACTTCTGCTGGCTTTGGAACATTGATAATATGCAGAGAATACTTTGAGCCAATGAATGCTCCATTCAACTCACCAATAAGAGTGAAAAGACAAAGTTCAATCGGTAATAACCAAAGTTTGTGCACAAAAGGGAAGGAAATAAATTGCTAGTTCTCCGTCCTTCTTTTCCATTCATATGTTCAGTTCATGTGGTGTCGATTCATTCACATGACCATTTGGTGAAAACTTCAGTGGCTATGATGAAGCCACTGTTGGTTGATTTGGCTTCAAACTATGCAATAAATATCAAGTCTCTTCAAAATAAGATTACATCAAATCAAAATGTACAGCCAGAGCTGGCATGGATCACTGAAAACTGGAAGATGCTTGTAGCTTTGACCGAAAATTGCCTAGCAAGGTTTCAGGTTGTCCAAGAGGCAGGATATGAAAGTCAGAGAACAATGATTAAAACAATGTGTTAGTGGGCAATGATGATGATGATGATGATGATTGTATAATACCATTCTCTGCTTGCTTCTATGATAATGAAAACGTTTCAAAGTCCAACTCAGTCTGCTGCCTTGGTCTCAAAACCTTTTATGAATCTGGCTCCAGAAAACCTTAGGAATTATCTTCCTCAGGTAGAATCGACAGGGAGGGAATGTAAGTGGACACTGGCCCAAAGGGTAGCTCCTCAGTGCTGGTTGTGAATACTTTCCCTTCGAAGTGTTTTGCCACACTCTTTCTTGATTTTCCATAAAGCTGTGAAGACCTTTATGCTTCAGTGGGCACTTTGAAGCTTGACTTTTCAGTACGGTTTGATTTGTGTACTGTTGATATGAAATTTTTATGGTGACTGGGCTGCTGTTTTTATAGCAATTGTTTTTATAGCATGAGATTGTTTGGTTTATTGAATTTTTAATCTGATTATTGTAAACCAGCCAGAGTATAGGAAAGCAAATACACGCTGCTTATTCATCACTGGGGAAAAGACAAAGGCAGTATCAAGAAATAGGACATGGCATGCATAAAAAATGGTATTTGTGTTTTCATGTCTAGACATACATTTAGACATATTGACTCTCCCTTAAATAGCAAAGTCTCTTACGGCCCATAAGGGATTTAATAATCCTTTACCTTTAGTGAAACACAACTGACTTAGTAAGACACAGGGACATCTGCAGGGGTGAGCAAAAATCCAAGATGGCAAGTACAGCCGTAGGAAAGAAAGCTATTCCTTTTTACAAGCATAACTCATCGATGAACTCTGAGTTGGGCTTCATTTGCATGGCCAACCCACCATCTTGGCATTTGGCTCCCTCTCACAGGTGCCCCTGATGAGACGCATGGGAAAGGCAGAAGGCTATGAGGGTCAAAAAAGTCAAGGTGGCACATGCAACTGGACAATTGAAGTCTTGCAATGCAATTAATAAAGATGGTGCTTTGATCGGGCAGCCACATCCATTGTCGTCTTTTTTTTTACTTCAAAAACCTCTGGACGGATAGAAAGATAGGAGAGCTGGCATTGAGATCTGACTCAGAATTGGGATTCATGTCCCGATATCAGTGCAACATGATCCAGATTTAACGGTTAGCAGCATTTGCAAGTTAGGTGGCTTACAAGCAAGTACTGTAGAGGTTCACTTGCAAGATTTGTGAAATGGAATTTTTATTGTGCTGGATTAAGTTGAAGATTACGGATAGATGTCACATCTCAGAGAACACTCTGAGTGCATAATATGCCTGTTCAATCGTTTAAGCATTCCTCTCTCACACTGAATCTTTACAGCAGACTATCCACATCCTTTGCAGCAATGATGAAACTTGAATTGTTTTGTTTTTTTCTAAAACAGTAGTAAAGTTATTTCTAAGGTCCTACTCTAGCCCTGGTCTAATCTAACCAAAACACATCCCCAAATGAGACTCATAGAGCTGTTCTATGATCAAATTAGCAGAAACAGCAAAATAGTAAAATATTACAACCCCCCTTTTAACAGGATGGCCTATAATAGACACTCTGTGTGTGCGTGTGTGTGTGAGTGTGTGCGCGCCTGAGGATGCATCTCTTCTCTGAATAAACCGTAAGTGTCTCCAGGGCAGCAAAGTTCAATGATGTACAACACTTGACAAGTACAATTCAATTTAAGCAGATGAGAGAGAGAAAAACCAGATCTCTGCCTGGGAAGCCTGTAATCAAGGAGGATAATGAAGGAATATATTCAAGTGCCCCAATTCCGAGAGGATAACCTGAGCCAAATTATTTGTCAATGTCCTTGTTCAGCTCACAATAAGGCAGAGAGCTTTTCTGATGCCATTGATGTATTGCACAAAGAAAAGAGTAATGATGTTTAAGAACAATTAAGGCAAAACCCCGCCAGTTTGGTTAAGTTTAAAAGTCCTTGATTGTGAATTTATTGACTAATGTTACAGCTTCTACATATACCAAAAAGCTTCAAGAGGACATATTTTTCCTCCTATTAATCAAAAAGGAAGGAAAACATTCAAGAGGAAATATAATTTGTATTGGTTCTTTTTTAAAGTGGGTATTCCTTGGCCTTTATGAGCTTTAGGGAGGGAATATGTTTGCCATTATCTGGAAAATATTTTAATGTTACACATAATCTTCATTCACCATGGGAAAAGGAACAGAGACATATACCAGAAAGAGCAAAACTCCTCCATACCAGCAATCAGCACCCAACCGAGCAGAGTTTAACTCCAAGATTAACATCAGACCAACAATCAAGGAAATGATATCCCAATCAAGAAACTGCCAAACAAGCCAACAATAAACAGCCCAACCAAAGAAACTTCAAGACCAGCCCTACCAACATTCACAAGGCAAGCCACTGGAATACTGTATAAATTGAGAGCAAACCCCCACCCCTTAATAACATTGATGATGTTACCTCATTTGGTAATGAAACGTCTGCAACAAAACAACCAAGCTCAGAGAGCACCAAGGACCCATCACACCAGATATGGGGTAACAAGTAGACATAAAGGCATGGAATTGTGCACAAGCCTTACTTGTACATATCATATTTTAGGCACCTTTCAAAATTTGGATGGTGTATTCAGTACACAATGTGCCTGACCATTCTCTCACCAAAGATAATGGCAGTCTATATGATATTAATTTCCTACAGTAGCAATATTTCTTATATTGGAATTTCCAGCATCAGAGTAATTGGAAATTTAATTTCACAAAACTTCTGGGTTTCTATCCTAAAGTTAGATGGAAGATCTATATTCTCTAAGCCAATTGAAAAGGGGAAGGGATTTACATAAATAGAATATAGAATATATATTGTATAGAAACTGCAAGTTAACTATGTCAACGGCCTACAAAGAGAACTTGTATAACATGTTTTATAGCTGGCACTTACCCCCAGCGAGAATAGCCAAGATGTTCAAAGATAAATCGGCAAAATGTTGGAAATGTCATCAAATACATGGATCATACTACCATATGTGGTGGACATGCATTGATGCTAAAAAATATTGGAGTAGAATATGTATGTGGTTGGAAAAAAAATGATAGAATAACATATAAATTTAAAACCAGAGATATTTTTATTGCATTAAAATATTTGTGTATTAAAAGCAGCTAGAATTGTATTTGCGCAAAATTGGAAAAATGAGAAAATTCTGACAGAGGTAAAAACAATTAAGAAAATAATGAAATGTGCAGAAATGAGTAGATTGACAATGGCAATTCAAGAACAGGAAGAAATATATTATTATAAGATTATTGGAATTTATTTTATGAATGGATAGTCAGAAGAGTAGGAAATGGAAACATGTGATAATAGTAATAATATATTACAATTAATTGACTTAGATTGAGAAAGAGAATGAATATAATTTAGGTAAGGATGAAATATATTTTTGAAAGATAATAATTACAATATTAATGATAATATAATAATTGATCAATGTGAGATAACATATTGATTAGAATGGTTATATATATAAACAAGTAAGAAATATATGACAATATTATTATGTGCCCAGGATATATGTACCCAACAGATACACTGTTGAACTGAAAGATGGTTTTATATGTTTGTTTTTGTTGTAAAAAAAAAACTTTTTCAAAAAGAAAAAAAGAATATATGTCATATAGATATACATATAGATGAGAATATTAATGGAATTTTGTGGGTTTTCTTTTTGAAATGCATAATTCCCCTCCCCCTGACCATTTATTTCTTTATTTTAAATAATTTAAATATAAAATAAATAAATAACTGCATAAAAAAGCAGGAAATAAGAAAAGAAATAGTGGCTGAAAAATACAATCAGCATGTGAACAGAGAATTTATAACTGTCATAAAATTTAGTATTCATTATTTCATTGATTAGATAGTAGGATATATAAAACTAAAATCACTGTATCATCTTCAGAAACAATTGTAGTTTATTACATAACTCTAAACTGCAATGTTTATATTGATGTCACTATACTTTATTATTAGCTAAAATAAACACACCTGACTTTATAAAAGAAAAAACATAAAAATAAATGCTACAAACAATAAGTGGAAATAATATTATTCCCATTGTACTCACCTGGTTATTACGTCAATTTATTTATAAACATTAAAACTGCTTCTGATTAATACTTTGCATCAAATATTTTCAGAATATGAAACTTTAATCCCATTCCTCATTGTACGCTAAGCATTTCCAATAATAAGATTACTGCAGGAATTCATAGACAACAGGTTAGTTCTCTGGGTTTCTCTATCATGAAGACAGAACAAAACAGAATACGAAACATTCCTAACAAGAATACAGTGGTCCTCATTTAACAACCACAATTGGGACCCTCAAAATGGTCCTTAAGCAAAGCGGCTACTAAGTGAAACTACAACAGTGCCTATGATCTTTTTTAAACTTTATTTTGTTTTTAACAGGCTGCAAGGATTATAAATGTGAGGCCTGATCACAAAGTTATTTTTTCATCACTGCACTAACTGCGAATGGTCGCTGTTTGGGGCAGTCACTGAATGAGGACTACTTGTATATGTCAGGACATCCACGGCATAACTTAACAATAGCAGGCATGACTGGGCAAAGTCTTGCCTCTTTTTATTTGGCATGCACATAAAAAGAGTAGGACGTTGATTGTCCAGTCGCAACTGCCATCCCTAATTTCATACAGCCCCTTACCCCAAAGCACCATTTTGCCTTCAGATGTGAATCACTGTGTCATCATCACTGTCTTGTTTTGTTAGGTTATCCTTAAGTTTATTTATAAACTACTAATAAAAGCAGGATAAATAAATATTGTTTAGACATGCATGTCCTTCTTTATTTATTTGTATTCCTTTTTAGTACCATATAACTAAAAATATGTAATCAAACAGACTTCCAAATTGAATAAATAAGTAAAATAAAAACATTAGATGATAATATTCTGATTTTAAAAGCTTTCTTTTCCTCCTCCTACCTTTGAATATCAAGAATTGGGTGTCATCACTTTGTTGGTTTATCTGTGGCAATTCAAATTATTGTCTCGAGACATCTGATCTTATATTGGCTGTTATGCCTTTCCCAAATATTTCCTCTCTGCAGCCAATATTTAGATCAATTCATAGGTTAGTGTTACATGTTATCAAAGATCCCTAGGAAATATGCTGATGCAGCTGCTCCTTTTCTGGCATCTTGGATTCATTAGGATTCTGCTTGAGAAGGCCCCAAACATTTGGAAATGGATTGTGTTGAGCTTTCACTTTTACCGAGTGCCCGAAAGACCCATTTTTCTTTCAGGCAATTAATTTTGCAGTTATGTTTGCCTTTAAGAAAACACAAAATGACATTTGTTCCTGATTGCTTTATATTAAGCCATTCCCTCCCCTAAACACATCTCCGCATCAAACCAGTACATGCCTGTTATGCATTTTATAGGCCCTTATAAAAATGTCAGAACAAATTATACAAATCCTGTCAGTTCCCCAGGGCAGTTTTGTTACTGGCAATGTTTAACTTTCTTATGCAGTGGTGTCCCATCAGGAGATTGTGCAGAAGCCTCTCTTATGCACCTCAGAAGTCACTGCTATGAATAAAGGGAATGCGCAATACAGTTTTGTTCCTTGATCTGCCACAGGCTGCAACCCAGCATCGCAGAGGGGAAAGGGTTGAATTTCAGCTGGAAACGGAGGTTCAGTCCCCATGAAGAGGGAGCTCAACTTGGCCCACTTGGTTTCTCTTTTTGAAAACTGCCCTCAGTTTCTCCAACTGGAGAAAGATCTCCAAGGAATAAAAAAAAAGTCTCAACTTACTTTGTTAGAGTGCTATGGTGAAAAGGAACAAAGATATTCCATCCAAAAGAAGATGGCTTACACTCCCAGAGGAATATATATGTGTGTCAGTGGTGATATGTTACCAGTTTGGTCCGGTTTATCCAAACCGATAGTTAAAAACATACAATAATCAACTGAGAGGATAAAAGAAGTGACAAGCACATGGGTGGGTGGGAGGGTTGCTCCTAGCTTTTCAGTTCTTGTTCTCTCAGCTGATTGGTGCTTTAGGGACACACACACGCATGTTGGGGCACGCGCACAATCACCCGCTGAACTGGTAGCAACCAAGGTAGAAACCCACTACTGATATGTGTGTGTGTGTATATGTGTGTGAGTATATACATATGTACAAGGACTATATGTATATGTTCACACATATATAGTCCTTGAGTTATGACCTCAATTGAACCCAAAATTTATGCTAAGTGAAACATTGAGTTTGTCCCATTTTACGACTTTTCTTGCCATAGTTGTTAAGTGAATGATTGCATATATTAAGTTAGTAACATAGTTGTTTAAGTGAATCTGGATTTCCCAATGACATCAGTTGTCAGATCGTGAAAGCTGATGGCGATTCCAGACACTGCAACCATCATAGTGTTGTGGTTCGCCGGCAGCCTGTGCAGACAGCAGCAGAATCAGACAGTGGGGGGAAAAGAGGATCAGTCCAGGCATCTGGAGAGGACTCAGACGAGGGTCCTGCGTCCGATGCAGAGATGGGGCAAGAACCATCTGGGAGTGGGGAGCCTCCAGAATCTGACAAGTGAGGCAGAGGACACAGGGGACCCTGTTCCCAGTGCGTGTGTCCGCAGAGCTGCTTAGAAGGCAAGAGCAGCTGAAACAAAAGGGGCAACTTGGGAGTAAAGCTGGGATGTGGTTGCCCCTCCCATAAGGTATAAAGGGCAGGCAAAGATGACAAAACCTTTGCAGGAAGCAAAGTCGTTCATTCAGTTCAGATTCATTCTTGAAGTTCTTTGTACTTCGGTTGGGTTTTTTTCTAGTTTATTTGACACTTGTTATTGGCAGCACTTCACAGAAAAGAAAGGTGGGTGCTTATCTCAAGGGACTGTTTGAGATTCTTTACTGACTTGGAATGAAAATAATTCCCAGTGTTGCAATAAAACAAGACTTGTTTTTAAAATAAGCATGTACTTAATTACAGTCTTGGAAGCCTTGGTCAGAACACATAGATAGGAGTCAGTTGCCAAGGGACTGAATTTTGATCACATGACCAAGATGCTGCAATAGTAGTAATTGTGAAAAATGGTCACGTCACTTTTTCCAGTGCTGCTATAACTTTGAACGGTCATTATTGAACTATTGTAAGTCAAGGACTACCTGTATATCTATATCTAATATATATATCCCTATCTATATATGTATGTGTGTGTGTGTGTGTGTGTGAATGTATGTATATGTATGTGTATGTGTGTATATATGTAACATAAGCATGAAAACACTTGAAAAGGATATGAATTTAAGACATCCATCATACCTGTTTTGTTTACATCATTCTTAGTGAGTCTAAGACAGTTTTTCCCATACAAAACAAATTATTGGGAAAAAAAATCTTTCATGTTGACTGGAATGGGTCAGCCTAGAAATTCATTAATCAATCAATCAATTTTAATCAAAATTAGAAGTGATCCGAAGTGATGTCTTCGGACATGGAACATTCTTAGTTTCTCAGTATTTTATAGAGCTCAATCTAATCGTTCCAATTCCATTTTTGCTTCAAAACAGATGCGGTCTTAAACTTGGTGAATTTATAATATATTTATTCTTATTCATATTAACTGAGAATTTTAGGAAATGCAACTGCAGGGTATCTGGAGTATTTCACATTTGCCATTTTGCCATTGTTAAAAATAATATATATCAAGAAAACCTGCAAAATGTTGCTACTATATTGTTGTAATAAAAATAATGAAAAAAACCCAAAGATTGGATAGAAATTAGAAAAACAAGTTTACATGTTTTAATATATATCTAATCCTAAAGAAATAAATATAATTTAAATATCCAGTCAATATTTCTGTCCTAAAAATACTTTTGTCTAGATGGAACTATTCTGCCAGTCATTACTTCATGAATATAATTAAAAAACAAAGATCAAACATTGACAAAATAATCCCTAACTAAAAGATTTTTCAAGATTTAAAAATTTCATTTCCAGATGAATTTTAGGCTTGTAGGATTTTAGTAAATAGTAACTCTGGCAACTATTAATTTCTCTATGTATTACAAATGCTTCTACCACACAATGTTGAATTAATTTTTTATATTGGACCATTTTATAAGGTTTTGGGGGAATGGACAATAAAACTAGCAATAAAATTAATTACCAAGATTACAATGTGTAGCCAATTTTTCAAATTCCTTCATAAAATAACAAAACTTCCTAGCTAAATAAACCCAGCCACCAGTTATGGATTTCAAAGATCAGTCATTGTGCACGGTGCCAAGATGTCTGACTGCATGGGCAGCGTTTATTACATTTATAGGGTTTTTACAAGAAAACAAAGGCAACATCTGGATTGGAGAATAGATCCCACATGGGTGCAACCTCCCAAACACATTGGTACAAGCTCCCAACCAATACTTAAGACTAGTGGTGATGTTAGTAAATGAGATAATCTATAAGTCTGGAAAGTCTGGGACTTTCCACCGTCACCAAGTTATAGAGAATGAGATCATGCCAGTAGCCAAGAGGCCCCTATAGGTCTAGGACGCTGTGGTGTGCTGCTAGCGTCACCTACAGGATCTCAATTGCTGCTACATTTCACTCTTTTTAATTTTGTTTAGACAAATAGTCATAAGATAGGTTAGTAAGGGACTTATAATAACCAGTAGAAGAGTACACTTGCAGTTGTTTATACAGGGCATTTACTTGACCTAAGGCAATACAGGAGAGGTTTTAGGGTGAAAAGTTGTGATACATATGTTGCAAAGAGAAGGGAGACATTGAACAAAGCAGCACCCACCAATTAAAACACAAATAATGACTACATAGCATAGAATTTTTCCCATTAAGCTTGTAGGCACCGAAGTCTAAAAGCTTTCCCATAGAGGAAAGTTAAGCTCAAAAATTTTGTTCCAAGCCAGGTCTTCATCCTCGGAAACAAGTGGTAGTCGCTTGGTGCAAGATCGAGGCTGTAGGGCGGACAAGGAAAAATCTCCCACTTGAAAGCATTCAGGACTTCTCGAGTGCGATTTGCTGTGTGTGATCGGGCATTGTCATGCAAAAACAAAATTTTTGAGCTTAACTTTCCTCTACGCTTGTTCTGAATTGCTTTTCTTAGTTTTTCAATTTTTCAATAAAAATTTCAATCGGTTTATGTTTTTTTGCCAACAAAAACCTTATCACTGATCTCACCTCACAACTCGCGGGATTTTCAATTGCAGCACACATTTCAAATGTTTGCTGTGAAATAACGGGCAACAATATGAACCTCCCACTAGCACGACTAGATGCAGACTGAGCGGCAGACGCACAGACCAAAGATGGTCACGCTAGCTCCGCCCCTTCTTGCTAGAGACGAAAACATAATCTATTTTGTGGATAGCCCTCGTACAATTAACTACTTCATTTGTTCAAGTGAGCATTTGGGTGGAATAACAGCCATTGTTGCCAAATAACAGCTATAAACAATCAAGCATAAACAGATGAGCCCGGATTGGACACTGTGCCTTCTGTAGAATCACATTTCTGGGACCAGATCTGGGGACTGGTGTAGACATCCTTGGCTGGGCGGACACAACAAGCTGGAATCCACGGAGGTCCTGTAGGAGCAAACACAACAGCACAGCCTCACCCCATCACCTCCAAATAGTTAACTAAAACATTCAATTTAGGGTAAATGGAAACATTAAATTGCATTCAATTGAGTTAAGGTAAATAATACTTTTTAAACTTTTTTATTTTACTCTTTCTCTCCTTTTTTATTTATTTGTGGAGACAAGCCTTAAATGACCAATGAGCATGTTCCATTATGGCTATATTCCAGGTTGTACAAAATTGCAAAAAAGCCAAATATCATGTTGTAAAAAAGAGGGCTTGCCTAGTTGATGATTTGATGATTGATCATTTGCCAAAGTTGATGATGAAACAATCTGCTTGGCTTAACTGGAATACGGCTAGCTTGTTCCAGGCCTCTAGCACTTTGATGGAAAAAGAGGGACTGAAATTTTTTTTTGCAAAGCTATAGCCTTAAGAAAGAGGCCCAGAAAAGGTCAAGTGACTATGTATGTAAGAAATATCTTTGGTCTTATAGTAGCTGTTGCAAAATTAAAAGTAAGGTCACAAGAGTAGGGACAATCCTGGGCGTAATATAAGCACCTGGAAGATTAAAAATAAGTTAACACACATAATGAGAGTCAGAGATTAAATCAAAAGGCTGTTGAGAAAAAGTTTTGAAAGTTAAAATAGCAGGACACTTTCCAGGTATCATCATGAGGATCCTTGTAAGGACAGGAAAGGAAGAAGTCATTAAGCAAGCAAGCCAAAATTCTTTAGGCAACAATACAACTTACATATTAAGATAAAGGACATTGAAGAGATAAGTTTTTCTAAAAATAAAATTAAAAATCAGATTTACATAAATCCACCGTTTAGATTTTACTGCGCTTTATCAAAAATTACAAAGAAAAAGTTATTTGCAAAGCCCATTGTAAACCTTTCATGATTTTACCTGTTATGCTGGCAATAGCCATGCATTCTTCAAATTCTTGCTGTAAACCCTCCAGAATGGAGTCAAATTTTAGTGTTATTTCTCTGCTTTAATCAAAATATGGATTAAGAGCATGTACAGAGTGCAGCTAGTTTTAAATTTTGATTCCCCTTGCTGAAACTGGGAACTGAGCCATCTTCAAAGATAACGTTCCAGGCAATTTGCCAATCTCAGCCTATCTATCTGAGGCTCCTTTGTGTGAAAATCGCTAAAAAAATCAGGAGATGAAGCTATGTAACCTATAAAAAAGTTATTTTCCAACCTCGCCTTTTTCAAGGCAAAAACTCAAAGCAGAAGGGAAAAAATGTTAAAGTGATTGAAAGACTCACTCTCCCCCCCACTCCTGCCTCCACTCTTACAACAATCAGCAAGGACAAGAAGGGGAGGAAAATCACACACAAATAACTTTCATTATCAGTAAAGCACACACAAATACACACACAAATAATCCTCTCTTTCCAGTAAAACACATACGTTTCTCCATGGGATCTTTTTCATGTCCCTTGCACACACTATTTCTACTCTCCTTATAATCTGAGATAGGGGTCAACCCACAAATATTTATACCAACTTTTTTACCATCAACATACTCACACATTTACACTGTAATCATACGGCTTGCGTATTTACAATTCTTTTCTGGGAGCCAATAAGCTCCATTGTAGAGGGTCTCATCCTCCAGGACTTGGGAAATGATTACATACGGAAACATTCTCACACACATTTCCAGACCTGGGGAGGTTTTGTCCCTTTAAATCTCCACGTTTTATTTTTTTGTTGAAAACCTGTAGTTTGTTCTTAGAGCACCGGGAGAACTCAAGGAGCAGTTCCAATCACAAAGGCGATTTGTGGGCCCGAACCACTGCCTATCTGCCTCCCACAGCTCTAAGCCCAATCCAAAAAGCCAATTTAATTCTCTGGCTGCCAAACATGTTACAATTAATTTATTTTGAACTGCAACAGTTCCAATTTGGGCTATACACAGGTAAAGGATATTTTCTTCAATTCAGTTCTATTCAATTCTGCATACAATTATTTTACATTATTATACATACACATCTAAGAAGTTTTAATGGAAATCACATCCTGAAAAGAATAGTAAACATTTTCTTCTTCTCTTAGTTCTTCCTAACATACATAACAGCATAAATTAACCATATCTTCTTTAATTAGCCCCAATGTATTTTATGGAGGGGCTCTATTTTAAACATAGCATGGGGCATGCCTTCCACATTCAATTCTACCACCCAGTGCATCAGAAGAGTAGTTGCCCGCATTCTAGTTACATCCATTGTTATATTTTCTTTAAACATGAAATAATTAAAAAGGATTAACATAAACATTTTAAACAAATAAATTTATGTGTCTCTGTCCTGGGTTTCTAGCTTGAATCTCCCCCTTTTTTTTCTAATTGTTCCTCTAATACTTTCCTTATGGGGGTGTACAGTGGCCTTGGAGAATCAAAACATTTAGCCTACTCAGAAGAAGCTGAAGGTCCAATTAGAGAAGATTTTTGAGTGACAATTTTTGCCTGATCATAATCACGAGCGGTCTTATAGTCAATTATTCTTTTACTGAGACATCAGAGACTGATGTCCACTGTATGACAGCATTGATACCATCAATGTAATATTTGGACAGGAGCCTTGGCTATCCTGAACCTTCTATTCTATTCTATTCTATTCTATTCTATTCTATTCTATTCTATTCTATTCTATTCTATTCCATTCCATTCCATTGCGCTCAGGATACCATTTCCCTATCTCACAACCAGCTTCCTTATGTTCCCCTCAGATGTTGTAATGCCTAATTTGTGTAACAGGAATCTTAGTTCCTGTACATGTTTATGCTGTTGCTGAGATAGATTGCAACCCATACTTACCATTGATGGGTCCCATAGGACCTGGGGTCCCGTAGGACGAAGGTGCGCATCTTAGGTGTCTGTTTCCAGACGATGGTAAGCATGTTGGCTGTTGCCTACCCCGGAGGGTTGATGGCCCTGTTTGGGCACCAAAATGATGAATTTCAGAGAGCATTGTGCAGGGTGCCAAGATGTCTGACTGCATGGGCAGCGTTTATTACATTTATAGGGTTTTTACAAGAAAACATAGGCAACATAGATATAGCATCTGGATTGGAGAATAGATCCCACATGGGTGCAATCTCCCAAACACATTGGTACAACCAACACTTAAGACTAGTGGTGATGTTAGTAAATGAGATAATCTATAAGTCTGGAAAGTCTGGGACTTTCCACCTTCACCAAGATATAGAGAATGAGATCATGCCAGTAGCCAAGAGGCCCCTATAGGTCTAGGACGCTGTGGTGTGCTGCTAGTGTCACCTACAGGATCTCAATTGCTACGACACACCAGATGTAGCAATATGCCAATATTTATTTGTATAATTTATCTTGGCCTCAATCCTAATGGATTCTGGACAGTTTACAAATATAAAAAATATGAAAGATAAAGATATACACTGACATTGAAATTATTATACCAAGCATAGGTACCACTGATTTCATTGTCCGTCCCAAAAACCTTCCAGAGGTTAATGATTACCTCTCCTGCCCGTCCTCCCTGACTCTAAAGTAGGGCCACTTGGGTTATCTAGGCAGAATCAGTATAGAAAAGGTGCTCTCTTCGATATCCAGGTCATGATAAACCTGGGGCTTTAAAGATAACAACCAGCACTTGGACCTGCAGTTGGACACACTCTGGCAACCTGAGGAACTCTTGTAAATGTGATGTCCTTTAGTAATGGATTATTTTGTCAATGCTGGTCAATGCTGGACCAGTGACTCTGAGCTTTCCCTAATCCAGGTGGAGTAGGGGTGTGAAGGTGTAGCTGTGATTACCAAAAACTATGGTCCTTCTTTCAGATTCATAGGTAAAATTACAAGATGCCACTCTGTCATGTCCATAGATTCAGCAGCGTCCAACCTGGAGTGAATGAGAGAAATCATACCCACAAAATATAAAGTATCAGTTTAGTGCATTTGTTTCTTCCACCCAATGCCTAATACTTTAGGATCTGACGCACTCAAAATACTAATTATAAATAGATAGATAGATAGATAGATAGATAGATAGATAGATAGATAGATAGATATAGATATAGGTATAGGTATAGATATAGATATAGATATAGATATAGATATAGATATAGATATAGATATAGATATAGATATAGATATAGATATAGATATAGATATAGATATAGATGGATATATCTATCTGTCCTAACTATTATTTTTACAAACAATCCAAGGTGGCAAACATATTCAACACATCTTCCTCCTCCTATTTTCCCCACAATAATAACTCTGAGAGATGAGTTAGGATGAGAGTGTGTGATTGGATCAAAGTCACTTGGCAGGTTTTCATGGCTAGGCAGGACTTGAACTCAGTCTCCTACTTTCTAGCCTGGTGCCTCAATACAAATAGGGTAACTGGCCAACATGTCATAGAAATAATGAGGGCAATGAAATTTAAAATAAGGATTTATGATATCAAAATTTGCTGTAGCAGATTGCCAATCCAGTATAAATTTAGCATGTATACATTAAATGTTTGCTAATTTAAGTTTCAACTAAGGCCTACCCTTAGGACATATACCTCCTTCAAACAGTAATATCACAACATGGGCCATATCTTTTGCAAGTAAACTACTGAATTTTAATTTCCTTCTATGCAGAGTGTGTGAAAATTATGTTTTTGAGATAACACTCTCAATACAGCTTTTACTTCAGACACAGACTTTTATCTGCTTGCTTTTCTTGTTTGATGGTTTTCTTTTCTTTTTTTAAAGTGCACATGTTTAGAAGTTGCTTCTTATGGGGTTTTGTGATTGTTGGCACATTACCAACTCAATAATGGCAACATTTGAGGCTTAATTAGTATCATGAAGACATTCGGAAAATAAAATGTGCAGTGTGCATGTTCAAAAACAATGACAGTTAGCAACTACTTAATGAGTTGGGAAAATTTCAGTAACACTCTCAAAAAAAATCCAGGCTTGTTGGCAGCAGGTAATGTTTATTTCATTCAAATGTATATTAGCTCTTCTAAATAAATTATGTTCCAAATTCAAGCCTGAAATATAAGGAAAAATATTAGTTGCAACAAACACAAATCATTGTCATATGTTAACAGTAAAACCCAATAATAGTTTAGTGTCAGATGCTGAAAGACAGCTAAAAGTGAGCTTTGTGCGTCTGACACTGGAACCTGCAAAAGGGTTTCAAGTTTCTAAGCCCTATGCACAATTACATCTTCATCATCATCTCAGGCCTCCTCTTCTTCCAAGGGTCAAAATTATTGATGGTCTGCAGCGAAACTCAAAAAGAAAAACTGGAATTTAGAGATTTTGGGGGGAATCACATTTTTGAAACAAAATAGAACCACAACTTGGCAGCCTACCATACCTTCTTGGCATCCTCTAAGTCCAGCCTAACTTATTATTGTAGTAGTAGTAGTAGTAGTAGTAGTAGTAGTAGTAGTATTTAGATTCCTGTAGTTAAGAATGAAATAGATGGGAAACTGGGATACACTAAAAAATAATCCTACTCCCAAGAATGCTTTCCAATTTCACATTTACACAGCATGAGGTTTTTGAAAATAAAAATTGTACTTGGAAAACTGCAGCTCATTATGATTGTTTGGAAGTGTGCAAGCTTGCCCAAGAAAGCCAACCTCCTAGAGAACTGAAGGAGGAAAACAATCACAATGTGTCTGCCCTTTCGTTCATCTACCGAAAGAAGCTGCATGTGTGAGAGAATGTAGTTGTATCATACAACCTTAACAACTTAGTGGAAGTCTCTGCCTCACTACTTTTCAATAGAGAGTCACATAACCACAAGCCACGCCCACCAAATAAGCCACGCCCACAGAACCAGTAGTAAAAAAAAATTGAATTCCACCACTAAGAGAAACTCAAGAAACCAATGCTTTAAAAACATTTTATTGTTTTTAACTTTGCAAAAACCAACACTGCAGACTCTTGCTACAGGATTACTTGGGATGGACATGGAGCCCAGTGGATAAAGATCCCAAAAGATTTGCAAAGCCAATCTGATTCTTGTTCTTTTCCTTTGCATTCTACAGCAAAGAAAGAGATACGTTTTTCCACTACGAACATTTTCCTGAGCAAAGTGCTACCCACAGAGGTTGATACTGAATCCCAAAAATTATTTGTTTATCAAGGCTTTTGAGACGACTGATTTGGTTTATCCTGCAACTGACAGTCAGAATTTTTTTTTCTTGAAGTGTATCCTAGAACAATAAGAACAATAAGAACAATAAAGCTAAATTAATCAGTGATGCAGTTACCTTGAATTGTTCATAGGTGTAAAGGAGCAAAGAGATGATCTTGGAAAAGATATGCAGAGACTGTTGTTAGTAAAACATGAGCCCAGTCTAGGAAGGCAAAAAAAATTGTGAGAAAGAAACTCAAGATTGCCTCACCTTGACGTTCTTTGGTATAAGAGAAGGAGAAGCACTGTCAGGGTTTCAAAATCTGTTGTTACAGCCTTAATCAATGGAGCATCTTGTGGTGTCTCTTCCTGACCTGATCTTCCTCAGAGGATGACAACAGTGGCAACCAAGGATAAATTGCAATGAAAAGAAGTATTCAGAAAAGAAATATAACAAGACTTTTACTAGTGTTGATTGTCTTGGAAGGTATTTTTCAGTTCAGAATGCTGAAAGGGAGAGATGTGTAGAATAAAAATAGCTAAACAGAGTACAAAAATTATTATTCATAGCAAGGCAATTGCCTGACTATATTTCCTTCTCGGTCATATTCATCAGTTATGTAAGCAGCTGATATTTTCTTGCAACATGACCGTCACAGACCAAATTTCACTGATGTATATGCATGCATGGGTCCCTACCTGCATTTAATAGATGCTAAAAGTTGAAAATCCTCAGTCTCTGCACCTCAGATTTTATTTCTCGAGCAAGGGGACCAATTATCTGTAACAAGCTTGTTCTAGAAGAAGGGGTCTCTGTGTGAATGGGTTACAATGATCCGGAGTGCCTCATTAATTTAGATGTCAAACATAGTGCCCCAGATTATGCCCAAGCCATCTTTTCTCTTGCATTTGTTTGTACGCTTAAAATCCCCCAATTCCTCCCAGCAAATTGATCTCTATTAGAAAAACTCTCAGGGATCACATACCCCACAAGGCTTCTCCATGCCCAGTAGTTAGTTCCTGTGTTAGAAATGTTGAAGGAGCTTTCCACAATCCTCTAACTTCCTATATGGCTTTTTACAAGCCTTGGGCTTCATTTCCACCCTTCACTGATTTAATTCTCCTTGCTGGGCAGCAGGAGTGGGATTCAAATTTTTTAACAACCGATTCTGTGGTCCAATTTGTGGGTGTGGCTTGATCATGTAACCGGCTGGGCGTGGCTTGCTGACTGGTCATGGCTTGATCATGTGACTGGCTGGGCATGGCTTGTATGTAAATATTATAAATATTTATGTAAATATTGAATTTTGTATTTAAAAAAGAGCAACTTTTACCCAAAATCAGGCAGAGCAGGGAGGCAGATTTAGTTGCTCACAGAATCAGATTCACTTAGAGATCTGTGTTTCCGCCATCTGCTACTTGAGTTTGCACTGAATAATAGAAGCTTCAGGATGAGCTTCGCTTTTAGATTAGCTAGAAAGCAAGAAATGTGACAATTTCCTGCTTTCTAGTTAATCTAAATCTCCTGGCACAGCAGAACAGCTGATGGTCAGGAAAAAAAAGGAAAAATAGCAACTTAGCAGGCAAGTTTGATGGTGCGCATGCCAGGTAAGGAGTGGGAGGGGCCAACCAGTGGTGCCATTTGCCGGTTCTTCGGCAGGTAGAATTCCACCCCTGGAGACAGTGCGTTTTGCGCATGTGTGTAGATCATTTCCAAAAAACCTCAGCTGTGCCGCCCAGACAGCTGACAAGCGCTGCGCGTGGGTGCACAGAGTTTGAAAATCCTCTTCTTTCCTGCTTTTTCAACCTCAGCTCGGCCATGCAAAGCAGCTGAGGTTGAAAAAGTAGGAAATAAAGGACAGCCAAGAGCGCAGGCTGGTGGCTGAGCCAAACAGAGCAGCAGACACCAAATTGGTTCGGTGTCTGCTGCTCTTCAGAACTACCGGTTCTATAGAACCAGGCCAAACCGGTAGCATCCCACCCCTGCTGGGCAGCCAGGAATGCTTCCATTCTTCCAGAAAGGTGGTCTTATTTCATTCCCTCTTCACCTTGCAAAGATCAGCTGTAAAACAACAAGTAAAACAGGGCTTATGCCCTTTCCTCCCACCAATCCTGGTTACTCCAATTACCCAAGATTTATAATGTATTTACAAGAAGCAGAAGGGGGGGGGGGGCTTTTAATTTCTTTTTCTGCCAAAAGGATGACTGTAAAGACTTAGTTTCCTCACTTACTGCCACAACCTTTTCCAAAGGTCTTTCTAACGTAACAATTAGATATACCAGCACATATTTTTACCTTGCACAAAAAATAGGAGGAGCAATCTGCAGAGGGAAGGCTGGTATATAGTCGGTCCTGATGGGATCTACCTACAGATCTGGATCAAAGAAACAAAGTGAGTTGGATTCTATGATGGTGATAGTACAGACAACTCATTTACCCAAGCCATGGCGCTTTTTATCTACTACAGAAAGCCGGGGCAGCGTTTGGAGACATTCATGCAAAAAAGGCCTCAGGCCCTTTCTGCGTTCCTGATTTATAGCATCTTACAACATCATCCAGCCATTGCTGTGTTAATAGAAATCCTGTCTTCGTTACTGATATATCGCCACGGCGATGGCCGGATGACGCTATAAGACTCTATAAATCATTGCTGTGGAAATGGCCTCAGTGTCTTATGGTTTATGAACTCACTGGGAATGGGGAAAACGAAGACAGAAATTGATTTCTAGGAGTCAAGGGGACTGAATGGCATGAGAAGGAACATTAGTCATCACGGCATTTCTCAGTCAATCCGAATAATGTGAAAGTATTCGTGTGACTTTTTAATTTTCTCCTTCAAACATTAGAAACCAGATCTTTCTTTTTTTAAATAAAAAAGGCTCCTCCTTTGCCGGGAACTCTTTTGCCAGTGATTGATCAGTCAATCCCACCCTGAAAAAGTCAACATTTGTTCTAATTGATCCATAAGGTATGGGAGAAAAAAATCTCAGCTTGGACAGCAAAACAAAGCAGCATTTCCTGAACTAGGAAATATAAAGTAAAAAAAATCACCAATTAAGTATCTTGCACAGTGCCTCTTGCAATGTAATGTGCCTTTGTTACATCACTAACACTGTGAAAATGAAGGTTCCCACAATGGACTGAGATATTCTAATATAGAGGGTGGTAATTTTGGTCCTGTTCTGATTTCCTGGGGTCTTCAGACTAATGTCAAGAGCTCTCTCTAAATTAGCAGTTCAGGTGGGTAAGAGCCGCTTGATCTTTCCGTGGTAACCTTCTACCGGTAAATGTTTTCTAAGGTCAAGCACATTTTCTCCCAAGATGTATCAGCAGGAGAACCCATAACCTGGAAGAACCACCAAGCTGCAGACACTCCTCAGTGAATGCAAGGATTCTTGAGATGCCCTTTTAAACCTCTTTACTATGGAGAAAACAGAGTACAGAGTACAGGTAGTCCTTGACTTACGACCACTTGTTTAATGACCATTCAAGTTGCAATGGCACAGAAAAGAGTGTCATTTTTCACACTTATGACCACTGCAACATTCCCATAGTCATGTGATCAAAATTCAGGAACTTGGCAACTGACAGGTATTTATGAGAGCTGCACTGTCCTGAGATCACGTAATCTTCATTTCCAGTCAGCTCCCACAAGCAAAATCACTGCAGAAAGCCAGATTTGCTTAATGACCGCCTAATTCACTTAACAATTGCAGTAACTCACTTAACAACCATGGCAAAAAGGTCATAAAATGAGGCAACATTCACGTAACCAATGCCTTGTTTATCAACAAAAAGTTTGGGGTCAATTGTGCTTGTACATTGAGGACTACCTATAGTTGAGGTTGGTTATTATTGAACAAGGAGAAATTACAGAAAGTTTGTGTTTACTTTGTATTCAGTCACAGGAGACTGACAGGTCTTCAGACCTCCACAAGATAAGGGGTTAAGAGGATCAGAATGGAGTCTATTTGGTGTGTCAGCTGTAGGTGAGCATTGATTGGGATGTGATACTTTCAGAATTTTGAGATAAGTAGAAGTGAAGATGAATGAACCAAAGTTGACTTTGGACAATTTTGAGCTGTTTGGGCTTATTCACAATTTAAACTTGTTAAGATTTTTATTTTGCATTTTCACTTAAATATTCACATCATTTTCTGGGTCTGTCTTAATCACTGTAGTAATGTATGGTAGACTAATTAACTGCTTCTAAGAGCCAAAGGAAATAGTCCCAATGAAATTAAAATTAAAACCTGAGAATACGTATATGTGCACATGGAAAAATCCAGCACTTTTATATCATTTAGGTTTTAGTGGCGAATTAAACTTCACTTACTTTATCATTGCAAAATCAATTATGTTTAACAGAGCTTAACTTCAGCAAGATTGTGCTTATATGTATATAACACAGAGTGCTTTTCAGTTTTACTTCTCTGTTTAGAATAATCTATTCAGACAATAATAATGCTGCAGAATATTTCATCTTGTGAAACACATTATTTGACTTTTGTGCCGATCAAATGATCAATTCTTAATTCCCTATTGGGCCAGCACAATAGGAAATGTCCAGCTGAATCCCATTCCTCAAGCATACTCTAAGTGAAACATTCAGATGCCTCCAGATCTGGTTGAGGAAGAATTTAGTCCATGGAGGGGAAGCAGAGAAGGTAGACTTAGATGTGTGGACTTCAACCTCCCAGAAAAATTCTTCTTAATTTATGGTCATATTGACTGGGGTATTCTGGGAGCTACAAAATTACAAAATTGCCCAGTTTGGGAAGCACTGATCTACATCATAGAAAACCAATGATACAACACTGGTGCAGTACAGGTGAGTCAGTTTACTTAAGAGATTGTTTATATTTGCAAGTGATGACCTTAATCCCAATAATTCACAATCAAAATGAAATATTTCAGCCACAGGTGCAAAGGCTGCTGCTCTTTCGTACATCAGGGTGGCAAATGCATTTGGCAGGTCTGACTCTAATAGGACTTTTGTATGAGACAATTCTTCAAGGGAGTTTTTGAAGATACCAAAAACTTTCATTCTGTTTTGATCCCAAGTGTTCCATATAGATAACAAATACAGGGTCCAGTGAAAGCCAAGGACACTTTAATGACAGGTCAACGATTTTAGTAGAAGAGTTTAAAGGCCGTTCTTCATTGCGTTACTGAAATCAGTGAGTTATGCAGGGTGTTCTTTGTATATTTCTTTATCAGCTAAGTCCTGACCTTTCTGGATCTGGCTTAATATTATGTCAATGGCTCAATTATCACACTAAAGAAGTTTTCTTATAATGGACATTCTTTGGGAGTGGTGTGGGAAACCCTTTTGTCCTCCCAGATCCTTTATAGGAAATATCCTCAAAACATATATGTGTTTGTGTGCCTGTATACGTACAAGATGTATATATAAGTCTATAAAATCTGCCTCAAAGTAAGTAAAATGACATTTGATCAGCAGGAGAGAACATATATTTGGACATATATTCTAGTGGGGTTACACTATCTGTCAGTAAGCTATTTTTTCCTCTGCAAACTGCCAATCCAATTGCAAAATCAAAATTAAAAGCAGAACAGTTCCTTCAAAGCTAGAAATGAATTAGCACCAAATGTTGATTAAAAAAAAAATCAACTGAGAGAAAAGCTGAGCTACCTGGCTAGAAGAAAAAGAAAACTCAGTTAAGACAGATCCGCTAGTGCATGTGCTAATGTCATTTCTATTTGTGAATACTGTATAATTAATAGTCTCCAAACTAAAGCATATTTAAATACATTTCTTGATGGACCTAGACTTATTTTCCCTTCTGAATGCAACTCAGATTGTCTGTATGAAGATCTCCATGCTAAAAATTATCCTTCTCTAGAAATAATGCCTCATATTTTATATACATAAAATACATTGATTATTTCTGTATTTCTCAAGAGAGGACTGTTTTTCTGGTGCATTACTTGACCTGACACCATCCTTAAAAAAAAGTATAGCCTTTGAAATTTCTCTATCACTGAGCAAGTAAATTCTTAGCACACTTGGCAAAACCCAGAAACCTCTCACCAAACAAGCCTGTATTCTTCCAAACTTGTAACATTTTATTTTTAGCAGTATCTTCCTGCTGTTTCTTTCTTTTTCTGTAGATAAAATTTGGTTTAGACTTATCCAAAATGTTTGTTTTGTCTGGAAGGGAGCTAGATGACTTGTCATGAAGTACGTGATGATATAACTGGTTCTAATCACAAACTGACGGTGTTATCAGTCACCCAGCAGCCAGTGTTTGAACTGGACAGGAGTGAAAGACACACACCTCATTGAGCAAGGATTGTTATGCCTTGCACTTTAACAGTTTTATCATCATCAAGACTAATTGACCATTTGCTGAAGGTGCAATAAAAAAATGAAAATAGACCCTGCGTCTCTTTCTACTATCACATGAGTATTCCTACTGAGTAATTGGTGACTCATATGTTTATTTTTTCCCCTCGCTAATATTACCCAAATGTATGACTTACACAATAGATATGAGCAATGTTCTGTTTATCACATCTTCTCAAGGGAAGTTCCAAAAAAAAAAAAAGATATTTCAATCTTGCTTTTCAAGAATCACAACACAGAATGGACTAGCTAAATCAAGAATATGAAGACTCACTTAAATGCTAAGGCATTTAATTTGTCACCAAAAGAGGGCCCAAACTTTGGAATTCCTCCCCCCAAAATCATTCTGAGACAGCCTGGAAGAGGGCTACAAAAAGGATCAAGCAAAACACATTTTGCATTCCTGAGATAGAGCATCAACCTCTGAATGGGAGATTGCAAAGAAATTTTAATGTAGGTTTTTGCAGCCTGTGAAACTGCCAACCAATCTTTCTTATCTTGCCCATAATGTTCTTAATACACTGCTTAGTGCATCTCTCAGGCCTTTGGAATGCTAGCAGCTGGTTGGAGCTGGATGGTACAGGAGTACATTCAGCGTAAGCAAGTATTTATGCAGAGTCTTCAACCCATGGGGACTGAGTGCATATGGCAGAAAAGATAGCCTCCTATTGCTAGAGGAAGAGAGACCCGGGGTTGCTGCTTGTAGCACAAAGACCAACAGCCTGATAGCACCTTTTCAAATTAACACATTTCATAGAAAGGCATAAGGTTCATGATGTGCAACTTACTTCATCAGACCAACTAGTCCAGGCTAGTCTAGAGAAAAGAAGCACTGGGGGGCATGAGAGCAGTATTTGAAGGGCTGTCATAAAGAACAGGGGTCAACAAGTCAACTTATTTTCCAAAGCACCAGAAGGCGAGACAAGAAAACAATGGATGGAAACTAATAAAACAGAAAAGCAACCTGAAATTAAGGAGAAATTTCCTAACAGTGAGAACAGTTAACCAGTGCAAATGCTTGCCTTCAGAAGTTGTGGGTGCTTCATCGCTGGAGGTTTTAAGAAGAGATTGGACAGTTGCGTGTCTGAAATGGTATAAGGCAGTGATGGCTAACCTTTTCGGCCCCAAGTGCCCCAAGTGCGTGTGTGCACAAAACCCCCAAATGCAATGCGCATGCATCTCATGCATGCGCCCTGTGCCCTGCATATGTATCCCCGTGCATGCATCCTGCCCCTCATGTATGCACGGCAGACTCAAAGATCAGCTGGCTGGCGAGAGGCGCGTGTGCATATGCATTAGAGCTGAGCTGGGGCAATGGCTTGAGTGCCTGCAGAGGGCTCTGCGTGCCACTTCTGGCACACATGCCATACGTTCGCCATCAGAGGTATCGGGTCTCCTGCTGGAGCAGGTGGTTGGACTAGAAGACCTTTAAGGTCCCTTCCAGTTCTGTTCTTATTGATTGAAAGATTGAACATTCAACTCTATTATTAACTACATCTTGCGTTTTTCATCTTTCATCTCATAAAGTGAGCTGCAGTCAACAATGCCAAAACCTTTTGATAAAATGTTTGAGTCCGAAAAGGTTCCACTAGACTCCTGATTTTGGCTACCATAAGACTAACATGTCTGTCCTCAACAAGTGGTTCCAGAATTTTATTTTGCTCAAAAGCAGCACGCACTAAATAGTCCACTTGACTTAGACTAGCAGACAGTATTAGTTCTGTTAGAAAAGGTATGAGAGATTAAAAAGGATAATGCGTTTAAAAGAAAAAGGTGACATTGAAGTGAGTGATAAGAGAGCTGAAAGAAATCTCTCTCTCTTGATTAGTGATCTTCCTGAGGCTATTCTTACTGTTATTTTTGGCAGATATAACAATGCTTCAAAAGGTTGGGCTGCTGAAAAACAACGGCAGATTGGCAGAACGTTAGAAATTCCCAAATACGTTAACTGGTCACCAGCAAAGCTAGAAAAAAAAGATCAGCCTGTCTCTCATTCATATATATTCTATCTTCTTCTTTGAAAGAAAGCACACTGACCTTTCATTACAGCTCAGTTTTACATGTATCAATATTTCAAAATGCTTTAATTTGCCAGTGGACCATAATATCAAAAATCCATTTTAGAAATGACTGGAAGCTATCTTGATAGTCATTCCTCAGAAACCAGATGTCCTTGTCCTGTTTCTCTGGATCTGTCAGCAGTTACCTCAGCAAAGGGGGGAAAAGCATCAGGCTAGACCAAAGATTGCTTGCTTATTGCTAAATATATTTTCAACAGTCAGGGGGGAATAAGGGATATCAACACAGCATGGCAGAAGCTATCCTGTACTTTGTAATATGTATCTGTATGATTCTATTCTTAATCTTTTCACAGGTTGCCATATGCAATACTTGATAAGGAAACAGACATTTGGATGCAACTGGAAAAGCTGACATATCAATGAAAGATGATACATGAAAGGAGAGCTATAAAGGTTTATGGGATATTTATGGAGCAGAAAATTTCAAGTCTATTATTATTTTTCACCATTGCAGTTTTAACTCAGAATTTCTTCCCCTGTTCATAAACAGCTCTATGGCTTATTTCTGTCTCTTGTAGAAACATTTACACAAATGGATGGCTGTTTCCTGTCATCAAATGTGCTTGAAGGAAGACACACAATCATTGAGTGGAAGGACTAGAATGCTTCAATTCAGTGTTTTTCATTCACCAGCCAGCATTAAAGCACTGCTTTGATTGAAACCCATGTAAAGAACAGAGCTTACATGACAGACATTCAGGTTCTAGCCTGCCCCAGACAAGGATGCTTAAAGAAATTTACTAATTTGGATCAGTCACACTCTCTCAGCACAGTGCAAATCACAGGACTGTTACTATAGATCAAACTAGGAGGAAATAAAGTTCCATGTGTGCCATCTTGAATTCTTGAAAGATAGGATAAAAACCTAATCCATCCATTCACCTATCCACCCATTTAACCATCTGATATGATAACTTCAACATGTCCAATCAAAAGGCTACTTCCTGCACACATGCTAATGTTTTGGGAACTTTGCCTTGCTTTTGGGCCTCATATATCATACATGAGAAGTTTGCAGCCTTCAAAAAGAAATATATTTAGGGATGGCACACACAAAAAGAACCCTGGAAAAGAGTATAGAGACATAGGTTAAATAAGGCAACTTGACAAGGTTTCATTTGTGACATTTCTGAAAAAAGATGATGTTCAGTCATTAATCATTCTATACTATACCAAATTTCTCAGAGACAATTTTTTGATTTTGTTGGCGTAAATGGTCAAATAAGCAGACAGGTCCAAAAACTGTCCCATGTCTTTTACATAAGTTGCCTTAATTGGATTTGGCTGGTTCTACAAGTATTTGTAATTTATGAGAGAATGGCTATGGGCTCAAAAAACAATGTAGTATGTTAAAACATGATAGAAAGAAAAATACCAACAGTTATGACTGAAAAAAAACCTGTGATTAAGATCTGCTAGGAAGGAAGGAAGGAAGGAAGGAAGGAAGGAAGGAAAAGAAAAAGATGATTCTATATAATTATTTATATAAAAGTCTGTTTTTTGCTGATATGAATTGGCAGGATATAATTATATTTCAGATACAATTTTGGAATTAGATTTAACAGTGTATCTTTCCTTATGAGATTTGTTTAACATTCTGTTAATTTTTCTTAGCCCCCTTTCAAGACTGGTTTTATTAATTTAACTGATGGGAAATGTGTTTAATCTTCTATAAGAATATAGTTTTAAAAAATTCAGATCTTATAAACTGCATCAAACTAAAATATTCCTAAAACATTGGTGTGTTCTTTAGAAAAATCCTCAAATCACAGGAAAAGATGCTATTCTTTTTGGATATTTAAATGTTTTTCTTCAATTATCAGTTTTAATAATGAAGTTTATTCATTTCATGAGGTGGTAATTCTCTTTCAAATGCAATTATATCACAGCAGGTTTGCTGATTATGGAGACATAGAAAGATAGTTCATCAGGAAGTTACAAAAGAATTAATCATCAACAACTTGTATAGTGAAAATCACTGTATGTTGCAGTTTTATTCAAGTATTTTACATGTCTATTGTTACTAAATCTTTATGGAGAAATGCACTCAAAAATATAAATCAGACAACCCATTGCTAAAGTTTACATTTTTAATTGTGCTGGAAGGATGAAATAGTTAATACTTTTAAATGAAGACACAGAATATATCATCAATAAACATGATTTTCAAGGGTTGTAAGATTAGAAACCTAAAAAAAAAAAAGAATTATTATTAATCTATAATATTGTGATTGCAAATCCAAAGTTAACTATCATGTAATATTTCTTGTAATTCTTACTTACAGCCTAACAAATATGCTTCCGTGACAAGAATGATCAAGTTAATTCTGAATAATGCAATAATAATTTTAACCTAAAAGAATATGCAAACTAATCAATGCTAAAAATATTGCCCTACCCTTTAATACCAACAGGGTAATCTTATATGCCATCATTTCAGAATAAGTCCTCATTCATGAAATGTGTTTATTCTAGCTTAATATTATAGCTCTCTAATTCTACAGCTATTTAACTTGCAGCAAGTCCCATAAAACTGTAATAATAATAATAATAATAATAATAATAATAATAATAATAATAATAATAATAATATGGTATAGTACAATACAATATAAATGTATAGGAATGTACTACCTTTTACTAATATCAAATCTAATATCTATTTTTATTCAAGGTTAAAATTTTATCTAGATCATTTTCTCAGTTATGTGCTAACATGTATGACAGCAGTACCACATTTGAGTTGCAAAAAATCTGTTGATAAGAACATACAGTCGAATTTTCCACATCTCATTGCTGTCTTCTATTAATAATGAAGATTACTGAAGGTAGCTCTGGCAGACTTAGTACACGAGAAAATATGTTTGAAATATCAAACTTTTATATTATACCTTTGTAAGAATAGGTGGCAAGATGTTTAAAATAGTTCCTTCAGTCATAACCATAGGCATCCCAGTATTCATTTTCTGGAGGGTAATCATCCATTTGTTTCTTTCTATCTTGTTCTTCGTCGTTTTCCTTTATATCTAAAAATGGTGTGCACGTTATTCCAATGGTAAAGCAAATTCTATTCATTTCTATGGCAATTCTTTCTCTTATGTGAATAAACAATTAGCACAATTGTGAAATGGTCATTGTTGTTAAAATGTATCCACATTTTACATTTATCAATAAGAATGAAAAGTAGAATATGGCACAATACCTCTCATAAAAGCACATCATAATTTAATGATATAGCACTGCCATTACACATTCAACACTATCTATCTGTTGGATGTACACAGAACTTTGGGATTTTTTCAGAGTCTTTTAAAACAGAATCACTGGGCGTAAATATTATCACTCCCATTTCAGAGGTATTTACTTTAAAATTGTAGAAAACTATTGGGGGGGGGTAGTGGAAAAAATGCTGGGAGTATTTAATAGACAATAATAGATAATCAATATGATTTCAACATCTAGATTTAGGAATATTCTGTGTTGCAAGAAAATCAAACCTACAGGAAGTCAAAACACCCAGAGAAAAACATCAATTAAATATAAGTACCCTATATTGTATACACTCTCTGTAATGTTTATTTATCCGATAATCTCAAGACCGTGTGCCCTTCCTCCAAGAAAGTTAATGAAACTGAATGTGGAATTATTCCATTTTAACCTTTAAACTTATGGTGTGGACACGGTAGGCTAGGAAACATTTCCAGGTTAAAAATCATCACTAAGATTAGAATTCATGTTTCAAGCAGAATGATCAGACTTTGTGAGAGAGTATGCTATCAGAAATGTCAGCTGCCTGCCTGGTTCTCTCTTTAATGTCTAATACTGCCTACTTTTTGCTATGACACTACAAGATTCCAACCCTTTCTCTGCTTATTAGCTAGTGTACCAGATGAGGAAAAAAAACCACTATAGGCAGTCCTTAACTTATGACCGCAATTGAGCCCAAAATTTCTGTTGCTAAATGAAACATTTGTTAAATGAATTTTGCCCCATTTTACAACTTATCGTGCCAGGTTTGTTAAAGAATCACTGCAGTTATTAAATTAATAACATATGAACCTGACTTCCCCATTGACTTTGCTTATCAAAAGTTGCAAAAAGTGACCACATGATCCCAGGACATTGAAACCATCATAGATGAGTCAGTTGTCAAGAATCTGAATATAAATCATGTGACCATGAGATTGCTGCAATGGTCATTAAGTGTGAAAAATGTCCATAAGTCACTTTTTTCAGTGCTGTTGTAACTTCGAACGGTCACTCAGCAAACCGCTGTAAGTTGAGAATCATCTGTATATGGATATTGAGGCACTGGCTAAGCTGAACTGCGTGTCATGGCAGAAGATAAACACCACTGCATTTGAAGGTCTGTGTGACTAAACAAAAAAGCCTGAATTTCTGTCTCCAATTTTATAGACTGACTACCAAAATAGCTTTAAAAAAAACATTTTAATACAGTTCTGCATGATTTCATTATCACTGACTTACATGTAGCAGAAGTCTTTCTGACTGCAGTCTCCTTCTTCATTTCCTATAAACTTTCTACCAAGATCAGCAAATAAGGCAGAATTCTACATCTGACGGCTCATGATAAAACTCAATTTTATTCCCAGGCTCTCATTTCCACAGCATAGGTAAACATGTGATATCATAATTAAATACATTTTTATCACACAAAGAGCAAGAACATATGTAACCCTTTAAAGATGGCATGCATTTCTAGTACCAATTTATGTGTACAAATAAGACATTCTGGTTTCTAAATAGGATTTCTTCTTAGCTAAATACCACACATTTTAGAATTTAGGGTTTATTAAGTATGCACCTTTAGTATATATTGGCACAATAAGCAGGATATAAAAAAATTCTCTTTATAAAAACTGCTGAAACCCTCATTCTGTGGATTGCACAGAACAGGAAATTAAATGAAATCAATTAATGAACCTGATCTAGTATACAGAAGTCTTAAATCTACATAAAAGAAGTCATTTGCCTATCAAGACAAATGAGATTTCACATATTATCACTTCCCTGGAAATGGCATGGCCATTAATCGCTGAATATTTGCAGCCTGAGGGAAATGTGAAATGTTTCCACAATATGGCAATGGAAATAAAAACAGGATATTTTAATCTGTAGTGTTAGGCAATTATATTGACACAATGTACTACTACATCTGCAATAGAAATGAAATAATAATACCCAGGACTAAGTGTCTATAATTATACCTTTTCACCAAGAAAAGTAATTGAGAGTACAAAATATTTTTCTCATTACATTTATGATGTTCAGTTATTTACCTAAACCTAATCAACCAAGAAATGAAACCTTATGTGAAAGGAAGAGTAAACAGGTTGTTGTTGTTACTATATGAATTTTAACATAAAGTCCTGAATATCATAAAATTAACTTTAGGGTAATTTAATATCTGGGCCTCTGTATTTAAGGATCTAAAGTTAAGACATTTCAAATAATTAATTAAGGGGGAAAGAGAGGTTAGAAGACTTTATAGGGAGAGCAGGAAAAACATATATATTGTGTACATGAAACTGGTACAGTGGTGGGATTCAAATTATTTTACTACCAGTTCTGTGGGCGTGGCTTGGTGGGGGTGGCAGGGGAAGGATACTGTAAAATCTCCAGTCAGAGGTGGTAATTGCCAGTTCTCCAAACTACTCAAAATTTCCACTACTGGTTCTCCAGAACTGGTCAGAACCTGCTGAATACCACCTCTGAACTGGTATGTTTATTTTACTTTCATCCAATTAAATACAGTAGATTGTAAATGGGAAAATTAGATATACTATATTTAATAAATATGCTGTCATTACTGTTGCCAGTATTTTAGAAATGCACAATATTAACTTTCTCATTAAATTTGAACAAATAAACTAATTATTTTACAATCAACAGAATTATAAAGTAAATTCTTCCCAAAGACAGAATAAAAATTGAAAATATACTTGCCAACTTCATGAACTTGATATGTAAAACAAATCTTATTTCTCATTGAAGAAAATAAAATATAAAATGAATATGTAAACATATATAATGAAATGGGAAAGAAATGAAACTTTATAGATTCAACCATATGCAAAAATTTTACATAGAACAATACTTGTACACATCAAGAGTAATTTTTCATACTTTTAATTTATATGGGTAGAAAAATGTTTCCTTTTTTCCTTTTGTTATTAATTTTATTTAATTTTACGATTTCTTTTTTACTGTTTTAGTAAAAAAAAAAATAGCCTCTTATATATGTCATCTTTCTATGACATTTTTGCTTTAAGAGCTTTGCCTTTGGTATGTAAGTTACACATAAACTTATATTCCAAAAGGAATTAAGTCCTATGATAAAAAACACTCCTGCATTAAATTCTATGGTTAAAAGCTATGCATTTGTAAAATCTATGTTTTCTCGACTTCTATTATTTCTTAGATTAGCCTATTAATCTTTTGCAACTGGAAATCTGCAGCAGCATATTCATGATGCTAGTTATTGAATTTAACAGTAAGACATTTATGACTTTTTTAAAAAGGGAACCCTATTTAGCCTCTCCAGTGACAAAAACAATTTTAATAGCCATGAGAGGAACAGATAGTAATTCTCAAAAAGAAATGAAATACCTGATGTAAGCAATATGTGGATTAGGTTACAAGTTTAATGTACACTTAATATTGGAAACTTTTTCAGAAGAAATAAACAATACTGTCTAAAACAGAGCCACATTCATAACAGAGATTGGTTGATAAAGCCAGGTCCATTTGGAAAAAAAAGCTTTGAAGTTCTGGAATTACAGAACAGGAGGATTGATGCTGCCAAGGTTTTGCCTCTTTCACTGTAAAGAAAAACTTATTTGAATCATTAACTGAATTATTTAAGGCTCTTTACTACTTAATGTTCATACCTAGTTTTCTCTTCGCTATAACTTTGGAATGATCATAAGCTCTGAATACAATGCAAGGGAACAAATCTGTGATCTGTATTGCATACACAGACACAAGCATACACATGCAATCACTGGAACATGTCAGAATCATAAACAACAGCAAGCTTGATGGCAGACCTGAAAGTCAGACTAAGCATTAACTAAATATTGATATTCTGGGAGTTGATCTAAGTGGGTCACTTCATATCAGAGATCTGGATGCCTCCACCCTGATCATGTTCAGGAAGCTATTAAAGACCCGGGTACTCTCCTTCGCTTTGAGGCAGAGTGAAGGTTGAGCCCCTGCTAGAAGGTTATATGTTGTAGTTATATGTTGCTTTTTGGCTATCGTGTTTTTCTACTTTTTTCTTACTTTTTAACTGTAAGCCACACAGAGTCATTGGAAATTGATTATGCTCCAAGCATAAATTCAGGATAAACTGATGTTGAAAGTTCAAATTTTTTCAATAGAACACCAAAAAGGCTAAAGTTGAAGATAAAACAACATAGGAAAAAAACTGAGAATTTGTTTTCACTGTACAAAATGAAGCATGAGGACTTTTGGGGAAGCCGCTAAAAGTGGCTATATGGATTTGGTTGTAGTTGATTATATAATTCATTTGTTGTATTTTAAGAGAAGGTGATAAGTTACTAAAAAAATATATACTTGGGAGAAAAGTAATTTTTCTTTTGCCTTAGTATGTTCTTATTTTTCTTTCTTTTCTATTTTTCTTCCTATTTTTCTCTTTGTTCCTACCCTTCTATATTTTTTTTTAGTTTTTACTGTGGTAACTTCTAATCTTTAACAAAAATACTATCAAAAAGAAAACACAGCAATCAACAAATCTGCAGAAATTGATGAAATACAGCAAAGCTGTTTAAAATCTTAACAAAATGATGCAGTGATAAATAAAGCAGTACATGTGGATTTTAAGGAAGCGCAGAAAACACAGCAGAATAGAGGTGGTATTCAGCAGGTTCTGACCAGTTCTGGAGAACCAGTAGCGGAAATTTTGAGTAGTTCGGAGAATCGACAAATACTACCTCTGACTAGAGATTTTACAGTATCCTTCCCCTGCCACACCCACCAAGCCATGTCCACAGAACCGGTAGTAAAAAAATTTGAATTCCATCACTGCAGCAGAGGCCACAGAACCGGAAAGCGTTTATTTTATTCCAGGACTAAAAAAAGGGGGAGCTAAAGAACATTCTAATGACAATTTGAACTGATATGACATTATAGCATGGTAATACTCAGGATTTTACAATCCAGACTTCAACAATACATAAAATGAAAACTGTAATATATAAGGTGAATTCAGAAGAGGGAGATCACTGAAAACTCAATGCTAATATTCAGTGGATAATGAAAATGAAAAAGACTTCCAAAAATATGTCTATTTTTGTTTATTGACTTTTGAGAATAGCTATGGATACGAATGAATTAACCATAATGTTCTAACTACATAGGAGTCGAATCACGTATGATCTTAATTTTTAAAATCTGTGATAACGATACTCATAAAACTTGATAAAGAACAAGACAGATATCAGCCACACTGTGATCCCAGATCACTTTAAAGATTATGCTTCTTAACGTGCAGCACTGCAGTACAATGTCCTTAGCATTGCCTTGTCCTTCCTTGAATTCAGAATAACATGTTCCTTGAAGGTTATAAATATTTTAACGGAAAGGAATGAGACAAGAATGCGAAGTTCTGTATTTTTGATCTCTTACAGACAGTGAAATGGGACAAGGTAAAAGAAATCTCTTCCTTCCTTCCTCCCTTCCTCTCTCTCTCTCACTTTCAACATGACATTGGATCAAAACTGAAGCAAAAAAAAAACCCAATAAATATAGATAGTCCTCGACTTAGTCATTTGTTTAGTAACTGAAGTTACAACAGTACTGAAAAAACCCTGACTTATGGCTGTTTTCACATTTACAACCATTGCAGCATTCCCGCGATCACATTATCAAAATTTAGATACTAGGAAACTGCCGTGTATTTGTGACGGTTGCTGTGTCCTTGGGTCATTCGATCCCCTTTTGTGATCTTCTGGCAAGCAAAGTCAATGGGGAAGCCAGATTCACTTAACAACTGTGTTACTAAATTAACAACAGCAGTGATTCACTTAACAACTGTGGCAAGAAAGGTTATAAAATGGGGCTCAATTGTGATCGTAAGTCAAGGACTACCTGTAAACTAAATTAAGGTGGTGGAGGTTGCCTTCGAGGCAAGCGACCAGATACTTACCTCCAGTCACTACCCCTCAAGCGGAAGTACTATTCCAGTGCTGGATCCAATCGTCTCTTGCAGTAATTTCTTCCTCTGTGTGGCTCATTCTCCATCAGACTCCAGAGACAGAGCCACAATAGCTACCTTCTAAATGCCTTGCCCCAGAATTCAACTCAGATCAGCCCCCCAAACCAACCTATGTGAATAGTAGGTGGAACATGAATGCTGTCTTTATTATGGCTTTACGATACCTTTTACTAGACAAGAGAAGAAGCAAGGCTACTTCCAATCACAACAACTAAAACAAAAGACATGAACTTTTCCCAACCAGAACTGCATTTTGATCCCTGTCTGGAGCAAAACATCTAAACTCACATGTTTTAGAACCCAAACTATTTGCTGCAGGTGTCAAAAGATTCATACATGAATGCTTTGCATAACCCACACTGCTAGCATCCATATGGTCACTTCATTGTTCTCTATGGTATATTAAAATTCAGGGATTATGTGATCCTCCCAACTGCTTTTTCAAAGGCACAAGATTTATCGTACCTTTTGCAACTGTATGGACTTTTTACCTATGGCTCAAATGAGCATTTGCGCAAGCTACCACAGGAGGCAGTATACAACTCTTCCCATTTCATACTATTCATTTTTCAGCACAAACCTAAGAAAATGTTAAATGCATCCACAAAAATATAAAGAATTAATGTAATAAATACAAATATACGCATATCAAAGATCTTAAACTGACTGCTAAGGCATGCCAGGGGCCTAAGGAAAATGTGACATAGCAGAACATTAGAAGGGAATAAGAAAAATGTATTTCAAAGTGTCAAGTGGTACATTGAAGGCCACATTGATCTGCCTTATCTTACAAAATATCCACAACTCAGGACTGATCAAAGAATGCCAAGATGACTATAGGTATAAACCTCTTACTAATTATAACAACCAAGAGCTAAGATGTGAAAAGCTGTATGAATCAGACCACAGGTCTAGCTTATCCACAATTCTGTTCTACCTGTTGAACAGCCTATAATGAGCAGGATAAGAGAACAACACCACTACTGATCAGGCATCTCACACACTGCAAGTGGTACACAAAATATACTGTCCCACAAAGGGAGGGAGGGAGGGAGGAAGATCAGTGACTGACAGCCTTATTCTCTTTCAGTATGTCTACTTCCAGTTAAGTCCATACAGAGTTTTGGCTGTCACTAAATTTTTAAGTTCCACAAACTGTGCTATATCAAAAAGCACCGAATCAGTCCTGAATCTCAAAACACCTAACTTTGAAATTAGCCAAGAGAATATAGCCTTTTTCCTATCAGTAAAATTTTCCTGAGCATCTATCATATTATCAATTGTCGATGTTAAGAGTGCAGTAATAATACTTAATCAGTTGTAGGTGAAGTGTATATCTGAAGGCATTTACGATGTCGAAACAGTAAATACGACATACCTTTTTTCCTTGATCTACTGAAAAAGAATCCAAACATTCTATTGAAAGCCCATTTTTTCTCCTGTAACAGAAATCAGTCATTAGAGATCATGAAAGTCCTGTCGAATAGCAATATTTTTTATGGATAGTATATATTATATGTATGGTATTCAGCTTTGCTCGGGTATTTTCCCACGTCACTGTAGTTGTGCTTTTAAAGTTGTAGCAATGTTTCGGCAGAATCTCATCTGCCATCATCAGGCTTCAATACAGAAGATGAGATTCTGCCGAAACGTTGCTACAACTTTAAAAGCACAACTACAATGACGTGGGAAAATACCCGAGCAAAGCTGAATACCATACATGTAAGTACCCGCGAAAACTTAAGAAAACATATATATTATATGTATATAGAGAGTTTACATATATGTGTGTTCAACTGTGTATATATATATAATATTATTTAATCCTGTTAAGTTTAATCACTTTATATTATCTTTTGTACCTTTTTAATATATTGTAAGTCGCCTAGAATCACTTGGTGATCGGTGAGATGGGCAGCATACAAATTTTATAAATAAATAAAGGATGTGTGTGTGTGTGTGTGTGTGTACACAGACATATATAGTATATACATACATACACATATAAAGGTAAAGGTAAAAGTTTCCATCTACAGGCATGTCTGATTCTAGGGCATGGTGCTCATTTATGGAAGCTAGTGTTGCCCAAAAACACTTAACCGTGGTCATGTGACTAGCATGGCTATACGCTGAGGCTCACAGAACGCTATTACTTTCCCATCAAAGTGGTATCTATTTATCTACTCATATTTTCATGCTTTCAAACTTCAAGGTGAGCGGAAGTTGGGGCAAGGATGAGAGTTCACCCCATCACACGGTGCTCAGGTCTGGAACCCAGGTGGTCAGCTTTGCAGCTGACAAGTTCAATGTCTTTAACCACTGAGCTATCATGCCCCTTACACACATATACACATGCTTTTAAAATATTATGGAACATATTACTATATAATTATATAAGAATATTTGTTAATGTGATATATTCTATAAAATATGTGTCATTAATATTACATAATGCCATATAAATATATAAATATTCACACACACACACACACACACACACACACACACACATTCAAACAAGCACACACAGCTGAAGCTTGGTTTTCCTGGCTCTTTCCTCCTTTTTTTTTTTCCTGTTGAAACCTCTGCAGCCACTGTCCCTGAGAAATGGCAGATTTTCCAAAAGACTACAATAAGGAGCGCTAGGTCAACTGGTAATAATTTTTTTATTTTTCTTTCACTTCACATAGATCCCACCCTTTCCAATAATGTAGAAAATATTTTGAATTTGCACCATTTTGAACTTGTCAGCTGCAAGTTTTGAGTCAGAAATTTAAGCGCAAAATAATTTTGATTTATAATGGTGTTAAATTTACCAAGGCCTTCTTATGTCTCAGAACAGAGGCTTATTATATAAGAGTCTATATTCTTCAAAACCAAATGACGAACGCAAAAAATTGAAATATATTGAATGGGATTTCAAGAGACTGACTAGCGATGCAGGATGTGATTGTTTGAGAACAATAAGAAGTTGTACATCAAGGGTAGACTTAAAGAATGCATGATATGCTTTAAGACCAAGAAAATAGAAACTTTTAAAAATGTATTAATTACATTTTTTTTTATCCAGCAGAATTAAATGTAAGATTCAACCAATTGTCTTTTGATCATGTACACTAAAAATCTTACTCTAAATCTTTGGGAATGTTTATATCCAAGCATAGTTTATATTCAAAATAAATATTTCTCACACATATTAGCTGCTTATGATGCTACAATATTTTATATAAAATTATTCCAGTAATGGGCATGTGTAGAATTGTGCCAAAATTCTCACTACATGAAGAGTTGCAGACTAGATTAAAAACTTTAATTGCAAGTTAGTTCTACTCATCTCTTCTGGTTTCAGCTGATATATAACAATTCCAGTTAATTCATATCAGAATTGGTAGCAATTCTAAAATATATAACTGTAGGCACTAAGTTCTGTTCCAAAAATAAGCAGATATATTCACTTAAAAGGATTTGTGGATAGTGCATGGAAAACCAATTAGAAAATCAATATAGATTTAATTTTTTAAAGTCACACAATTTCAGTGGGAGAGAAAATGCTTCATCAAGCAAGATGCACTTTATTGGCAGATTTGGCATTATTAATTAAAAGGTACTCTTTCACTTATAGTGGATGACTGAAGTAATCAATAGTAATAAATTATTCCTATGGATTTTAGCAAGTATTTAAACCACATTCCACATTGCTTAATCCAATGGAAGCAAATATTTTGTAACTTTGCCAAAGCAAATATTTTACATATATATTGTATAGATAATATAAGAAAATTTAGGCACCTAGAGACATTGAAAAGACCTATATTTGAAAACTCAATCTTAACAGAAGAAACATAATTTTATCAGAGAATGAAATCTTTAGTTATCGTTTAGACAGGATCATTGAGTTATTCAAAATTATAAAAATATGTTATTGTTTATTCCAAATATCCCAAAGGAATGAAGAAACTTGAGGCTGTGTAAAAATTATAATTTTTAAAGAACCATGGGAAAGGCTTCCCTTTATTTGTATCACAATACAAGCTTCAATTCCATACATTATAAATATAAATATTTGAAAAGAAAAAGAAGGATTTCACAGTAGGAGCTAAAATTAGCAGACTACTTCCTCAATATTCTGTCAATGCTTTCCCTAATCTGATATATCAATTGTAATTGACAGGCAAGATTGTAATTTAGCTCTTCTAACAGCCATTTTTCCCTATGAAATTAATCTGAGATTACAACTGAACATGTGAAAAAATGAGATTCATAAATTCATTATCTCTGTTCTGTGGTGGAACCAATATGGAAGATGGTGTTTTACTTTCTGATGTAATAAACTAACTCTCCTGAAGAAATGCTTACTGAAAACAAAGAAAATTAATGTCCCCTTGGAGTTGAGCTAGACTGCTAGTGACATATCCATGTAATTTGGAAGGGAATAATAATTAAATAGCTTTCTTCTAGATTTATTTTTACTTCCAGCCTAAATTTATAACCAAGGATTTCAAGGTAATCTCTTATTCATGTACTAATCAGTGGTGACCCTAGTTAGCTTCCATGCCAGTTCGGCCACTATAAGGAGACTATAAAGCAAAAGCAAAAGCAAAAAGCAAAATTTCCCAACTCAATAATTTCAGATTTTGCTATTTCATAAGTTTTAAAAACTGAAAAAAAATATTTAACACTGACCTGCAGTTGCTCACCTTCTTTTGCCTACAGAAAAAAGCAGTAAGAATTAATCTTTCCATTTTTTAATCTTGAAATCTAAGAGGTACATTTACTACATCTTATCCACATCCATTATAGCAGAGTAGAGCTTTTTATCTTATTGTAGGTTCTACTGTGAACAACATTCTGGGTTATTGTTATTTAAAAAATACTTTGCAATAAAAATGAATGTATATTAGATGTATATTAAAATAACAGGCTAGATCAGGGGTCTCCAACTTTGGCAACTTTAAGACTTGTGGACTTCAACTCCCAGGAATCCCCTGGGTTAGATGGAGCCTACATAAAAACCCTAACATTCTCGTATCTTAAGCACTGGTGCTCATGCTTTATGGCCCAAAGCAGTCATGCAACATCAGTCCTATGGATAGTGCTTGGGTTGCTGGTTTTATTACTATGTGCTGGTTATAACCTTGAAAGTCTCATGTGCTTAGAGCCTGCAACCACTTGCTCCAAACACGGATAGTCCTTGACTTATAACTGTTCATTCAGTGACTGTTCAAAGTTGCAATGGCCATTGAAAAAAATGTGACTTATGACTCTAGGTTTTTCTCACTTATGACTTATTTCAAACTTATGACCATAGTTTTTTTTTTAACACCTATGACCTTTGCATCATCCCCATGGTCACATGATCAAAATTTGGATGCTTGGCAACTAGCCTCTATTTATGACTACTGCAGTGTCCCAAGGTCGTGTGATCGCCTTTTGCGACCATCTGTCAAGCAAAGTCAATGGCGAAGTCAGATTCACTTAACAAATATGTTACTAATTGAACAATTGCAATGATTCACTTAATGACTGTGGCAAGAAAGACTGTCCACCCTCCTCTACCTTCTGTGATACTTGAGGAAGGCCAGAGAGACAATGGTCAAAATTGCTATGGATAAAATCATTTGGAGGGTAAGCACAATGTTTCCACTCTCCATAAAGAGACGGTTTCTGTCCTCAGTGGACGACCATCTGCCAGAGCTGAATTATGTAGCCTTGTGCACCCATATAAGGAGAGACAGTGTTGTAATGTTGTGATGCAAGCCCTATCCCTGTTCCGTGCGATGTTACATGCATGTCCCAAATGGCTGAAACTGCGGGGGGAAGGGGAGGCTATACTATTTTTGACATTGTAATTCAACAGCTTGTCCCAAAAATGCTTTCCCAAAGGGCAATTGGACCTTCTTGGTTTTTTTTTTCTTTGCAAATGCTTAGCTTCTGAAGAAGCTTCTTGGATAAGAAACAAAACGTTTTCACAGAGGAAAAAACAAGAAAATCCAATTACCTTTTGGAAAAGCACTTTTGGGACAACCTTGACCTGGATGATTGGAAATCTTTATAGATTCAACAGCTTTGTGTGTGTGTGTGTGTGTGTGTGTAGCTGCGACTATCCTGAGTAAGGTAGAAATGAAATTGAAATTATACTTAATATATGGTATATATTTTAATGTTAAACACAAAAAGAAAATTAAACATAAAACATATTATTGCAACATATACCTAAACCATTGAACAGTTAATTATTAAGCACATAGATTTCAATATTCCTGAAGCTACATTACCCTGCAGCTGAGGTGATTGGCAGAATGTGCTGATGTTTTTCCAGCTGTTAATCAGATCAATTATCATATATACCGGTAGTTTTGGTTATTTTACGTTCATTTCTCTTTTTAACAAACTAGGAAGCAAGCACTCAAAACTGAGATTTCACGTTAAATATCTAAGTTTGCTTTCTGGTATTATAAAAAAACAAAAGTCAAACTGACCTGTTCCTCTCTATTCTCAGCATCAATTGTCTCATCCTGAACAATCTCAGCTGGAGCCTTGGTAAGATAAAGTCTAGTTATGTTTGCATAAAAGATGGAAATAAATCAAAGTTTTCCTATATTATCATGAATTAAAGAAAAGTAACTTTGCTCTGCTATTTTAAAACAACCCCTTTATCTTTTGCCCTGGGTTAGTAACCCTGAAAGTCACTTCTTATGAACAGCAAATGCAAATGACAAATATCCTAAATGATTTTAGTTGCTAAGATTATTTTTGGTTTTAAAATGAAAAAAACTTTAAGTTACAATCAGGATTTCTTTTTACATATCTTTTACAAATCCCATTGCTTAAAATAGCAACAAAAACAAAAACAAACCTGCTCTTTTAGATTCCCAGGATCTGCATAAATCTCCTCATCCTGGATGATCTCAGCTGGAACCTTGGATAACATAAATTCCAATTCAGATTTATATTAAAAAAGTAAACAACTTACAGCTTTTTAAAATTACGTATTAAGAAAAAAGCAGCCAGCTGTTTTCCTTTTTGAGGAATAAATTTTCTATGTAGGAAACCTAAGACTTACTTCTTTCGAGTAACAATATAAACACAAAACCTGTTGCAAATTTCATAATATTTTTTAACAAACTGACAAAAAAGGATTTATGCCTGAGATTTCATTTGAAATAACCAATATCAATTCAAATGCTGTAAAAACAATAAACAAAAATTAACCTTTTCTTTTCTAATTCCAGGATGCAAATACCTTTTCTAATTTTGGACGCTCTCAGCTACAGTTTTGCTTAGAAATAAAGTCTGTTTAAGATTTGTATGAACAGTATTCAGTAAAATGAAATTTACCCTATATTATTTTATCACAAATAAGGAAAAAAAGACAAGCAGTTATTTGTTTCCATTAAAGGCACTGGAGTTTAAACATCTTATATTAACACTCCAATACTGAAAAAACAGTAAGGAAACTAATACGTTTTATTGTAATCCCGGGTTATGAATAAGTTTCCTTGTTCTGGAAAACCTCAGCTATAGACTTCATTAGAATAAAATCCAGTTATTATTTACATGACCAGAAAAAAACAAAACATAAGCTTTCTGGCATAACCTTATCACAATAAAAAAATCAGCCATGTTCTATTTAGCTTTTAAAAACTGATTTTTCTACTTTACACAAGCAAATCAAAAATCCAGTTCTGACTAATGATTGTGTTTGGTCAGATAGGGGTTTTTTTTGTTCTAATTCTCTCCCTTTAATAATGGAATATCAAAATCCAGGGAATAGACCAGTGGTGGGATTCTACCAGTTTCCCTCCCGATTTGGTGATTGTGCAGTTCGCACATGCGCGCATTTAACGCCCGCACTCGCGCAGCTTTCCAAACACCAGTTGAGGCTCTGCTGTGTCAGTCAGCTGAGAGGATAAAGAACAGAAAAGCACAGGGGTGGGACGGCCGATCCTGCGCTTTTCTCTTCTTTCTCCTCTCAGCTGATCGTTGGAGCTTTTTCTTTTACTACCCATTCGGCTAAATCAGGTCGAACCGGTAGCATTTCACCACTGGAATAGACAACCAGTAGAATTTTTTAAAATGATTAGAAAATATACTGTATGCTGCTGCTTCTTTGAAATAAGGGGCACAACCCTACCTGGCCAGTAGATGGCAGCAAAAATATGAACACCCCTTTTGAAGAGTTAATAGTTACATAGCATCTTTAGACTAGTAAGGAAAGTCATTCATCTGGAAATCATCTTAACTAAACAAGGCATGCCTTTGAGTATTTTCTCATTATTTAAGTCAGCATTCAAGAGTCTTGAAGTGCAACTCGTCCAATAGGCATGTAATAATGCCAAAGCCAGAGATGAATCTACAAAGTCAGAGACTTCCTAAGATTTTGACATCCACAGTATTTTATTTCTGAAGATATAGCATAGACTATTTTTGAGTATACATATCAATACTGGCAGCTGTATTTTCTTATAATTTATGTTCACTTAAAAAGAATACTCCCTCACTCAAAAAAAAAGTTACGTTGTCTGCTACTTAAAATCTGAAATGGAGATCTAGCTGGCAAGGTGATAGGTCCTTTACAGAAACATTTTGACTTTTTTAGGAGTCCTGAAAGAAAAACAAGGGCAGTTGGGAATAAAAATTCTAATAAATTCATTCAGGAAATATCTATTTTAAACTTACCTGATCAATAGGTATTTCCACTTTAACATCTTTGTCTTCTTGAATCTCACGAGCCCCTTCAATTTCTGTCGGGGATTTACGAGCTATATAAACACTATGCTCTGAAAATAAATTAATTTTAAAAACTGTTTTATTTTACTCTATGGAACTACAAACACAAACATAGTACACATGCATATCTATAGACAAAAACTATAGCTACATTGTTTTTGCTAAGCATTATTTGTAACAGAAATTTGAACCTCATTTTTAAGCTACAGTTGTCTAATAATCAGTATTTTTTACATTAGGAATCATCCTTGTTAGTAAATGAGTAAGCAAAAGGAGATATTATTCAGCTTTGTAAGCATGAATTGATAAATAATAAAAATACTTAAATTCCTAAATGTTTAGCCTTCTGCTACAAGCTGTTCAGCTTTATTTTATATGTGTGGGTTCAATTAGTATTTCAAGGCAAATTGATCCAATATGGGCTGCCTAAAGCCCAAATGAACAACAAAGCAACTACTGTAAGTCTTGAATTTTTGCCACTGTTTTCTAAAAACAAAGAACCAAATTGAGTATAATAAAAAAGCAATAAAAGTACACACATCGCTGCAAGTGCACTTGTTCATTGCAATAAGAAGGCTCCTATCAGAAAAGTACAAACCGTGTTTTAAAGGGTTATTAATTTTTCAGTATTGTGATAATACAATATTAGTATAATAATAGTATTTTAGGGGGCATCATCTTACACTTTTAAGGAAAAAATACTTCAGAATTATTCACTTTGTTATTCCATTACAGCTACATTTATTTTTTGGTGCTTCTAAATCTGAAGAGTAATCCCTGCAGTTTTCTTGGCAACGTTTTTTCAGAAGTGGTTTGCCACTGTCTCTTTTCCAGGTCTGAGAGAGATAGGGCCCAAGGCTACCCAGCTGAGTTTGTACCTCAGGTGGGAAGAGCTCAATGGTCTCCCGAATTCTAGCCTGATGCCTTAACCAAACTGGCTCTCTTCATGTGGATCTACTGAGACATAAAGAGAATGAATATATCAACAATGTCATCTAACGTGTGATGTACCAGTGTGAAAAGTCACTCCCTCACCCTAGTTTCGGTTATTAGTTGTACCACTCTTAAGCTTTGATAACTGCATCCAAATGTTCAGTCCTTCACATCACTAAGTAGGAACATTAGTGAATTCTCCATGGCAAACTACTTCATTTCAGTAGCGTTTGAAGGTTTTCTAGTGTGACCCGAACACTTCAGTGCCTGCTGTAACATTTGAGTGGTGTTTATGACTTTGATATTTTTCATTCTAAAATAAGTAGTTTGTTTTTCTTTATCCATGTTCTTGGAGACTTACTTGTATGTTTGGGATCACTATCTCGTGGTTTCTACTTCATTTAGGAGACGAAAGATCTAGTATTCTTCTGTGAAATCTTCCGAAACAAACAGAATTCCCCTTCCTTTAAATAATGGCACATCCAGATTCTCAAGCAGCAAAGAAAACTATGATGCTACCATCTCTATTATTGGACAAGTGGTATGATATTCTTGTTGTGGAATACGATACTTGGTTTCTAATAGCCATAGTTTCATGTAGCTTGAAAAGTTGTACTTTTGATTCATCTGTCCACAGAACATTGCTTCACAAGTCTGGAGAGTCACCCAGATATTTTTCTTCCAAACTTGAGATGAGCACTAATGTTCTTTTATGAGCCATGACTTCTGTCTTGCTATTCTCCCATGAATTTCATGTTTTCTCGGTTTGTTTTCTTTTCTTGATGTTGGGAGTCCTAAAAACTTATTTTAACAAAGGTTAGTGAAGACTGCAAGCCTCCGGATATTGTTCTGAGGTCCTTTGTGACTTTTTGAACCATTTTATGCTGTGCTCTTGGAGAGATTTTAACAGGATAACTGTTCCTTATTGTTCCAAATCTTTTCATTTTAAAACCATGTCTCCAATTATAGATTGGTGGGTTCTGAAGTTTCATATAAGATTTTGTAATTTCTTCTAGAGAGACAGGTATCAATGTTATTTCTATGGAGGTCTTCAGAAATTTCTTTTGAAAAGGGCACAATGTGCCACTAAGAAAAATCAAAGTTTGTATAAAATATATAAAGCTGAATCAAATCAGCTGACAATTTACTAAAGTACTTGTTGGTCCTAATTAACCCTTTAGCTACATCAACTAAATTAGAAGGAGAGGGATTAACTTTGTCACTCTGACAAATTACATGTCAGATAACTGTTTATTAAAAAAAAAAAATTTGAAACCTTTGGGTGATTTCTTCACTCAAATTCCCTTTTCATGAGTATTTTTGATAAACTCGACAGCGGAGATATCCAAAAATCCAGAAAATATACTTTTTCACATAATTGTACATTAAGTACAAATACATGATCATCAGATAGGGTTATCCCAGAGAATAAATGAGAGCATTTTAAAATACAAACAATTCCAAAATGTATCTGAAATTTTAATGTAATTCATCTTTGAATCTCAAAATGGGTATTTTTCATTTGTTAACTTCCTGTTCCTAACCTGAGCTTTGAAGCAACTGAATATAGGATCTAAGCCATTAACAAGAGAAATTTGACAATGAGTTTTACGGCCAAATTTCAGTGGCAAATGAGAAGGATCTGAAGGGGCTACCAAATATGATTTACATATTTTGAGAATTAAAGTATAACTAAATCAACCTTGTAACTCTAAGTAGTCGCTTAAGCTCAAGAGGTGCCTATGCTAAATGTAAATTTTGAGGGTTTTTCTTTGCACAACTGATTAAGGCAAATAATTTAAAGAGGTATGAACAAGAATTAATATTCTTGAAGAGCAAATTAATCCGTTGAGCTTACAGAACTATGAAGTGTTTAAAACGAAACTTGCATTTGGAGACTATTGTTTTGCAATTACTGTCACATATAATTTAACCAAAGTAGTTTGATGTAAGCACCAATTATGTTCATTTCTCAAGCACAAGAAGAATAAGCGCACCAATATGCCTACCGTCCCTGTCCTATTGTTTCTTTTATTTTTCTTATATGTATCCATTTCATGTATTCATAATCTATGTTTATTCTTATACCTATTATCTTGTAAGCAATTGACAAATCAAATTAAATAAATAAATAAAATAAATAAAAATAAAATATACAAGTACAATTACAAAGGGCCTTTTCCCACTGCTGTCCATCCATCCCTTCATAAAGAATATTGTGTAAAAGTTGCTGTTTTCACTGGCAGTCCTATATCTATTGTCTCTGTTCCTAATCATTGTCGACATTTGACTTCTCTCCAAAGCAGTGTTTCTCAACCTCAGCAATGTTAAAATATGTGGACTTCAATTTATTTATAGTTTAGTTTATTTATTTATGTATCAATTTTATTCGCCACCCCTCTTACTATAAGATAACTCTGGGCGGCTTACAGACATAAAATATATATCTACCTTAAAACAAGAATAAATTAAAACCAAGATTAAAATCAAGGACATGTGGCGAGTGTGACAGCCACCTTCTTCTCAAGAAGGTATCACAAGTCCAAGAGAATCCCCAAGTTGTAGACCAGAACTGACTGAGGCAGTGCCACCCCATCCAGAGTCAAAGATGACAAAAGTCCCAAATCCTGGAGCTCAGGGTATCCAAAGATATTCAGTCTTGCCAAGGTTCAGTCGAAGCCTGTTTCCCTCCATCTAGCCTCCCACAGTCTCCAGGCACCACGAGAGAGCAGCCATAACATCACTTGGGTCACCAAGAGTAAAAATATAGAATTGGGTGTCATTGGCATACTGTAAATACCTCAACCTTTGGTGACGGATGATCTTGCCCAGAGATTTGATACAGATGTTGAAAAGGAGTGGAGAGAATATCGAGCCCCGCAGCACATCACAAATAGCAACTGAGGACTGGATCTCTCTGGACCAATATCCAGAATTCTTCAGGCAAGCATGCCGGCTGAAGGATTCTGGGAGTTGAAATCCACACAGCTTAAAGCTACTGTGGTTGACAAACACTGCTCCAAAGTAAAGGCGACAAAGCTTTATAGATTTTATACATCTTGAAGCTGGAGCAAGAGAAAAACATGACTTTAATGCTAGTATAGTAAAGGATGACTTAACTCCCAGATCAAATCTGTGCCACAATTAAGCGCAAGCAGGAAAAGACCCAATGTCATTCTGAAATCTTAGGCACCAGCTACATTATGTCATGTTACCATCATTGGGAGACACAGGTTTAGGAGCCTGTCTTTCTTGACTTGCTTTGTCAGGTTTGGCATAATAAACGGAGATCCTATCACCTCCTCCTTGTCTTGATACTTCTATGGGAGTCACAATGCGATTTCTTTGCTTAGGTGCTTCTATAGGAGGCTGCAACAAATACAAATCCCAAAATGATGGATTTATTTCTTTGGTGTTCAGAACTCTCGAATCCTCTCCCTCTCTTTGTTCTGGAGTGCCAGTGTGGTATAGAGGTTATGGTGTTGGATTGCAAGTGCGAAGACCCAGCATTAGTTCTTTCTAAGGCACAGGGGTCTGCCTTGGGTACAAAGCCAACTGGGCGACATTGGGCCAATCACTCTCATCCTACAAAGGAGATAAGGGCAAACCACTTCCAAAATTATGCCAAGAAAATGCAGGGACTAGTCAAGGCAATCACCAAAAGTCAATACTAACTTGAAGGCAAAATAAGTAAAATAAAAAATAAAGTAAGTAAAAAGAAGAGTAAAAATATAGTACATCAGCTCACAGTCCAGTAGTAACAAAGAGAAATGGACTGCAGAATGAGAACGTATGGCACAGCTCTTTCCTTTGTTAGAAAATATCCATTTTTAATGACCATTTCTTCAGCAATTGTTCAAAGGTACAAGGGCTGAATGGTTTTTATGCCCTGTCCTCAAACTTTGGGCTGTTACTGTAACCCAAAGGTAACATGACCTCCAAACCCTTCTAAGGTGCTGCCACAAAGAAGAGAGAAATTTACTGTCATTAAAACAATTAATCAATGGGATAATTTGCTCCAGAAATTGCAGGTGCTCCAACACTGGAGATTTTCAAGAAGAGATTGGACCAATCATTTGTCTGAAATGGTACAGGGTTTCCTGCTTGAGCAAGGGGTTGGACTAGAAGACCTCCAAGGTCCCTTCCCCCTTCCAACACAGTTATTCTGTTTTATTCTGATTCCCTGCACTCTGCAGTCCCTGCTATCCTGCATTCTGCAGATAATATAATGGGTGAATAGCAGGAGAGCTATTGTATTCTATATGTTATGATAAGGAAGAAAGGTAGGATGTTACATCAGCAAAGTAAGGGGACATAGAGTAAATCCTTAACTCTATATCTACACCCTACTGCCCATGATGCTAAAATATTAGTACCATTAGATTTGGACAAACAGCCAATTCCAAGAATGATACTCTTTCTTGTATAAACTGCACTTATAACAAATTGGCTGTTAGTGAGTTGATGTATTTTATTATTATATTTTTGGGATTTACCAAGATTCTGCTTTTTGCATTGCCACAAAGGAAGAATAACATTTGTGCTGTGATGCTATGGTATTATATTTTGTAATACATGATATGCAAAAATTGTAGAGCAATAACTAAAATTCATTTAGACTGAAAGTTTGCCCATATAAATTTAGCTCAACTGCAAGACTTAATGGAGCTCAAGCAGTATTAAGAGTGAATGTTACGTATATACACTGCATATTTCATAGCATTTTAAAACAAATTCTTACCTTTTTCATAGGGGGCTTTTCTGGAGGTTCTGGTGAATTTGAAAAATCCCTAAAATGCAAAGGACAATTTACATATATTTATAAATGTAACTGCAAATAATATTATTGTAATTATCTTTATTTAATAGAGTGAGAACTACCATTCAGATTTATAAATAACTTTCAGATTAGTTGGTCACAGACTACTATAATCCCAGTAGCGAGCATGAGAACATTTTTTAAAGAAATAGAAAGGTGAGGGAATAGAAAACCTTTCAAAGACATCTTAAGATTTAATTTGCAGTAGTATACAATCTTTTATGAGCCTGGGCTAAGGGGAAAAAATCAATAAAGCTAGGATAAACACTAAATTTGTTCAAATTTAGTTTAATTAAATTAAATTTAGTATAATTATTCATCGCATATTCCCTAGATATTTATCTGTAGGTCACACTAAAACTTTCAATATACTGACATCTTTTGGCAGAACTCTGGAGCTGTACTTTAAACCTTTCAATGTTAAGACATTGTTTATTCTAATTTAAGGGCAGGATCTAGTTTTCAGACATAAATTTTCTTCCTAGATTTCATCTTTCAGGTAAATGAAATTTATTTACCGCTAGATACTGTCCTAAAAGTACTTCATTCCCATTTTTTTTTTCTGATGTGAAACAATTCAGACTGCTTGCAACCTAAACTGTTACTTTTCAGGATGGGCAGCACATATAAAGGAATAGAACATTTCAGATCCCACAAAGTATCTGAATGAAATAGGCCTGCTCAGAGCTAGACCACACCCAGGACTTTGCGAACCAGCTTCAGATTGTAGTTTGGCAATTACTTTGAGAAACTGTCAAGTCGCCCACAAAACATCATGTTTTAGAGAATTCTGGTAATGCCTGGGAGGGAAGGGACGTTAGAGGTCACCCGGAAGAGCCCCACTGCGCATGAGCGCATGCACTGCCATCCGACAGCTGATTGTCGGGTATCTGGCACACATGCATGCGATGCAGGGGTGCATGGAAGACATGCATGCATGTGCAGAGATGTGCAGCGTGGGGGTCTTGGACACATGCACAGAGATGCGCAATGTGCATGGGAATCATGCATGTACAGAGATGCATCGCACAGGGGGTCATGTACGCATGCGCAAGGGGCATGGAGAGGCAGCAAGCATTGCCTTCTGGGTGCTGGCACGTGAGTGTGCGCAAGTTCACACACAATTTTCGGCATGGGAGCCGAAAAAGATTAGCCACCACTGCCCTAGATGTCTCCTTTGTTACCCTTCATTGTCCTTGTCTTCAAATCTATACGTTATGGAATGTATGAACATTTTTAAAAATGATATCTACTGTACATTGTGGAATGGCAAGGGTATTAGAGCTTGATTTAATAATATTTTACATATCTCATATATGGAACAAAATAACGAAATCAGTGACTAATATATCAATTACCATAGAAGCATGCCTTCAATAATTAAAAAATAAAGGAACAGCAACAATTAGATACCATTGTTTAAAAAAATCTTTGAATGTTTTAACTCAATATTATTGACATATTAACAATTAAGCTATCATATTATACTGTATATTAAATAAATACTTTATTATTCCAGCAAACTAATATTAAACAAATGAGTGTATTTAAAAAGCTTTGGGTTAAAGGAGGATTTAAACAATTAAATCTGCAGATCAACTTCATATTTTTCGTTTCAGAAGGAAAAAAAAAACCCTGCAAAATACGTGCAATCCAAGTAATCATAAATCTTTAACTTAACTCTCATAAAAATAAAGTTTTTGGCTCAGCTAGAGCTGGTTTTCATCAACTCACTACATAAGATCAGTTTAGACAAGAGCTAGCTTACCGACGAATATTTTCTGGAACCTTAGGATGTTGCCAGTATGGCAAATGCTGAAATCTTTCTTTGCCACATGCAATATAAAATTGGTTATCTTCTAATTTATCAGGTCCATCTACAGGCTGACCATTTAAAGTAAACAATCTATAAAGGAGAGGAAATTAATATGGGTATAAGTATACTTAAATGACATTATAAACTTTACTCACCCTAAAATGTTTATTTTTATAATTTGAATTCTACCTTTGGTCTTCAATTATGTAAAACCAAAACAGAGAGAAGTACTGGTAAATTTGAAGGACCTCAAGACCCAAGCAGGAACAGAATGGAATTATTATAAAAGGAAAATTAAAACACAATAACTATAAAAATACACAGAAACAATGACCAAATTGAAGAGATAACTTTCTGGTTCTAACATTGAGAAAATTAGTAATCATTGCATCCAACTCCAAATTTTAGACAGGATAGAAAAAAGCAATACACATTAAAATACCTTTCAGTGTAAATCAGGATTACATCTTGACTGCAAGTTAAAGGCAAATACAGAGAAAAAACAGCTTACCTAAAGCTTGCAGTGCTATCCATTGGCAATGCTACAAAGAAATGTGGTTACTTAAGTTGTAAGCCAAATCATGCACCCCAAATTCATGTAGAAATCTCACGTTCCTTCAACTTGCATGCAAACTGACAGGAGTTTTAAATATTCAAGAGCAAAAACAAATTAGACAATAGAGTCTTCCAAACTATAGTTTACAAATCTGAAAAGGTCCTCAGAATAACAGATTTGGAATGGACATTAGAAAACCCTATACCACTTCAGACAAATGGCTGTCCAATCTCTTCTTAAAATCATCCAGTTTTGTAGCATCCACAAGTCGTTCCATTGATTAATTGTTCTATCTGTCAGGAAATTTCTCCTTACTTCTAGGTTGCTTCTCTCCTTCATTAGTTCCCATTCATATCTTCTTGTCCTGCCCTAGGTGCTTTGAAGAATAGGCTGACTTCCTCTTCTTTATGGCAACACCTGAGATACTGGAATACTGCTATCATGCCACCCCTAGTCCTTCTTTTCATTACACTAGACATACCCAATTCCAGCAACCGTTCTCTATATGCTTTATTCTCCAGTCCCCTAATCATCTCTGCTGCTCTTCTCTGCATCGCTTCTTGAATCTCGACATCTTTTTTACATCATGGCAACCAAAACTGGATGCAGTATTTAAGTGTAGTCTTACCAAGACATTGTACTAATACTTTACATGATCTTGATTCTATCCCTCCATTAACACAGTCTAGGACTGTGTTGGCTTTTTTGGCAGCTGCAGCACACTGGTGGCTCATATTTAAGTGATTGCCCACTAGGACTCCAAGATCCCTCTCACAATTATTACTATTGAGGTAGGTACTATTCTATACCTGTACATTTGATTTTTCTTGCCTAAATGTAGAACCTTTTTTCTTTCTTTCTTTGTCAACAATAACAACAGTTTGAACTTTTAACTCAACAATACAAGTTTCACTATAAATCATGTTTATTTGTAAGCCGTAAATTATAGTATAGTTTAGAGAGAGGGGATTTCCAACAGTGGATGTCTATTATTTTGCTCTTTGGAAAACAGTAATCTCTCTGGAAAACAATGACAATTTAAGAAACCACCACTAGTACCCAAATTAGGGTGTGAGAATTATTGTCCTCATAACCTGATAGATTGTTTAGGATTTAGCCATTCTGCAAAGCATTTTGATTCAGCAGCAAGATTCTTCTGAAGTATTACTGCCTTTGGTGGTAAAGATTAGGACTTCAAAAACAATTCAAAACTACTTCAGAACTTGTGTAAGCACAAGCACAAATTGTGCGCAGCCCTGAGGAAAAGATAATTCTGTTTTAAGAGTTTCATTAATCATGTAACTTTATCTTTCTTTTTCAGCTCATATGGAAGCCTACAAAAAAAGCAGGTCACTTTAATGAATAAAAGACTGACAGCCCTGTCTTAAATTTCTACAAACTAATACTTTGATTATTACAGTTGCCCTAAAGTTCTAATTTAACTTCACTTTTAGGAAGGGCAAAAATTAATTTATTAAGTCCACTCTTATAAGGAAATTATTATTTATTATTATTTAGCATATGACACCAGAGGACATGCAATCACTGATATACAAATTTGGTTTAAATAAAGCATCCACATCCACATACATATGCACATAAAAGATATGTGGACAATACAATATGGGAGATTAAATGTTAAATTAAGATAAAACCATAATAAAATTACCATAATATGGAGCCATGGAATTCCAATAGGATAGATATTATAATTTGATACCTAAGGAAGCTAATTACGTAACTGCTTTTGGTGTGGTTGCAATGAGATCATCCCAAGTGCTTCGAAATTTCCTGAAGAGGCATTTTTGAACTATATGTGTTATAGTTTGTTCCGGTGTAGCACAATTGCATTGTGGCTCTCGCTCCACTGCTTTAGTTCTGGCATGGCCTGTCCTGATTGTATTCAGGTGGCTCCATATTGGGGCGGGGGGGGGCGGGGAGGCAATGCATTCTTGGAATTGGTTTTGTTGGATATGTGTGATCTGTTTGGTTGTGGTTACCAAGTCACCTCTTAATTGCCATTCTTCATTCTTCGTATAGAAGGTTTCTATAAAATTATCTTACCTACGAATACCCCCAGATCGAGGAATTACTTTTTCATTTACAAGTGCTAGGACGCCATTCCAATTATTTAGTGTAAATCTAGGTATAAGGATTTTCATGGGTGGTATCAAGAGATTTCCATTTGTGAAAACACTGTCAAAAACAAACATATATAAACCTAATTTTAATAGGACACATTATTGAAAATACATAAGCAGATCACTCTGATGTTATTTCATTAAGGATTCTTCCAGATCCAGCAATAAATTTTAAATCTTTAGAATCTTAATAAATTCTAAACTCATTAGGTTAATGTTCATTATTTCAAAAATATAAATATGTCCAGTTGAAGAACTCAAGAAAGGTTCGGCTTTTGAAAATTTAATTATTTTCTCTCTATACCAACTGAAGATGCCCTCAACAATTCCCAGAGGAAATAAAATGCAATTCTTTTAAAAAGCTAATCAAATCAATTGATTTTTCTACTGAGGCCTCTATTGGAAAATATTTCTTCCTTAACCTATAATGGTATATAGAATTATTGTGGGACTAAAGTATACTGATCCAGATATGGTTAAAATGAAATCAATGGGACTTATGCTTCTAAGAAACTATGATTGAGATGTAGATACAAAAATCTTTTTTTAAAAGGAGTGACTTTGGATAATTTATCAGATGACAGGCAGGCAGGGGGATAGATGATATAGAGAGAATGATAAATATATATGAATATAGATCTTCCATTCCTCCACTTTTTCTTTTACAATCATACATGTGGATAAGGAAAGGAAATTTCTAACAAGCTTTGCTATGCAAAGGATTGTTCTCAATACTACTGTTAACTTCCTTAACCATTTTACTTAAGTGTGTATCTGTTCCATTATATGAAAAATAAAATACAACTCAGTCTCAAGGGTTGAAGAATACTGTGATACCAATGTACTATATATTTCTGGAAAATTCATCTACTTTTTAGTTTCACATTCTACTTCTTTATCTATAGCAATATATCATTGAAACTATTTGCAGCAACTGTAGATTGTTGCTTTAAGTATTATTAAAACAGTTGCATAATAACTAGAAAAAAACATTCCAATATTGTTCTTAGTGCAGCAACATACCAACGTATTCACTAACCATCTAAATCAATTATGCAAATCTGGTTTCAGGCCAAATATTTGTGTCTGACTGATTCTTTAAAACAGGATTGTAAAGCAATGGAAGTTGCATTTGTAAGATATTTGGGGCCATCTAGTGGAACTGTCATTATATGCATATTAAAGTTTCTTTGTTGAAATAAATTTTAGTGGCACTTACATATATTTAAGGAAAGATCCATTATTCGATCCTAATAAAGGCATAGCCAAAACCATTTGCAAGCATTGCAAAACATTGTCCCTTCCTTTTCTTTTTTATATATCCCAGAAGTTTGAAAAACTAAGATTGATATTACTGCTAACTAAGCTTCATCCTTGTAAATTCTAGGAAAGTGAGACGGATATATTACTCAAAGGTCAGTACTGAAAATGTAATATATGAATTTCTCAATATCTTCTATATAAAAAAGAATTTGTTGTCTACTAAAATGGTCCAGTTGCAGTTTTGTTGCAACAAAAAGCAAGAAAAACTAATGTCTGCATGCTGCTACATAAACCAAACTGACCTTTTTTATTTGCTTGCAAACATTTTTCCCATCAGATAAACAAATATGCCTGGAAGATACCAGATTGGAGAAACCTGGCTTATGATTTTTTTTTTGTTTCATCTCACACCTGCTCTAGAGTCCAGAGCAGCATGCAAAATTGTCTTCCCCTATACCCAGAAAAGCCCTGCGAGGCAAGTAAGAAAGAAGCATAATTAGGCCCAAACTTATTTCTTTGATTGTTGTGAGCCACCCAGAGTCATTTTAGAGTTGGGTAGCCCCAAAATTTAATAAGTTATTATGGTTATTATGGTCATATAATCATCCAGATGTTTATAATGAATTTGGCATTTTTAATCCATCTTATTATTTTATATTAAACAGGGATGTGAATTCTTGCCCAACCCTCAAACTATCTTCAAACATGCTTTTTTAGTTAGACATAAATGGCAATGTAAGAACTCTTACAAACTTTAAAAGTAAATACTCACTTAATATTTCTTGGTTTATTATAAATTGATTGCCATTTGGAAGGAACTTTTATATTACTATGGACTACTGGTCGAATCTGCAAGAGAAAGAGAAACTCCAGAATCTTAAAGGCCAGCTCAAGTTTGCCCCACATATCTGCATAGCTGTAGACAAGGCCAAATTTGAAATCTAAGTACACCTTTCTAATTATTCAAATTTTGACTAGAATGTATTGCAAAAAAATTTCTCTTAGAATTTAAGAAATCTTATCCAATAATTCATTTTGATTATCCTGACTGAATAATATTCATAGTTCTTACACATCAAGTTCCACGTCTTGTTGTTTTATAAATTGTAATTACTTTCAATTTCTAAAACATTCTTTTCCATCAAAAACCAGAGTCCCATTCCTGCTATTATTGGGAAGCAGTGACTAAATGAAGACAGAATTGGGGTGGAGGGGGAACGCTGCTAAGAAAACAAAAACAAAAGCTATTTCTTGTGTGAAGCACACTCAGTGAGTGACAATTGCTGCTACACATGTCTGTTGCTGAGCTCCAGTCACTGATTCAGTCAGATAGGATACTGTTATTTGCATTCAGAAACCATTCCAGATGCTGGTAGTTATTGAAGGCAGGGACATTCATTATGTGTGGACTATGTATAAGGAAAGAAAAAACAAAACAAGCAAGTTGGAAGAGAATATATATAAATTCATATATTATGGTTTATCAACCAATTACAGCATTTTACTGTGCTGCTTTGTAATCAAATGTAGGATAAATATGTGAACGCTCTCTATAAAGTAGTAAATAAATTCAGGATTTCTATTTTACTAAACCTTAACGTACTGAATTAAATTAAGTTGGTACATGCTAAATTGATAAAATGGATCCACTGTTTCCTTCACAACATTATTGGACATGGCACTGATAAGATACTCACCACCTCATCCCTCTTCTTTCGTTGAGGTTTCTTTGTCCCTATATCAGAGTAACTGCAGAAAAGTACATCACATTCTCATTAATTTGTCAATCAACTTGTAAATAGGGTCCAAAAGAGAAATCTGGTCCAATAAAGCAATCTTGCCTTATGTAGAGGCTCAATGTACCCAGATTCTCTTCAATTAAATGCCGGAACTACAGTAGTTTATGCCATTACTAAAGACAAAATGTATGTAGTAATGAACATTAGAAGAATAGGTTTAATAGGGAGATACATAGGTCTGACCCAGATTAATTCAGTCTTAACATATATCATTATCTAATCCTAATCCTAATCTTATATCAGTTTCCAATAACTGACTCACTATAGAAGGGGTGTCAAACTCAAGAACTGCGGGCCAGATCCACAGATCTTGGCGGTGCGGCTGTCCTGGAAACAGCGAAGGACCAGCCTGTGGTGCCTCTGCCAGCAAAAATGGAGCTCAGGAGAACTGCGTGCAGCCCTCCCAAGCTCCATTTTCACTGGCAGAGTTGCAGGAGGCAGTCACAGCCGAAAATGGAGCTCAGGAGCCCGTTTTCATTGGCAAAGCGCTTGGGCCACCAAAGGCACCCCCTACAGAAGTGACGTCCAGCTGGCTATGCCCACCCTGGCCATACCCCCCCACACGAGGTCAAAAACAACCCTGATGTGACCCTCAATTAATTGGGTTTAACACCCCTACACAGATTTTACTATTTACTAATCCACTAAAATCCACACACCATACTACTAGGGTTCTAACAATAGATATTTCATAGAAATATCTGCAGCAAAAAAAGCTAAAGTAACAATACCACATCAGTTAACAATTTAAGCTGAAGTGTTGGTTTACTTCAAATATTATCATTTACAACTGTCATTTCAACAAAAACAATTTCATTGCTCATATCTTTACATACATAAAAAATTATAAGCCACAGAATTTCAAGATTATTTAATTATCCCTCAAAATGATGAACAGTATAAGCAGGAAAAACGTATTTGATCTAAAGGCTAAGCAGATAATAAACTCCCCCTTATGTCTATTTTACAGACAGTTTTTATTATTAAACACTCTTTACATATGTTTCTAACAAAGCTTTCTATTTTTGGTGACCCTCTGTGGAGGAGACAGGAGTTATGCAGTGGAACAAACCCAAGAATTGAGGTCCCATCAGAAGCTCTGAAATTAACTCTCAGATAAATAGTCTGCATGATTTGAACGGAGTTAGATGACTATGGGGAATTAATTTATGTATAACTGGGACAATTTTGAGCTGAAGACTCTTTGTTATTCTCAGGACACATGAATCCTTCACTTGCTTTTCAAGTTAAACCTAACATGGGAATTAGACCACCATGTATTTTGTGGCTCTATTTAGAGATCTATAACAGCATAGAGCAATGGAGATTGATTACTTTTTGCTGAAATAGATACAGCAGACATAGCTAACTATGATGGAAAAGGAATTCTAACCATTTGGTATCTGGGAATTCACCAGCAAATTCTGAAAATCTGCAGGAGGTCTGAGGTTCCTTCCTTCCTTCCCATCCATCCATCCATCCATATTATTCCTATAATACTGTACAATTCTAATCAGCAGATCCCCAAATTAACATTTCATTAACATTTCAATTTCCTCACAAAAATCCCAAAAGTGGTTTCCAAGTAGAATTAAATTCAGTGTTTCTTTAGTCAAAGCTGTCAATTTCATCATCTCCATCATTTCCATCAGCTTCACCATCCATTCTTCCATTACAAGTATTTGTAAGTCTTTCTACCTTTGTGCATATAAAAGTCTCACTGCTGTTATCATATATAAAAATGAAGTTTCATGAGATGTTTTCCATTTGCATGTCTATTAAATCGAAAAGAAAAATCTCTGGTTTCAATTGCACATTACTTTTTAAAATCTTCTGCATCATAATATATTTTGGATCCCAATATTTCCTAGCTTTCTTGCATGTCCACCAAAGATGAAAAAATGTACCCTGTTTGATTACATTTCCAATGAATATTTGAAATTCCCCTGTATGTTTTTGACATCTTATCTGATGCCATATACCAGCAGTACATAATTTTATAAAAATTGTCTTAAATAATTTTATGCTGCATTATAATCTTAAATTCCATATGTTCTCCAATTGATCCAAAGGTACAGTATTTTTCGCACTATAAGATACGCCTGACCATAAGACACACCTAGGTTTAGAAACAAGAAAAAAAAAATCACACAGAGCCTGAGATGACCACAGATAGGTGTTCTCTCATGTGCCAGCTCTGCCTATTGACTACTACACTGCAGAAAAGAGACAGAAGAGGCAGGCAATGATGAAGACAAAAGAGGCAGGGTTCAGCACTGTAAAAGGACCCCACTGCCACGGCCCGGCTGCTTTCACCAAAGGACTGGCACTGACGCAGCGACATTTCCACCCACTTTTGGGGGGGAATGCGTCTTATGGAGCGAAAAATTATGTCTATATAATCTGTATATTATATCTTAAAAATTGCCCATTTTATCATACATATTTAACTTATCCTGTTTTCTATAAGTTTAGCAATAATATGATCATCTTTTATACACAACTCCACATCAAATTTAGCCTTACCATGTTCAAATTCATAATTCTTATCAAGCTTAAATCTTATTAACTGAGCATAGGGAAACCAATGGCATGTAAAACCTTCCCAACTCCTCAGATCAACATAAGTTAACCAATTTTGTTTAAATATCATTTCGCTTCTTAAAAAATATTCTTGGTGTGAAAAATATAAATGGATTTTAGAAGACAATTTTGCCTTCTATCTATTCCAAATTCTCAATATGGCAAGTCTAACAAAATGATTTTTAAAATCTACCATATATTAATTAACCTTAACTTTATTGTACCACAAATAGCTGTGTCAATCAAATCTTAAATTATGTCCTTCCAATTCTAATAACCGCCTATTTCCTAGAGTCACCCACTCTTTTATGCATATTAAAAAACAAGCTGCAAAATACAGTTTCAAATTTGGTAGTCTTGACCCTCTTCTTTCTTTACTATCCTGTAGCACTTTGTATTTAATTCTTAGTTTCTAGCCTTGCCAAAAAATTTTTGCCACTGCTTAAATGCTATATCAGTCATCAATGTAATCTGGAATAAAAATAACATTCTAGATAAAATATTCATCTTAATCACAGATATTCTTCCCAACTGCAATTTTTTCCATCTCAACATATCTTCATTAACTTCATTCGAAATTTTGACATAGTTATTTTGACAACATACAATTCATATTAGTCAAAACAAGACCCAAATATTTAACCTTTTTCTCCATTTTAAAACCAGATATTTTTCATCAGATCCTCTTGATCTTATGCAGTCATATTTTTACCAAGATCGTGTTTTTTTAATTAATCTTAAAAATGCCATAATGCCAAAATCTTACAATTTTTTAAATCAAAAATTCAATCCCTTCCAGAGGGTCTTGTAAAATAAAAACCAAATCATCATCAAAAGCTACCAATTTAAATGTCTCATTTTTAATTTTTAGACCCATTATCTTTCATCTTGTCTAATAGTTCTACTCAAAATTTCAATATTTCTTTGTTTCTATGGAAAACAGGACTACATCAAGAAAGAACAAACAGCACAAGATGAACCATACTATTCATCAAAAATTAGCTGTATCTACACTGACATTCATTTTATTGTAATTGAGTTCATTATGATTCTAGGAAAAAAAGAAAGCATCGAATGCCATTTTGGACTTCAAAATGAAGAGATAATGAGCCCCAAATTTATGTTGTGAGACATTTGTTAAGTGAGTTTTGCTCCATTTTACGAGCTTTCTTGACACAGTTGTTAAATGAATCACTGTAGTTGATAAGTTAGTAACCCACACAACCCGAGGTCATAAATAAAAACCAGTTGGCAAGGGTCTGGTTTTTGATCACATGATCATGGGGATACTGCAAAGGTTGTAACTGTGAAAAACAGTCATGTCACTTTTTTCAGCGCTGTTGTAACTTTGAACAGTCACAATGAACTGTTGTAGGTTAAGGACTACCTGTACTTGGGTGTGAGTCTCAATGATCCTAGTGAGACTTAATTATGAATAATTTTGCATACAGACAAAAGACTTTGAGGACAAGTTTGGCTATATAAAGTATATCGGAAGTCATTTCCAGTTTTTTAATAGTAACAACAACATATTTTAACCAAGTGAACAATGAAACATTATCATAAAAATAAATCTTAGTCCTTTCAATCCACTCTAGGCAGTTGATAAATTGATGGATTCCTGGTAAGCAAGTGATTTTACCAGCTGGCCAGTAATTTATGAGCAAGCCAATCACTACAACCCTCCCCAAAATTAGCTATTGTTTAAGCCAAATCAAAGTTTTTATCACCCTCCACTTTCTTAAGAAAAAAAAGAAAGGATGTGATCCAAGGTAAAGATCTACTTATTGGCCTATATCAGGGGTGTCAAATTCACCATGTCACGTTGCTGTCACATGACATTTCATGACATTTTCCCCCTTCGCGGAGCTGGGGGTGAAAGTGGCCTACACGTGACTCATCCATCCCATGGGCCGCCAGTTTGATACCCCTGGTCTATACTGTAATACCTGTTCTTAATTTCCTCACTCCAGCAAAAAGAAGCATGTAAAAGCACACTACTCATTGACTATATTCATAAAGCACATAGCTTGGTTAGCAAATTACCCATTTTTCTCTGAACTAATCAATAGCTTGGGATCACACAACAATCAATGGCAAAAACTCTAGCCAAAAATAAAACAGAGGGGGTCCTTGGTGCTCTCTGAGCTTGGTTGACTTCTTGCAAATGTTTCATTACTCAAACTAGGTAACATCATCAGTGCTCGTGTTAAAGGTAAAATTAAGCAAGCTTATGTGACTACTAAATGTGTAATGCAGAGGTGTCAAACTGGCCAGATGCGTCACATGCTGGCCCCATCCCTGCCTGGTTTAGCAAAGGGGAAAAAGTCCTGATACGTCCTGATACATGATACGTGATGCCCTCATGACAACACGAGTTTGACAACCCTGGTGTAAATTAATTAATTATATATATATTTAATGGATCTAGATGTTGCTTTGCAACTCCTTCCCTATCCAGTTAGACAATGGCAAGGGATCAGACTGAATTTCATATTGCACTTGAGCCTTAAATAATTAGATAAATCCAAGGCAGAGTAAGGAATAAGGAATATCAAATTAGCAACCAGGGTTGGGTTGGAGCAGATCAGTTATACACCTCCAAAGATGGACTGCCTATGGAAAGATAGAACATAGTGCAAAAATATACATATAAAGTTAATATTTTTTACATACGGATTCTAGATTAACTAACAATTTGAGACATTTTCTATTTTGTGGGGTTTTAAAACTATTATTCAGAGCATTTAATCCCTAGTATATACCATCAGGCAAGCTATAAATCCACTGATTTACAATCAGTTTCCAATGCAGACTATGAATCCTGCAAAGGCAAATGCAGTTCACCTACCACAAAGATGCAGAGAGAGAGAAACTTTGCAAGGTGGATTTTTGAATTTCCTACTAACATTTTCAGTATTATGCTAAACTCAGCTTTTAGCATTGTTTTTTTTTCTTCGTTTTGGCAATACTGGGTAAAGGTTTAAAATTAGCACCGTGCAGATTTTCTTTGGCATTTGTACTACCCGGATTTATCCCATAAAATTGAGGAGGAAGGAGAGCAAAAGAAACTTTGCAAAACTTTTAAAGATCCAAAGGACTGCAGTGGTCCGGTCTTCATACTTACTTTAGCTTCCTAAACTTCTCCCTGCCAGCAACCACATATCTACCTCCCTGCTGCAATTCCGGTAGGTCTGTAATAGTATGCCCTTGACTGGGTGTATAGAGCTTCCGCACCCCAAAGGGTGTTGGCACACCTTCATTCAGCTGGATCATGAAGGCTTCAAAGGTGGGCACGTATCGAGGGTTGATTATAAATTTCCTCCCCGAGTAGAACGGATCCCCGTTACGGTAGACCCAAATTGTCCGGGCAGGGGTGGAATCTGTTAAGCTGTGCATCGCCCGAGGTGTCCCAACCATGCTGACTCCTACTACTTTCGACCGAGGGTTGGGAAAGGCAGACAATGCCGCGGGACATCGAAACCAAAAGAACCGTAAGAGACTCCCATCTACACCCCGCCCCCCCAAAGCAAAGTAAGTGGGGCCAAAAAAAAAAAAAAAAGTGGGGGGTTTTCAGAGACTGCCTAAGCCTCTCGTTTAAAAGATCCTGCTTCAGCAACCTCCTACCTCATAGTGTCACCAAGACTGACCCCCAGCCCAGCCCACCCCAAGCCCCCCCGCCCTCCCCGACAAGCCTTCCGACGGGCATCTTTGTCTCACCCCCTTTCACCTCACCCCAAGCGGGCTGAACGTCAACGCCAAGAGGGAGGGATTGTGACTCACAAGATTACACCAAGTATCCCAGCGAGGGAGAAGCGGTGCAGTTGCCTCGAAACCTTATGAGGATGGGGGAGTAAGGGGTGGGGGGAGGAGAGTGGAGTGGGGAGTGGGAGGGCGCGTGGAAGGCAAGGCGAGAGAAGGAACCTTCTTCCCCCACAGAGCTTTCGCTCAGGCCTCATCGAGGAGGCGGCGAGGGCGGGACGGGCTGCTCTGTGTACTCTGCAGATCGGCAAGAGAGAGTCTCTGCTCGAGGTCCCGGGGCTCTGCTGTCGCCTTTTCGCCCGCGGGAAAAGTCTCCAAGAAAGACTTTGAAACGTTGCTGAGTCGGGAACGTTCAGACGACGCTCGGGCACAGCCTCGGAAAAGAGAAACTTTGTCCTCAGTTCCCGGATGGGGGGGGCATGAGAGACAACTGAAGGATTGGCAGCAAAGGGGAAACGGCGGGTCGACAGACACGGCAGAAACGGAGCCAAATTCGGGCAGGGAGACTTCCCTGATGGTACAGCGTGTCACCCTTGCAAGGCAAGCTTAGAGTATGGGGGGATTGTTTAGAAAAAGGAGGGGGAAAAAGGAGTGTGCAGAGACGGATAGCCTAACCAAATTATTAAAAAACGACAAAGGTACTACAAAGTTTGAAACTGTGGGTATGAATGGTTCAAGAAAAAGCAACGTTTGACAACTGAATAAGTTATGAAACTGTGAAGGACGTGCGCTTAATTATAAAGTATTCTGTGAAATTAAAACATTAAAGGAACGAGGAAGGTATTGTAAACAAGGTAGATCACGTCAATGTTATGGGGTAAAAGAAGAAAAGAAAAGAAAAATGTAACCGATGCTCAATACCTGCTGCAAAATGTATATATGTATATATATTTGTTTATATGTTTGTTTGTTTCTTTTTAAATGTTTTAAATATATGAAACTTAAATAAACTTTATTAAGATTTAAAAAAAGAAAAAGGAGAAAAAAAGAGAAACTCCCAATAGAAGAACAGAAGACATTATTTTACTTGTAATAATGGTTAAAACGATCCAAACAGGTAGGAGATGAAAACCTTCAAACTAGTATTAAAAACATGCAAGTAACAATTAATAGCTGGAGGGCTGGCAGAGTGTTCTTTTTATTATTTTGCAAAACCTCATTTTGTTTTGCTTTTTTATTTATTTTTTAATCTTTATGTACCTGCATATGTATCTTTTGTGTTTTGCTTGCATGCCTTAGCAGATAAGAAATAGATGTTTAAAACAACCAAAATTTCAACAGATCGTTAGATCATCCTTTTCAATTCCTCTACACAATCTAGAAAACTTAGGTTACGTGATGGAGTTTTAGTGTACGGCCATCTGTGATTTATTTTGTTAATCAGCTATTGTAATGACTTGCATTTGCATTTAAAACAAATGCATCAGAAAACTTCAAAGAGAATTCCGTTCATATCCAAAAATATCTTCCAGAATATTTTTTAAAGAATATGTTGTGCTTTGATTTATACTGAATGTATACTGCTAAATATTTGACTTCCTCATAATATGAATTGCCTTAACTAAAGGGTATCAAAATAGCTTTCAACATTTGTTATGCATAAGCCATCATCAAGCTTTGGTTTATATTATATGATTTGCCATGTGTTTATTTGTTATGATTATGTAAAAATGAAAATCATTTGCTCTACAGAAAACCAAGGGAATAGGTAGTGGTGCAATATTTGGAAGTTCTTGATTTAAAAACAGGACTTTAGAAAAGACAGCCATTGTATTTTTCCAGACAGTGTTAATTGAAGATTTATTCATTTGGATCCCGTCTTTATTATTTTTACAAATAAAAGCAGTAACGGGATTTTCTGGGGCCATTGCGTACTTTACAAATAATAACTTCCCTCTTCATATCAGAACCTTCAATACCTTATAAAGTGACATGTTTGTATGTGTGTGCATGTCTTATTGCCTGGACTAGTTCCTGCAGTTTTCATGGCAAGATTTTGGGAACTATTTTGTGGTTGCTAGTGATTAAAGGCATCAGGCTAGAAACAAAGAGATGCTGAGTTTTAGTCTTACCCATGTCACAAAGCCAACTGGGGAACCTTGAGCTAGTCCCAAAGAAGCCACAAACTACTTCCAAAAATATTGACATGAAAACTGCAGGAACTAGTCCAGGAAATAAGACAGGCATCCATGCACACATGCACACACACATACGTACAAATATGTCACTTTATAAGGTATTAAAGGTTCTGATATGAAGAGGAAAATGTCACTCATTACTAGTTTCATTTTCCCAAAGTTCTAAACATGGTTTAAGACCTGGATTGCACATCAAGAGCTGTACCAAGATCCTTGCAGATCCTCTGTCAACAAATCATACATAATAATTTATGTGGCCAGAATCGCCTTATGCAGGGGGAAGGCAGCATAAAAATCTGATAAAAAATAGAGTAGCAGTAATATCTTAAAATATTTTTATAGGATACAAAATGTGATTTTACTTTTCCATTTTTTAAAACATTTTCATAGACAACCCCTCCCCAAGGTTTTGTAAGTCCTTGGCACTGTGCGATTGTGCCTTATACATAATGCTGGAATGTGCACATCTGACAACACTCTACAACAGTGTTTTTCAAACTTGGCAACTTTAAGATGAGTGGATGGATTTCAGCTCCCAGAATTCCTCAATCATATCTTAAAGTTGCCAAATTTGAAGAACACTTTTCTACAAATTATGTGATTCTCCAAAGCTTTCCAAATAGTGCTGTTCAACTGCATTATTTTTAATGTGGCAGATAGGGAAATATGCTAACTACAGTATAAGGGAAATAATCATATTAATTGTATTAAATTACATTAAGGTACCACTCTTTGAAATATAGGCTGTAGCTAGCATACTGTTCCAAAGACAACTCTGACTTACGAATGAAGGTGAATATCTGTGTCACAGGATAATGTTGCAGGATCCAATCTGGGTCAGTCACCCAGACCAGGGTATTTGTCTTCCGAGCTTTTCGACTCATGCTGGAGCCTCTCTTCAGGGAACTTCTCTCTAGGAGCTGTGACTAATGTCCGAATTCTTGATGTTCACTCTCTTTGCAATCAGTTCTGTAATTTAGTAGATTGCAAAACAAAATGCTTTCCTCACAAAACACAATTGTACCTCTTTTCTTTCAGGAGTGAGGAACCTGCACCTTTTAGAAATTGCTTAAGTAGTTCACCAAGTGGCTCACCAGCCAAGCTAATGGTAAGGGATGCTCGGACATCCCTTACTTGTACATCCCAATGCTTGTAGTTCACAGACTTCCAGAGGGAGGAGCTAAGTCAGCTCAGATGGTTGATTGCTTACTAATCCTGAGGCTGGCAATCAGTTTCTGATTGCTGTGAATTAGAGAACACCCTAGTAGAGAGCAGTGAACGGTACCAGAGGTGGTATTCAGCCGGTTCGCACCTCTTCGGGCAAACCGGTAGCAAGAATTTGGCGTGGGTCACCGAACCGGTAGCAACATCTGGCTGGCCACGCCCCCAACCCGGTCGCCCAGTTTCCGCTCACTCGCTTGCCCCGCCCACCCGATGCTTGCTCGCCCCAGTTTAAAGGAGGACTGCTTCTCTGCCCTAGCCATGCATTTTCAAGCAGCCACTTGAATACACATGACTGTGGGCGGAGCAGCGGTCCGTTAACCTGCTCCAAGGCTGGATTCTCCATGGACACTAGAAGTATCGCTTCCACTTGTGAGTAAAGTGTCTGGAGTGAGAGGGAATGAAGACTGGGGCGGGGGGGGGGGGAATCCAGCCACAGAGACGTTTGAATGAGCTGTACAAATGCGTGTTCGTTAACTTGCAAAACTTCCCCAATGCTGGATTCATTTCCCCTTGTGAGTAAAGTGGCTGGAGTGAGAGGGAATGAAGGCTGAGGTGTGTGTGTGTGAGAGAGAGAGAGAGAGAAAGAGAGAGAAGAAGAAAGAACAAGAAATAAAGAGGAAGGGAGAGAAAGAAAGAAAAAAATAGGGAGAATGTGTATAGTGTGTGTGAGAGAGAGAGAGAGAGGAAAGGAGAGAGAGACAAAGAGAACGAAAAAGAAATAGGAAGGGAGAGAGAGAGAGAAAAAAAAAACTCTGTGCTATTATTTTAATTGTTTCATTATTTATCATGTGTTAATATTTTACACTGTCCCTACACCAAGAGTGATTCTACTGCCTTTCTTTTGCTCAGGGCTACCACATATTTTTCAGGGTTTACATGCATTCAATGTCTATAGTCCAGAGCCTAAATACATGTGTGTTTAAAGGGACTTTGGAGCTCTTCTAGTCAGGCAGGAAAACTGAGGATGCCAAACTCTGACTAGAGGTCCTGGGAAAGTGTCAGAATAACAGAATAACACTTAGAAGGGACCTTGGGGTGAACCCTATACCATTTCAGAGAAATGGCTGTCCAGTCTTTTCTTAAAAACTTCCACTGATTGAGCACCCAGAACTTCAGGAGACAAGCCGGTCTACTGGTTAATTTTTCTCCCTGTCAGAAAGTTTCTCCTTAGTTTTAGGTTGCTTCTCTCTGTTCAGTTTCCATCCATTGCTTCTTGTTTGCCTTCTGGTGCTTTGGAAAATACATCCCCCCGCTTTCTTTGTGGCAGCCCCTTAAAAGCCTGTTGCCTATATCACACTCTTGGGCAAAGCATGTGAGCCATTTCCTCCTTTCAGTGCTCCATGAAAATACATCTATAGTATGTAGATAATAAAGTCAAAAAAAGGTGAACAACATTTTTACAGAACTATAAATAAGTTGAGGCTGGGTGTGACAAGGAGTGACTGGGAAGGGAGGGGCCAGGTGAGGCAGCCCTTGATGTGAGTGACATTAAGTTGTGTACACCCACTCAGTCACATGACCACTAAGCCAGGACCACCCAGTCGCATGACCACCAAACCATGTCTACGCAGTCACATGGCCACCAAGCCACACTCACCCAATCACATGACCACCAAGCCACGCCTACAGTCACATGACCACCAAGCCACACCCACCAAATAAGCCACACCCACAGAACCGATAGTAAAAAAAATTGAATTCCACCACTGAACGGTACCGATGTTTATCTCTTGGCTACCAACCAGTATTCACATGGATATTTGCAGATAAGATGTAGCTGCAGAAAATAGTGTTGAAGAGTTAGAGGTAGAGAGAGGATTGTGCTATGGCAGGGGTTTAAAACTTGCAACGACATGTCATGTGATGTATTACAACTTTTTCTCCCTTTGCTAAACCGGGGGAGAGGGGTGCGTGGCCAGTGCATGAAGCATTCCGGTCTGCAGGCTGCAAGTTTGACATCCTTGTGCTATGGGGATTTGTGTGGGAGCTTTAACTATCCTCCTAAGAATGTTACCTGTGGAAAGGAAGTGAGGGGCCACTGTGAAGAGAATTGCCTACCATGCATGAAAATGCAAGAGCTGACTCCTTGCAGTTGCTTTTTCATTACAATTTCTAAATCAGGGATGGGCTAGTCCATTTCCAATCACCTGTGAAGGAATCAAACAACACAATTAAAAAGGATGAGATGGCTGCACCCAACATGTCTTGCAAAACATGGGTCATGCATCAGGACCAGACAGATGGGATAGATAGACCCACAGTATACCTGTCTGACCAACTGGAGCCAAGCAGGTTATTATCCCCAACCATGGTGCCCAACGCCTTTTCCTTCAGTTGCCATGAATAGTCTGAACAGCAAGTCTTGAGCTGGGCTAAGAGTGGGGGGGGGGGAAAACCCCACCTTCTAGCACTTAAATCCATTTTCTGGCTGTCTCAGCTGTACTTGGACAATGCAATATAGGTAGTTGCATTTCTATTTGGATGGGAATCTCCAGGGAATCCTAGAACTTTGGGCCGAGTAAGGGAGACAAAAAAACATCTAAAAGGAAATATTGGTCAACCACTGACACATGTTGTCATAAAAATTAATGGAATCATGCATCTATCTGCTCACCGGAGGACCTGGGTTATATATATGGAATTTGATCAAGCACCAGAAGACATTAATTAAATTGCCATCCTTCTAATAGATAAAACTCCAAAAGCAAATGCTGTTTGAAATTTAATTAGTAAGCTTGATAGATGTTCCAACCAATTAATGCATTCAAGATTAATGCTCTTGTCTCTTAATTTCCATGCTCTTTGCACAATTTTACCACCTGACTTGCTCAAGGTCATATGGGACAGCCAATAGACTATAATTCCACTCTAGATAAACTTTATAGAAGTATTGACAGAAATGATTTAAAAAAAAAGAAGTGCCTAAGACAAATCATTATGCCTTGAAAGATCTATGTTCGTCATACGTCCAGGAACAAAACTATCCCTAGATCAAAATCTCTATTAGGAATGCTCTCCTAATATCCCTAAAGACTTTTGCTCTTTTTTTTGTGCACATCTGCAGCAGTGGTGGGATTCAAATATTTTTACCACCGCTTCGGTGGGTGTGGCTTGGGCGCACTTTGTGCGCGTGCATACACTTTGCGGGCGCATGCGCACCAAATGCGCACTTTGCGCAGACACAGAGGCATTCGCACAGGCGCAGAGGCATTCTAATTCACCTCCTGCAAGCCTGCACAATCCTGGTTGCCTCATCAGCTGTGCACAAAGCAGCTGCGCTTCAAATTCAGAGGATAAAGGCAGGAGTGGGATTCTACCAGTTCACACCTATTCGCTAGAACAGGTTGTTAACGTTCTAAGCAGTTCAGAGAGCCAGTTGTTATAAGAAATTACTGGCCTAATCCTGTAAGGAAGGCAGGAAGGAAACATTCTGGTGCTGCTTACAGAAACTGCCTCTCCGTTAACCCTTATTTGGTTCTTGGCAGGACTAGACTTCCTGTCTCAGGAACTTCTCTTGAGTTTTTTTTCCCTCCTTTGCTGGTACTTCGCTTGTGTGGCGTGACGGTTCAAAGTTATAATGGCACTGAAAAAAGTGACTTATGACCATTTCTCACACTTATGACTGTTGCAGTATCCCCACAGTCATGAGAGGCCAGTCGAGGAGATGTGTGCCTCTATATGACTGATATTGAGTTGGCCATGCCCAGCCAATAACATGACCATCAAGCCACACCCACCCAGTCACATGACCACCAAGCCACACCCACCATTAAGCCACACCCACAGAACCAGTTGGTTAAAAAATTTGAATCCCACCCCGGATAAAAGTGAGTAGGGGAGCCCAGACAGGTGGGTGGGCCTAACAGTAGAGCAGCGGAGAGATCTGGTCTCCACTGCTCATTGCTGCTACCGGCTCAGCAGAACCGGGCCGAACCGGTAGAATACCACCACTGATCTGCAGATTGAGCTCTTCTTCTTCTGTTTTAGCACAACAGTATACCAATCTATATTTTCAAAACAATATCTTCAAATACAGTCGTGGCAAACGTAAGTGTAAAATCTCAACTCCACATTAACTTCAGAAATGCCCTAAGGCAGGGGTCACCAACCTTTTGGACCTCAATATGTTTCTAATATAACTTAATTTAGGAATTGCAGAGCTTTGCAGAGATATTTTCATATATTTGTTTCTTTGTGTTCTTGTCCTTGGATTTGCCCCATCAATAGTGTGGCAGCCTAGGATGAGAATTTCCTGTTATCTGGGTTGAGGGTAAAAGGCTGATGTCTTGAGTATGATGTATAGAAGAAATTGGCTCTGAAATGATCGAGGGAATTAGAAAGTTTTAGTTTGTCTAAAAATTCTGTCCTTGCAATTAATTGTACTGAAACACTGAAAGGCAGAGAAATACGATGCTAAGTGAGTTGTTGAAAAAAAATAGCTATTTAGAAGTCCCACTAATCAGATTACCCACAAATATCAGAACCAGATTGCTCCGACACCTTAACTTCCACATTGTGCTAGTTTGTTCAATAACAAAAAAACACACATAGTTTAATCTTATTACTTAGTTGGATGGGCTCAGTCTGATCCAGGTCTTGTTTTTAATACTTAATAAAATTTCAAAATTCTGTAGATTTCAGTGCAGGGTGGGATGGAATATCTGTAGTCCACAGCAGCAGTCTGCAACCTTTTGTTCCTCAAGGACCACCAAACTCATAATTTTAAATCCCAGGGACCAGAGACCCTGGGAAAATCCCCCAAAAATGTCTGCAGGAAAATCCCCCATCCTGTTTTCCTACCGATTGATCATTCTTTAGTTGGGATCGCAGGATGCTATCTCCAGCTCTGTTCTGGGGGTGGGGAGAGACTTTTGGCTTCATGCAAGGAAAGCAGCAGAATCTCTCTTTCTCTCCCCCAAACTCCACCAGAAATGAGTCTTTGTGAGACTTGTTGCTCTGGCTCAGTCTCTTGGAGCAGGATGCCTTGCAGGATCCCAAAGACTCATTTCTGGTGGAGTTTGGGGAAGAGAAAGAAAGACTTCTGCTGCTTTCCTTGTGTGCAGCCAGAAGCATAAGAAGAAAGAAGCAGCCCAGTGGCCAGGCCAGGCGTGTGGGGTAAGTGGGGCAAGTTCCCCCGCTCCCCTTACTACTAAGTGTTTGCAATGCAAGCGACGCAAGCCTTGTGTTCCTGTGTGGGCGGCGCAGCCTTCTGCTCCTGCGCAGCCTGGATTAATTGCTTTGGGGGGGGTGCTTTGTGGGTGACATTTCTCTGTGGACCACCAGTGGTTCCCGGCCCACTGGTTGGCGACCACTGATCCACAGAGCTTCAAGTGTTCTTACCAGCAAACTCTTCTGCTTTGATGGCAGACAAACATTCTGTAACAGGTCATTACCTACCAGCTACTTTTTAAGAAGGAAAGTATTTGGCATTTTAGGTATCTTCCATGTTTGGCATTTTAGGTATGATGACCAGCTAAAAAACATGTATCCCAATTTTAGTAATGCTTATCATATTTGCTTTTTATCAGAAGACATGGGGGGAAATACTTCCTCAATACTTACTGGACAGTTAGTCCCTTAAGAAATTAAGCTTCTGTTAATAGTTTTTATTTAATCTAAAAAGCAGTAAGGGAAATCCATGTATTTATTTTGCGGTTGTAAAAGGCATAGAACTGTACTTAAGTAAAATGACAAAGCTATGCTAGTTTTCAGTTTAGTCTTTTGAAATAAGTTAAACAATATTCTAGTAAGATCTCTTTTTTCAAATAAGATAAATAATGTTCTAATGCTTAACATAACAGAGAATAACAGAACAACAGAGTTGGAAGGACCTTGGAGGTCTTCTCATCCAGCGGTCGCCAACTGGTGGGCCGTGAGAAAATTTTGGTGGGCCGCAGAGAAATCTCACCCCCAGAGCACCCCCCACCAAAGCAATTAATCCAGGCTGCGCAGAAACACAAGGCTGCGCTATCCACATGGCCCGTGGAAACCTTCCCTGCCCACTCACTCCTTACCCAGAAAACTTGCCTGCTAAATTGCTATTTTTCCTTTTTCTGACCATCATCTGTTCTACTGTGATGGGAGATTTAGATTAGCTAGGAAGCAGGAAATGGTTGGATTTCTTCCTTTCTAGCTAGTCTTTAGATCTTCAGTTCTCCTTTTAAGCACAGCCAAACCTCCCTTAGGACTGAACTTTCTATTATTCAGTGCAGACTCATGGCAAACAAATTTTATGTGACAGACTGAGCTAGCCAATGGCAGATAGATAGAACACTGAATGAATCTGTGAGCAACTCAATCTGCTTGCTTGCTTTGCTTGATTTTGGGTAAAAGTTGCTCTTTTTTATAAAAATTCAATATTTATATAAATATTTATAATATTTACATACAAGGCATGCCCAGCCAGTCACATGACCACCAAGCCACACCCACAAATTAGGCCATGCCCACAGAACCGGTTAGCGGTCCCTGGGATTTAAAATTATGAGTCTGGTGGTCCCTGAGGTCCAAAAGATTGGCAACCCCTGTTCTAGCCCAACCCCCTGTTCAAGTAGGAGACCCTCTATCATTGCAGACAAATGACTGTCCAATCTCTTCTAAAAAATCTCCAGTGTCAGAGACCCACAACTTTTGGAGGAAGCTGTTCCCCTGGTTAATTGTTCATTGTCAGGAAATTTCTCCTGAGTTTTATGTTGGTTCTCCCTTGATTAGTTGCTTCCACTGCTTTTTGTCTTGCCTTCAGATGCTTTGGGGAATAGGATTGACTCCCTCTTGACTCCTCACTCCTAATCCTGCAACTATTCTTCATATGTTTAGCCTTCAGCCCCCTAATTATTTTTGTTGCTCTTCTCTACACTGTTTCTAGCTTCTCAACATCTTTTTATACCATGGTGACATTTGGTACTACTACCAAAAGTAGTAGTAACACTTCACATGACCTTGATTCTATTCCTCTCTTAATGTACTCTAGGACTTCCTTGGCTTTTTTGGTGTTGGCAGCACTCTGCTGGCTCATATTTAAGTGATTGTTCACTGGGACTCCTAGATCCCTCTTGCAGTCACTGCCATTGAGCTGGTACCACTTATTCTGTACCTCTACATTTGGTTTTTCTTGTCTAAGTGTAAAACCTTTTCTCACCATTGAATTTCATCCTGTTAGATAGGGCTTAGTTAGCCTCTCTTCTGGGGTGTAAGTATTCCTCTCTTACGTACCTATATACGAGAGATGGTAATAGTCAGCAGTTATTCAGTCAGCATTTACATGAAGTGGCAAAAAGTTCCTTGACACATTTCGACACATTTATCACACTGCTGCTTTGATAAGCCCAAATTTCTTGGTTTCCACACCCAAGGGCACTAGAGGGCAGTGTGGCAACATAAATGATTATATTGCACATTGCTCAACTTGGGTGGGCATGCACTGATTTCCACATTCAGGGCAGATTCAACCTGGAGAGGTGTTAGTGGCAAATCCTTCAGTTAACTGAGAAAAATAGTGCAGTGTGAGATGAGGATAATTGCACACAAGGGGATCTAATGCTAATGTGCCAGAGAATTATGGTTAGCTGCCAATTCCTGATAGCCGTGCTAAAACCTTTCAGAGATATTAGAATCAGCTGACCACCTATTGAAAATCTGGTAGATCAGAATCATTCTGATTTAGACAATGGAAAAGTCCATTTCTTTCAAACCAAACTGTATTATCTTAACTACTATCTCTCCAGTGCTGGGGATCAGCTGATTTGTGAGTTTGGAAACTGGCAATTAAAATCTTCCATTTTCTCTACCATTCAGACCAAACGTCTGTTTCCTATGTTTGGAAAAGTGTCAGTCAAGAGAGAGAGAACTTGGTTTTTCACTTGTGAGGATTTTCCTAGACAACTAAGTTCTAGGTAGGACATGAGACCTGGCACCTTTGAAAGCAGTGGCTCTCCTCTCTTAAGCAGGTATCAGCTGCCTGGGAATGATGTCTCATCAATCTGATAAAAGCAGCAGCATCCCCTTCTGATGATTATCTCATGTTCAAAACAATCAGAATTCAATATTACAGTGCAAACTGTCTTCAGCAGATGGAGTATAGAACTGCATCCAGAGAACAGATATATGTGAGAGTAATGTAGGTTCCCAAGTGGACCTGGACTGTTGAGCCTTTCCTTGCACAAAGGACCTCTCAAAAGACTGACTACCCACCACTGTAGACTTAAAAGTGATGCAATGTTTTGTGGTCCTAGCCTGGACTACGCTGTTTCATGCAACAGTATTGGAATTCTTGCAATTCATGGACTTTCAGGTCTCCATAGATTCATTCTAAATCCTTGTGGCTCCAAAAGGATAATTAGAAAATTAGAACAACTTACAAGTTCTTATCCTAGCGTTGCATTTAAAAGATTGGGTTTTCTGCCAAACTGTAATGTTTAATATGAGCAAAAATGGAATTGTTACATGGGAAGTATAATATACATATGAAAATAGAACCATCTGTCATAGAAGAAAAAAAATCAAACTTTGTGATACTAAATAAATTACCAGGTAAATTCTCTTAAAATTTTATTACTGGTACACTATTAGATTTTAGCTTTTGCAGAAAGATAAATGGGTAGCAAAAGAAAAACAACAAAATGAGATAAAACTTTTTATTCTCTTATACATAAGATATTAATTATTTTGAAAGCAAACATACAAGAAACAAAATTATTGTTAAATGTTCATGTGCTAGTTGCTAACAATAGGTTTTTCCAAAAGATATGTTCAGTCTCAGAATCATTGATTATAAGGATATGAAAGTTTCTTATCTACTGGAAGCTCTTGTCAGTTTGTGTATATTATGCTAGGTATGCAAATATATTTTAGCCATGTAAATTTTATATTTTTTGAAATCCCACTGTATCCCACTGGTTTTTTTTTTAATGTTTTGGTCCTTTATATCTTTCTTCTTCTATATGAACTCAAGATGGTGTACATGGGTGGGCCATAAAGTATTTCAGATTCAGTTCCAAAAAAGTAGCTTGGAGCACATGGAAGTGCCAATTGAGCATCTTGTCTACAATTCTTTAAAGAAATTTGATTTTTCTTGGACCCTGTTGTCTAGAACTGTCATATGATATAGGGAAAAATATAACTCCTTTAATTATGTTCATGTCCCCAGAAGCACTTTTAGGAAAGTGAATTTGAAGCACTAAATAGCACTAGTACATAGAACTTCACTTTTCACAATTACTTTGTAGAATAAGTTGAAAACTAAAGATCTACCCATTCATCAAATCTGCTTCTGTGGGTCCCCAAGTCTTTATCTAACATCTTTACTATAGCCTATAACAACACACTGAAACAGTCAGAGGACTCATTGGTATAGTGGTGGAGGAAAGTAAGGAAGAGTCATGCTAACTGAAAATGTTTTGTTTATCTGATGAACTCTGCAGCTCAGTAGGGCTGATTCAGTGACTTACTTAGAAATACGTAACGATGTAGGTCAATGTAGATAAGTTTAATATAGCATAATAAAGTGAACCCAAACCAGAACTATAATCAATCACAGCAAATATTGGAATTGAACATATTATGTTTATTAAATAAGCATATGCAGTTTGTTATCCACACAAAGGTCTAAAAAAATCATTAACTGACTTATTCCCTTGTGCTACTGTGAAACTATAAGCCACAGATACTGTTTGTGGTAAGGAAGCTGTACAGTTCTGGATTCCCCAAAAGTCAAGCAAAAAGAGCTAATCAGTTTTAGGTTTTGTTTGCATGCTGGAGTTAATTTTATAGCTCATTTATATTAATAAATCTATCCCAGTTTACTTCCAACACTAGCAACTGTGAGAAGCCAATTAAATTAATATCAATTTCTTACAGCTGGGATTTGTCTCAGACTTCATATGAATTTATTTGTGCTGATTAAATAAGAACATGCTAAATTTAATTTTAATTTCAGTAATTTCATGTGCACCTCCTCAATAGTAACCCAGGTAGAAGCACATTACAGTCAGTTGAATGTGCTTCTGTCATGGGATTAAGAACTCAGTCATCCTAATTACAGATACAGAACTTCACAAAGAGTTAATTTATAGTTGTAATTAATCTTAGTCTCAGATGGAGTAATGGTTAACATTAGATAAATTAATTCAAATTTTTGTTGTTTAATACCAGGATGGGTGATACTCAGCTTCTCCTTGCCTCCATTTGAATTTTTTATATTATCAGACCTTGATTACAAAAATTACAACAACTACTGTACTATATAATATAAATCTAGATATAGATTTTAAAAACATTAAATCCTTGCTGCCATCTGCTGCTCATTAGACTTCGCAACCCAAGCCTGGTCATCATAAAACCACACGGAGAAACAGAGATCTTCTTAAAATCATTTCTTTAACCATATATAGATAGATATAAGCATGCCAGCTACCCTAAATCAAGAAAACAGTTTATTCTTTCTATAATCTTGTTTCTTTTAATTTCCTATTGTCAAGTTATAAAGTATTGAATGCTACTTGGACTGTTCACCTAAATTAATTCAGTCCAGGAAATCTACAGCTGCAAATATTTTAAATGTTCAATATTAAACATATTAGAGAATATAATGAACTATGTTCTAAATTTCAGAAGTTACTATTCTCCTGAAGATTTATTTATGGAAACACATCAACATGACTTCTTGTGTGTAAACATGGAAATCATAGACATATTATTTAAATATCCTAAAAGAATTGTATATCTTTTATTCATCTCAAAAGTGAAGAAAGTGGGGTTTTTGGCTCAAGGTATAGGTTTCTGGACAGAACTAAGTTTAAGCCCAGTGATTTCAAATAGCTAAGCATTGCCTGAATGTGGGCCATATTTATTTCAGGAATGCAAATTGTGTCATCACTGCTCTTCTAAGGGGAATTGATATTTGAAATACCTAGAAATACCTAGATTATATTTACAGCTGTACAATACTGATATATATTTCTAAACATATTATAACCCATCACATTAGGAGTAATTGGGGTTAGGGTTAGTTTACAAACCAACATCTTTTATTGCTTTTCCTGATATTTACATTTTACTACCATTGTTCAATAACTTCTCGATGCTGGGCTTAAAAGTTTTTTTTATGTTCCTATGTGCCAATTTCTATCCAGATTACAGACGGTAATCAGCTGGGAAGCATTTTTACAAAGTCCTATTAAAATGATAAAAATCTTCATTTCAAACATTAGTGGATTTCTGAGTAGTTTTGCTATGTAAAACAGTTTATTACATTGTTAGATACCTCTTTGTGTATTGCACAGGAATGAACCTATCTTCAGCCACATATCTTCAGCTATGCAAGAGATATTTCGCACTTTTACCTGTTGCATGGAAAGCTAAACAATGTGATTCCCTGCATGTGTATATACTGACACACACCAATATAATTTTTTGAGGCAAAACCAGTAGACATATTGTGGTTTCATGTTTTCTGCAGGTAAAATGACAAAACAGTTACTTCTAAGTCATCCTGAAAAAATGAGTTTTTCTAAGATTAAAACACCATAAATGGGTTTATTATTAACAAAACCAAAACCTAATGCCAAATAAGAACGAAGTAAACACATGAGATATAATACCACCCTTCTCCATAGTGGGTAACTATAGCCATATCTAATAAATACGGTTTATTTCCTACATTACTTTTCTCTTACCTGTACCCCACTATACTCACAAGTATAGAGGGAAAGGTCCATACTCAAGACCTGCACAAAAGAAAGAAAAATTTTAACAAAACTTTTTAATTATGTATGTGTTGATAGGTGGGATTGCTTGAAAAAAATGTGAATAAAAGGATGGATGAGGATAAAACTACCGTGGGATAGTTTTACACTCTGATACAAAGGATCTCATAAACAAGAAACCAACTTCCATATAAAATCAATCCAGAAATTGGAGTACTGATTACAATAATTGTGGGACCAAATTATTGAACTTTCCCCAAAGAAATGCATATAGAGAGCCTGGCAGGGGGAAACTTTATTAAACATTTTCTTTGTCAAATTCACATACAAAATTCATTGTAATGTGACAAGCCACATCATTCCAGCCCCCAGAGGTGATCATTTCTACACAGTCCTCCTCATCATACGCATTATTTGGTTCTCCGGTGCTCCACTTGTTGAAGGTCTGCATAGGGGATCGGTCAGAGTAGACAAAGCTGCCTTCCTTCTCAAGGTCATTAATGCCAATGAAAACTCGGCTGAGGCCAGCTTGATTGATGTAAGAAGCAATGAGATTATTGGTGGCTTCATCCTTGGGCATGCTCAGTGTCCCTCCTCTTCCTTGGCAGTAGAGCTGGGCATCCACATACCGCTTCTGTTCTTTCACCAGCAGGTATGTCTTATTATCTGTCTCACGCACACCAGCAACAGCTGCGGGGGAGGGCAGTGCTGAAAAGTGACCACTTGCATTTCTATAAACTTACTTAATGCATTCCATATAAGACAGACACAGCTGACCAACTAAAAAGCAAGCCAGGTTCTTTGGAAAGCAAGTCCTTTTATTTAGGAGGGGGGAATATATTTCCATAAACATGCCTACCTTTTTTAATGAACTTCAGCTCTGTTGTCAGCAGGGTCACTTGATTATCCATTTTACCAATGGCTGTTCGTAGCTGGCCACATTCACAAGGAATACCTAAAGTATAAGAGCAGTCTAAAGGCCTACTTAATGGAACATTCTTTTTCCATTAAGCCCAACCCAATTTTGACAAATGGCCCATAAACCAGATATAAGTGCATTACAATAATACTCTTTCTTCGGTGTTCACCAACAGCCAGGCCTGAAAGTCATATAAATTCATATTTTGATTGTTCTACTTTGGCTTCAAGTGCTCATCTTCTCTACCCAGGCTTCCCCATGGAGAAGACCCAGTGGTGGGATTCAGTTTTTTTTTACTACCGGTTCTGTGGGCGTTGCTTGGTGGGTGTGGCAGGGAAAGGTTACTGCAAAATCCCCATTCCCTCCCCACCCCACTAACCTGCTTTCCAGCTCCGTTCTCCTGTGCAGGGCAACCAAAGAAGACCCAGCCAATCGGGAGGCAGAGAATAGATGGGGGCGGGGCCCGTCAGAGGTGGTATTTGCCGGTTCTCCGAACTACTCAAAATTTCCTCTACCGGTTCTCTAGAACTGGTCAGAACCTGCTGAATACCACTTCTGAGAAGACCCATGGGAATAATAACTTTTTTTTTTCCTGAACAGAGAACTCTGTTAACTGTATTTAAGCAGGGCTTTTCTGTTCTGATGCAACATGACCACATTAAGGATAGATTGTTCTCATTGAGATTCCTTCCTGTAATTTCCTGTATAATAGGAATATATGGTAAAAACAAGACACTAGTTCAAGCGTACAGGTATTCCTCGATTTACAACAGTTCATTTAGTGACATTGCAAGTTACAACAGCACTGATAAAAATGACTTATGATCATTTTTCACACAACCGTTGCAGCTTCCCCATGGTCACGTGATCAAAATTCAGATGCTTGACAACCGACTCATATTTATGATGGTCATAGTGTCCCAATGTCATGTGATCACCTTTTGCAACTTTCTGATATGCAAAGTCAATGGGGAAGCCAGATTCACTTAACTGTGTTACTATCTTAAAAACTGCAGTGATTCACTTAACAACTGTGGCAAGAAAGGTCACTTAACAAATGTCTCACTTAGCAACATAAATCTTGGGCTCAGTTGTGGTTGTAAGTCAAGGACTACCTGTATTAGTGAACACAGGAAGAGGACTTGCACAAGTGTAGAAATTACACAGTCCTAACATGCCCTGTCATACTTTCTTAAGCCTATTTTTAAGACACTAACATTGTTCACTTAACTCCAGAGTTTTATTAAATTGCAAAATGGACTTTGAGAGTTAGTCAGCCAGTTCTGATATTATTTACCTGGATCTCCATTAGGACCAGGTGGACCTATATCTCCATTATCTCCTTTTTGTCCTAAGAAAAAAGACAATTGAACTTATCAGCAAATGAGATTTTATCCAATATCAATACATTATTAAGCTTAGATATTATCTTTACCATACATAACTGGGAAAATAATGTCAAATGAAATCAAATGTAACATACACATAAATGTGTTTCAAAATCAAAATAATATACTCTTATTGAATTACATTGTTCATTTCTTGAAGAAAATACATTCCTGCAACTAAGGAGTAAAATGTAAGATGCTTCAGGATTTCAGGGATGTCTTCCACTGTCATGGCAACGGCACCAACAGCCCTGCCCAGAAGGAGGCCATGTGGCTACTGCTGGGCCACTTCTTCTGCGGCTGCTTGCCGCAGCTCACATGCGACGTCCCTGGCCTCCATTTCACCATCAGAGGCCTTCAGGAAAGGCCTCTGCAGCCAAGAAACGAGTTCTGATGCATGCGTCAATCCAGACCTTGTTTCTTTGCTGCACAGGCCTTTCCTGAAGGCCTTCAGCAGCGAAATAGAGGCTGGGGCAGCACGCGCTAACAGTGGCGAGCTGCCTCAGAAGAAGTGGGCCAGCAAGGCGAGGCAGGTGTCAGGGTGTGCAAGGCCTGGTTGCAACTGCCCGAAAGTAAGTGGGTGTGGGACACATAGGGCAGCTCCACCCCACCCACCCCCACCGTAGCTTGATTTTTACCCATGCCTCAGCCTGTGCAACCAGGTGCAACGGTTAAACTTAATATATTGCTCAAAGTTTAATACAGAATGAAGAAAAATATACCTTTTGAGCCTAAGGGACCAACTTTTCCATGTCGCCCCATGCTACCTTTCTGCCCTTTGTCTCCCACTTCTCCTATAATATAAAAAAAATCAAAGGCAAATAAAGACTTCTGTTTTTATGAACTTCTAACACCCTATCTGTCTACATTATAGCATGTCTTAATTAAAACTAAATCTAGTTAAAGCTGAAAGGAACAGAATGTGCAAGAGCAAAAAGAGGATAAAAAGGAAAGGGAGAATGTGGGTTGAAAGAATTACTTCCAGTTAACCATGGTCCACGGGGAAAGTGCATCATATTTGCTTGGAGTATACATGCTAAAGAGAAAAATTTAACACAATAATGATAATTCAAAGAAAATCGTGCACACCAGCATGTGTTTATTAAAAAAAAAAAGCTCCAGATAAAAAGAATCCATCTTTATTATTGGCTTGTGTCATTTTCTTAGAGCTTAAAGCTTCAGAGATAACAAATTGCAAACAATGCTGATTTTGGAAAGTTTTACTTGAGAGATGTTTCTCCCAGTCTTTTCTATCCTTCCAATCTGGTCAGGCTGGATGGGCATGTTTTGTATCCCACTGCCTAAGGAATGCCGGCTGGGCCCAGAAGATAGGACTTTTTTGCTGTAGCACCTGAGCTATGGAACATTCTCGCTATGGAAATAAGGCTAAATATGGAATTGCAGTTTATCAAACACAAAAAATGAAGAGCTTTTCCAGATCACTGCGTGATTCTTAACTCTTTAATTCTTTCAAGCAGTAATTTTTCATCATCTCCAGAAACAATTATTATTTGGGGCAAGATCTGGTATCTTTCCCAATAATGAGGTTGCTATTGCAATCAGGGTGAGGTTCTGCTCAGCAACTTTGGGTCATTTTGGGCTGCTATTAGCTTGTCCACTCCCCCCGCCCCCCATTATTGGGAACACTTTCCTAATTCTAGGCACCAAAAGAGGAGGAACAGATCTAAATGTTTCAATATTTTGTATTTTCCATTACAAAACTCAATCAACACAATATATAGTAATTCTCAAATAAACCATTCCACATACATGCTAATTTTAATAAATCAAAAAAAATTAAATTGAATTTAATTAGGTACAAACCTATATATGCAACTGTGACATTATGAAAATATAATTGAACAAATAGTATACAAATAGTATATTCTCCATTTACTATTAAGCAATATTAATCCAATGCTTAATCCATTTTTAAAATAAGATTTACCTTTTTCCCCTGGAGGTCCAACTCGCCCAGGACGGCCTGGAGCACCTTTTTCCCCCTTTTCTCCATTTTCCCCTATTATGTAATAAAACATAAGGTAAAATGAAACAAATTATTCAAAATTCAGTGATATTATGTTCAGAATTCAATTTTTGTAATGAAAATGACAGCATCATTAATATTGTTTGTCCTGTTTATGTATGTAGTGTTCTTCTCATCACTTCACCATCTCTCTCAATTTTTACATTTAGAAGGTGTTTTTTTTTTAAAGGAAAACAGAAAAAATAGGTGTTTTACTACAGAACTTCAAACTTTATAGACAATGGGAACATAATGGCTTTCAAAAAGCAAGTATAAGAGAAAGTTATATACAAATTTCAACTAACAGAAGGGGGAAGTAGTCTGGCTTTTGGTTTGGTCTGAAGAAACTAGAAGGCAAAAAGAAATCAAAGTTCTCTGTCCCTCTTTCCTGCTACCTTGTGATTGTCCAGGTTTTTCCCACGAAGGATGTAATTATATTTGATCTGACTATTGATTGCATTATTCCACAGCCAGAACATTCATTATATTTTCTCCTCTAAGGAGAAGATTATATTTAGTTGATACCTCAAGGACCTACATCATTACTGAGCTGGTAGCTATTATTTTGTTTCAGATAATAAGCCACTCTTTCCAAACATGTTTTTTCAGGGGTAAGCAAATACCACTACTAATGGATCACAGGATGACCCTCATGCATATCACTCATGTAGACAAGGTTATTGTAATTACAGTAATAACAGCTGATTATTACTGATCAGATCCTCTGCATTTACTCAGTGCCTGTTCTGTTAATGTTTTCTTTAAAAATGTTAAGATATCAGGTTCCTTGACTTAAAATACAGTATAGAACAAGGAGTATAACATCACACAACAAAACAGTGAAGGTCCTTGAAATACTGTACCTTCAGATATACTAATTAAATCTAATCTTCTCCTTAGGAGTGACAATATAAGGAATATACAGGGTATAGAGTGCAGTTGTCAAGGTCACTTTTAGCAAGTAACCAGAGTCTACCCAAGGTTATTGTCTGAGGTAAGAATGTATTATCCTTCAGCGAAAAGTTCAACACTGTTAATGTGAGTGCCTCCCTCACCTTACTGAGAATAGCTGGAAGCAATAGCAAGTGTAGAAGTGTAGCTAAAAGCAAGGAAGGAACAGTAGGGTACAGCTACTCTCTCCCATCACTATACATTTATTGCCAGGAACAGCAGTATCTATCATGCTACCTAGATTTTAGTAATAGCATCTCAGACATATGGTCATTTCAGATGACATGGCTCCTTGGTTTAACGTCTTAGCCCTCTCAGAAGCTGCTCCTAACATCTCCCAGAAGAAATATGATTGGTCTGCACTACTAAGACTCAAATTGCATAGAAGTCAAGGGCACACTGGATTTCAGCCAACAGATGAAAGACTCTATATTTCATTAGTGTGTATCTAAGCCAGGGAGATATCCCCCCTGACAGTTTAGCTCAGACACTGATGACTTTTTAGAGATTTTACATTAGCTGCAGACTTCGTAGGTAGGTCATTTTGTGCTTCACTGCATTTCTGCATCAATCTCCCTCGCCATTATGACTACAGCTTCTAATTAGAGAGACTGTGCTGAAGCATGAACAAATTTGTTTTTTTCCTTCAGGCTTTCATATTTTTAGTTTTATATCTCAGTGTTCCCATTTCCTTGATAAAAGAGCAATTATTATTAGAACTCCAGAATCATGCATAATTGTTAGCCTTGGTGCGTCATATTTTAGCAGACTGTTTTTTTGGGGGTTTTTTTTGCAAAACACTGCCAATTGTTCAGGCAAACTGAGCAAAGTTGTGCAGTTTTTCTCATCGTAAAGTTTCAGTTTTCCAGATCAAGAGGGGAATGAAGATATACTACTTCCAGTTTGATTTCCAAAGAAGGGGTCAAAATGCAAAGACTGGGCCAATAAGAAATAGCATATGAAACTGCTTTACCAAGCAGACACATACAAACACCCCCATTTAATAATATTGTCCACTTTTTTTCTTCTATAAGGAGCCATATTCTTTTTTGGACATTGAGAAAAATCAAGACACATAGGGGTGTGTAGAAATCAGTGCTTTTCACTGAGGAAGAGACATTCCAGAAACCCAAGCAAGCAATCTGGAAAGGTGTCCAAGGACAGACTGCTGGAGCGGGTGAGAATCACCTATGTTTCTTCCTCCTCCTCCCTTCATATCCCTCCCCCGTTGTCAGGGCAATCCACCTGCCAATCGAACAGCAGTATTGGGGTGAGGCAAGAGAGAGAAAAGACATGATGGCTGCCTGAGAGCTCTGTAGCCATAGGCTAAATAAACAGAACCAAAGCCCAGGAGTCAAAGTAAAAGGGGAAACTTAAAGTTAGACAGCACACATGAGAAGATACAACAGAAAAGTAGGCAGCAGCTGAGAAATGTGGAAAGAAAGATATGTTTTTTTCCTTCCCTCATACTGGCATGAGGCTAAACACTCTGTGAGCCATTTTCCTCAGACGGAGCAAATATTTGCAAAAATGGGAAAAGAATGAAGAAGCCCTGTCAGGAACAAAAAGCGGGAAAGATTAAGAAAAAAAATGACTTATTTGGGTGAGAGATAGAAAGCAGAAATCAAAAAAAGATTGAACTCTGCAGAAAAAAAGTAGAACTCTAAAGAGAGTAAAAAAGACATACATACATACATACATACAGAGAGAGAGAGAGAGAGAGAGAGAGAGACGGGGAGAGAGAGATATTCAGACAACAGAAATAGAGAGGTCATCAATAAACAAAGATATTGGAGATATAGAAAGATATGAGATTTTTAAGCTTTCTTTTTGAAAAATAAGTCTCTTCAATTAATTGTCCATGTTTCCAGCACTTTGTATGTATTAGAAATTCATTAATATAGTTATTGGTGGTTTAAAAAAATGTGTCCATGCTTTCCCATCATACGCACAACACTTCAACAGAAAGAGGTGAAGAAAACAATGGCTACATTCATATCTTATTCTAACCCAGGTCTTGTGGAACAAGAGATGCTGGGTTCAGATTATGAATAAGCACAACATGGCTTATAGGCTGAACTCATTTTTTATTTATTTACTCATTAAACAAATGTATATCACCACCCAACTCAGACACAGGTAACCCTAGCACCCATACATTAGTCAAGATTGTTAAAGATATTCTGCTAAATAAACCAGACTCAATTTTACAACTGAGAAAAGCAACTATATTCCATTAGTCAATTTCTGCTTTATTTTCTTCCTTTTTCCGTATTCCAAGCTTCCTTACAATAATAAAAGACTGCTTATTCAGCTCAGGATTTAAGGTTATTGTAGCCTTACAATATCTGTATGAGAAAGTTAGGAAACTAAATCCTAACTTAGTTTATTTGTAAATCATACCAATGCTTTCTCTGTTTAACAGCCTTTTTCTTCTGCATAATTGCTCAGTCCCTAGTTCACAAGTATTGTGGGACAAATATTATTATTTTTAAATTTTATTTCGTCTCCTTTTTTAGTTACTCAAGGTGGCAAACATATCCAATTCTTCTTCTATTTTTCCCAACAGCCCTGTGAGGTGGGTTGAGCTGAGAGTGACTTGAGTGACCCAAAGTCACCCAGACAGCTTTCATGTCTAAAGCAGGACTAGAACTCACAATTTCCTAGTTTCTAGGCCAACACTTTCAATATTAGACCAACTGGCACTTGAGGAGAAATCTTTATAAGAAAAGAAGAGAGAATGCATATCAGCAAAAAAGAATGTATATTAGAGAAATAATCTACAATTATTTAATAACAGAGATGTACATAAAATAGAAAATATATTGTGTTTAACATTTAGAACAAAATAACCCTCCACAAATTGTTCCATTAGGATGTTTCAAGTTGGCTGTGTTCTGCAGATAAAAACTTGAAACAGCTTGAGCAGAAGAGCATTTTTTCCCCTAGGTCTCCTGAATTAGTTGGATGGGAGACAATAGTGATTACTACATAATACACAAACGGCCAAAATCTGATATAAACTATTCTTTTAAAAAGTTTAAAAAATAAGTATGGTATCCATAGGAAACGCAGCAGTTTTCTCACTCAATGAAATATTTAAATCAGAAGCAAGCATCCCATCCCCCTTCTCAAGCATAGAACAAACAAGCAGAGGTCTTTTCAATTACTTTAAAGAAACTCTAGGTCAATTGGTGGTTTTTTTTTTCATGAGTGCAAAAAAAATGCTGGTACTTTTTAATTGCGTGAATAACTCTAAAATAACAAAATGCAAGAAACAGGCACGGCCATTTTAACTTGGAATGTTTTGGATATCTTATTATAATTACACTGCTTGGATTCAATTCAAGGGTACATTTTGGAGACAGGGAGCTATTTCTAGAAACACTGACCCAACTATGATTCCATTTTTAGGGTGAATTCATGAAGATGTCTTTGAAGCAGTAAGAGGCACCACAGCACTTTAAACAAACTTTTATTGTGGCATGAGTGTCTTCAGAAAACTAATTTATTTCATCCAATTCATTGAGCAAATACAATAATAGAGTATACAATGGAGAATAAGCTCACTAAACAGTTAACAAGAATACAAAGATTACATCCTGACATTATCAAAAGAAAATACTCCCCGCCCCCCCAATCTACATTAATGGAATACAGTGAAGTGAAAAAATAACAAAGACTGCTTAACTCCAACTTGGGGCAACTGTTGTAGCAATCATTCAGCTATATTTGTGTTGATAAGAGATTTGATGATTTTACTTATTCCAGTAGTCCCTATAATATTTCAACAATTATCTCAAAATCAGAGGCGATATACCACACATGACAGTTTTCTCTAAAATCTTTGGTCAAAAGAAGAAGAATAAAAAGCTTATTCCCAAATGGTTTCTATTTCTTCCAGAATTAACCATCAAATGTATGTGAAGGTGTCATGTTGTCCTTTATTTTTATTTTGTATCGTAAGGCCTCCCAACTTCATTGCAACAGAACTACCATTTGCTTACATTGTTGGCGATTCTTATTTTCATGATAAAGAGCCCAGCCCTGTTGATAACTACATATAAAATTATGAGCCATGGTGGTGCAGTGGTAAGAGTGCAGTACTGCAGGCTACTTCTACAGGCGACTTCTGCTGGCTGCCAGCTGCCCACAATTTGGCAGTTCAAATCTCACCAGGCTCAAGGTTGACTCAGCCTTCCATCCTTCTGAGGTGGGGTAAAATGAGGACCCAAATTGTAATGCTGACTATGTAAAACCACTTAAAGAGGCTCTGTAAAGCACTGTAAAGCAGTATACAAATCTAAGTACTATTGCTATTGCTATTGATGAAGCTACTAAGATAATCCAAATAAGTTAGTAATATTTTTCAGAGTTTTGACAATTCTAAACACAGAATATGACCAAAGTAGAGAAGAGCAAATCACGAATAACCAAGCATACCATTTCCAAAATATCCACTCTATCTAACCTTGCCCCTCTGAAATATAAATGATTAAGTAATCACAGAGTCACAGAAGGGGTCAAAAATGGCAACAAACCAGCTAATATGTATAAAATAAGGACATGAAATAAGAGAAATAAGGCCTGTTATTGTCCTTCAAATTCTACATTCTGTTTATGCAAATTAGACTCATTCTCTTGTAAAATATTTGTCAGTTTTTTGTTGGTGTATAGCAGGGGTGTCTAACTCGCAGCCGGCAGGTCAGATGCATCACCTGCTGGCCATGCCCACACTATTTTAGTGAAGGGAGGGAAGTCACAATATATCATGTGATGACAACGTGACAATGTGAGTTTGACACCCCTGGTGTACAGGTATCAGTATGTTCTAAGAAAAATGAAATAGTATAAGTGAGTAACTAAAAGCAGAGAAGCAGAAAATGTTTTCAGGGCCAGTATCCAAGAAAATTAGAAAGATATACTTAGTTTAGCGAATAAGATTTGTGTGGCTGTTTATTGGGAATTCTATGGAAGGATTGTTTATGACCATCCAAAGCCCTCTATGGTTGTTTGCTTAAGCAGCAACTCAAATGACTGTTTCATTATTATAGGCCAATTGCTCCAGACAAGGAAAAGCTTAAGAGAAAAGTTGGCCTATTTCACTAAGAGAATGCAATCCCACTGACAATTACTAGAATGCCATCAGATCAATAAAAACGAAAAAGGAATGTCTGATTATTTGTGGGAAGAGAGATGCATATTACCTTTGAGGCCTGGAACCAGAATCTGAACAGAGCAGGATTCCTCTGCAATATGCTGAGCATATCCAGATCTTGGAAGAGACAGGAATGCAAGGCTAATTACAGAGACAAAGAAAACCAGATCACTCTTCATAATGAGCTTGTCCCTTACTCCTAAAGGGAGGAAAAATGAATAAACCATTAACAGGGATTCTAAATATTTTGGACAGTTCTAATGTGTTCACTATCTTCTAAGGACACCATAAACTTTACAGCATATTAATAGATATCTTTAATATATGATAGCTTGTTAAGTTTCAAAGTTTTTGGTAATATATTTTATTGGGAAGGGACACTCAGGTTTAGCAGAGTGAGAGTCTGCAACACAAATATATTTTCCCCTAGATCATAATCTATATTTAAGCCAACAGAAAAGAGTTTGGCTTGGTATACTTGTTCAAAATCCGCAGAAAAAAAGGAATGGCCCTTCATACACACTCACAAAAACAAGATTGGAAAGAAAAACCTAATTTAGTGGAGGATGAGAGTGATCTACATAAAGGTTCCCTGGGGAAGTCGTGAACACAATTCCACACTGATAAAAAAATTCAGTTGAAGGAAAAACAAGAATCTTTGGGAAAAACCCCAAATCCAAATGATATGATGGGAAAATGTATAAAATTGCCTTTTCCTGCAGTTTTAAGTCAACTAAGAGAAAGAATAAAGACTAAGATCTTGTTTCCGAATGAAGCCAAAACACCTGTGCCTAGAGTTGTGCAAGAAAAAATGGCAACGCATTCCTCGGTTTTCAGTTACTTCTATCAATCTTGATTAGTTCCCCTAGCAGATCTATTATTCATCTTAATTTCTGCTCAAATATTTTATGTGTGGGTTAGGGTACACATAACAGTATAAATATACCATTCCAATAATAACTTGATTTGTACAATATGCTTAAATACAAACTAACCACAATTTAGTACTTTAGCTGAAGCTTGTAATTAATGTGTTGAGTGCATATCATTAATTTATGATTGAATGTCTTTCTTGTAAACCAAGAAAGCTCTGTTAAATAAGGATCAGCATGAATTAAGCTGCTGTGAAACACATTATATAGATTCAGCAAGCTCACGTTTATTGTGAAAGAACCCACCAGCCTTTGATATTAAAAATAAAATAAACCAGCATGGGGTAGCTGACAAGGATAAGAAGCAACTCTTCCTCCTTTTTGAATATTGCTTTTTTAAAAAATTAACTACAGCTTAATCTCTTCATTCTTTTCTCAGGTTAGTGAATCAATAAGTTTCAGAGCAGCTTGGCTTTTCCTGACATCAACCTTTCGTATGTATTGAACCAGCCATCATAGTCTATGCAACATATCAGGAGGGTTGTGAAAATACATGGTTGTACCTATCAGAACTGACCTATTCAGTTAGTCTCCAAATACAGACAGATGTTTGTAGACATACAGTTCTACATAGTCGGGAAATCAGAATCTACCTGTGTTTTGGACAGTGGCATGAAATGCTTAATATAAGTATTGCGATTTTGCTTTAATAAATTTATGTATTTAATAATACATTTAATAAATAAATCTTTAGGAGGATGGTATAAAAAGGATATGGAAAGAAACAAAGAGTTCTATTTTGTCTGTAACTTATTCCTCTCCACACTATTTGTTCTTTTGTGAACTAAAAAGAGTTCTGGAGGTGGGAAATATATAATTCATTGTACAAATTTGTTTGCCTTAGAGGGAAAACAGTCAGACAATTCTCAATGCCTACAGAAACAGTTGCACTATTTTAAATACATCCTTTTCTATGATCGTTTGTTTTCTTATTTTTTTCTTGCTTTTCTTCATCTCCATAACATTTTCCTACTTTTATTTACTTTTATTTGCTTCTTCCCATTTATTTGCTTTTTTTCATTATTTCCAAAGCTCTTTCACCTTCTGTTTTTGTTTTTTAGATTTAGATGTCCTGTTTTGTTCCTTTTCCTTGAAATAGACTTATTCGGAAATAGCACTTAATTTTAGCTAACTGTACCAAAACATTGGTCCACATCTTTTTTTCCAAACCAGGGGGATCTATTCCAAAAATTGGTTAGCAATCGTAATATAGTACAATAAACTTGCTTGTGAGAACACACAGGGTATCTCACACTCAATCCCGAGTGATCACAAAGTACAGTCACAAACTTGAGGTCAGGGTTCAAAGTTAGAGACTATAAATTATAGCCTAGTTGGAAGTGATAATTTTATGGTTTGCCTACTTGAAGAGGACTGGTTTAGGGAAGGATGCTCCAGATCTCTAGCAGCTGCTTGAAAGGAAAAATTAAATCTGGACTACTGTATTTCATATTCTTCAACCAACACTTTATAGTCCATATTCTATACTCCTTAGCATTGTGGGCACACATGAGAGGGAAGAATCAGAGCTGAACTTTTCAATTCCAGATATTGTAAAAGTTGTGAAGATAATGCTTTGTGCTTTTGTAGCATTTTATTTGCTGCTTAAATAAAAAAAACCTCGCTGTTCTCCTTATGCATTCTGCAACACACTCTGTACCAAGAAACAACTCATTTATAATAGAACAGCATAAAATAAAAAATATACTCCTATGCAATCCTGAACACTATAAAAATCAATTTCAGATGTTCAATAACTTTTTCAATGTAAAGACATGAGCCAGTCTGTATTCTATGACATTAGATGACCTACATTGCAACAATTCCAGACTGATCTCCCCACTCAGCCCTGATCTAAAATTCAGTACTCCTTTTTATCCAGTTTCCATAAATATATATATATGTATATATTACGCAGCCTACTCTCTTTTAAGCCAGGCTTTTGGCGGGCACAACCATCTTAGCATTACGTACCTTAGATTTGCTGAGAGAAGAGGCACTGTAGCTGAGCTGCTGACTGAAAGGGCACTGCACCACAGATGGACCTCATTGCTACTATTTACAAAAGTCCGATAGGTTTTAATTTGAAGTGGGCTCAACTGCTGCTCTTCGACCATCCAGCAAATCAGGCCCAACCGTTTGCAAGCGTTATCTATAAACAGCTTCCTGTTTGAAACAGCTCAGCTGTCCAGCAGGACGTTAATTAGGAGCAAAATGTGTGGGAACGAGGCAACAACCCATGATATAAACGGCTGCTTTTGGCAGGGTGCATTTTTGGGAATGCAGGACACTTCTCTTTTCGTCTCTCTCGCCTTCCCATGAAAAGAAGCCCCTTCGTTAACTCTTTCATGCCTAGTGTCAGATAGCAGCCATGTGAATAGGATCCTAGGAGAGCAAAGGTCTTCCTTAGTGCCTTGCTTGGGTTGGGAGCATGGAGATTCATTATATGCAGATATTTTTAAACCCAATAACATACCTATTCTAAACTGGCACAGTCCTGGATACCAGGACCTCCTTCTGCAGGAAATGTGGATGGTTTCATTGTTCATTTCTGAAAACATCACTGCCCCTCAACATCCTGCAGGATAAAGTCTCAGAAAAGTGCCCCTAGTCTGGCATAACTACGTTAGAAAACAAGAGCTGAATCCCCACTATACTCCACTCCAAAGCAACATCAGACTGGGACAGAAAGACACTTTCTTGATATTTTATGCTTCTCCAGGGTAGGCAATCTGAAGTTTCTGCATATTTTCTCAAATCCCTGTTGAACATTACTGAAAAATAGTGTGCTTTCTTCCAATATTGAAACAGGAAAATTTCAACAACTAATACCTGTCCTAAAATAGGCTTAAACAGCCCTAAGAACCGCCCCCCCTGAATTTTGCTCCAAATCATAGCAATATCGTTTCCACTGTGGATCCTGCAATCCCAACTGTTTATGGAAACATTCACCAAAAAATTGCCAGTCTACCTTAATATTACTTACATCAAACAAGTGTCCTCTAAGTTTACTGAGATAAGGCACAAAAATCCTATCTAAAATTTATAAAGATTTTTGAATCAAACATCTAAATTAGACATTCTTGTTCATCCCTGTTGTTATCTTGAACCCACATGGCAAAACTTCCCCTTACAATTTATACAATTGTGAATGTGAACAATGAACGGCATGCCACAGCAGACTTTTAGCACCTAGTTGACCTTGGCTGATTTTGAAAAAGCAAAGACAGACCAGGTTATTTCGATGCCAGGCCACTAGGAAACTCCGGAGCTACAGCCTACTCTTGAGAAATTTGTAAAAAAAATTGTAGAAGAAAACATTGGAAATTTTCTTCATGAAGAAAACTGACAATTGTGTCCATGCATTCACCTGCACTTGTGTTCCACTCAAGGGAATCTTGGCACTTAATAATTTCATCTATCCCAGTACAGATTAAGACAGTCAATAGCTAGTTTCAAGTTCACTATTTCTAAACATGAACTTAGAAGTTCATGTAGCTTTGTCATTTCCCTGCAGGGATGTCAAACTGGTGGCCCATAGGCCAGATGTGTCACACACAGGCCATGCCAACCCCAGCTCTGCAAAGGCAAAAGTTGCAATGTTGGGTGACATCGTTAGGTGACATTGTCACGTGCTGAGTTTGACACCCGTGCCTTAATACATGTTCAAAAAAAGAGTAAGTGGGGTTATTTTTTGTAAAGGGTATATAGTCCCAGAGCAAATGAATATACAGGTGAAACTCAAAAAATTAGAATATCGTGCAAAAGTTCATTTATTTCAGTAATGCAACTTAAAATGTGAAACTAATATATGAGATAGACTCATTACATGCAAAGCAAGATAGTTCAAGCCATGATTTGTCATAATTGTGATGATTATGGCTTACAGCTCATGAAAACTCCAAATCCACAATCTCAGAAAATTAGAATATTACATGCAATCAATAAAACAAGGATTGTACATAGAACAACATTGGACCTCTGAAAAGTATAAGCATGCATATGTACTCAGTACTTGGTTGGGGCCCCTTTTGCAGCAATTACTGCCTCAATGCGGCGTGGCATGGAAGCTATCAGCCTGTGGCACTGCTGAGGTGTTATGGAAGACCAGGATGCTTCAATAGCAGCCTTCAGCTCTTCTGCATTGTTCAGTCTCATGTCTCACATCTTTCTCTTGGCAATGCCCCATAGATTCTCTATGGGGATCAGGTCGGGCGAGTTTGCTGGCCAATCAAGCACAGTAATCCCACGGTCATTGAACCAGGTTTTGGTGCTGTTGGCAGTGTGGGCAGGTGCCAAGTCCTGCTGGAAAATGTCAGCATCCCCATAAAGCTCATCTGCGTAAGGAAGCATGAAGTACTCCAAAATCTCCTGGTAGACGGCTGCATTGACCCTGGACTTAATGAAGCACAGTGGACCAACACCAGCAGATGACATGGCTCCCCAAATCAACACAGACTGTGGAAACTTCACACTGGACTTCACACATCTTGCAGTGTGTGCCTCTCCATTCTTCCTCCAGACTCTGGGTCCTCAGTTTCCAAATGAGATGCAAAAGTTGCTCTCATCAGAAAAGAGGACTTTGGACCACTGAGCAGCAGACCAGTTCTGTTTTTCTTTAGTCCAGGTAAGATGCTTCTGACGTTTGTTGTGCAGGAGCGGTTTGACAAGAGGAATACAACATTTGAAGCCCATGTCCAGGATCCATTTGTGTGTAGTGGCTCTTGATGCACTGACTCCAGCCTCAGTCCACTCCTTGTGAAAGTCCCCAACACTTTTGAATGGCCTTTTCCTGACAATCCTCTCCAGGCTGCGGTCATCCCTGCTGCTTGTGCACCTTTTTCTTCCACACTTTTCCCTTCCACATAACTTTCTTTTAATGTGCTTTGATACAGCACTTTGGGAACATCCAACTTCTTTTGCAATTACTTTTTGAGGCTTTCCCTCCTTATGGAGGGTGTCAATGATGGTTTTCTGCACAACTGTCAGGTCAGCAGTCTTTCCCATGATTGTGCTTCCTACTGAACCAGACTGAGAGACCATTTAAAGGCTCAGGAACCCTTTGCAGGTCTTATGGCTTAACTAGCTGATTAGAGTGATAACAGATAACAGATAATCAGAGTTGGAAGGGACCTTGTAGGTCATCTAGTCCAAACCCCCACACTATTTCTGACAAATGGCAGTCCAATCTCTTCTTGAAAGTCTCAAGTGATGGCGCTCCCACAACTTCCAAGGGCAAGGTGTTCCATTGGTTAATTGTTCTCACTGTCAGAAAGTTTCTCCTTATTTCCAGATTAAATCTCTCCTTTTTCGGTTTCCAGTGGAAAACTTTGTGGGACACTTTGAGCCTAGAATATTGAACCTTTTCACAATACTCTAATTTTCTGAGATTGTGGATCTGGGGTTTTCATGAGCTGTAAGCCATCATCATCTCAATTATGACACATCACGGCTTGAACTATCTTGCTTTGCATGTAATGAGTCTATCTCATATATTAGTTTTGCCTTTTAAGTAGCACTACTGAAATAAATGATCTTTTGCACGATATTCTAATTTTTTGAGTTTCACCTGTAGAGGCACAGCAAACCCACATGCTCGCCTTTTTCTCTTCATAAAGCAATGTCTACGAGAAGCTACTACTGAAAATGAAGGAGACCCCCCCCCTTTTGCCTGTCCCTCAGGAAATCTTTTGATTTTCATTATTCCTGAATACTTAATGAAAGGTCTTATTGGACCTCATCTTTTAGCAGCTAATTATTTCTGGAGACTAAGGAAAAAACTGCAGCCAAACCAGGTAGAAGCTGCTTTGGGACTGATGATGTCCACAGATTGTGTTGATACTGCAGATGATTTTCATTAGAAATAACAGGATATGAATGTCTATATTAATCCTTTGCACCTGAACTATTCCAAGAATCCACTTGATTTGTTTTCTAATAAATAGAAATTACTTCAGCCATAGAGGCACAGGGCACTCTGTATGAATTCAAAAGATGCCAGAAATTAGAGAAGTTGACTTAGAACATGAACAAGTTCAACTAGCATTTTAATTTTCCACTGTAAAATACTTTGCAGAATTATTTCCTGCAGACACATTATGGAGTAGAGATGAAACATGTAATGAAACAAAGCCTTCAAATTAACATTAAGATTTTTTAAAAAAAACATTAAGTGAAAAATAATTAGAAAGTTTATGGCATACATTGGCCTGTGATTAAAAAAATATAGAGAATACTGTAATGGGCAAATTGAAGAAAGCACTACGGCATCATTTTTGATAGGGAAAATGCTTTTAAACAGAATGTTCAGAATGTTTTAAATACAGATATGGTTAGAATGCTGAAACTTCAATTACTTAAAATCTACTAAGTGAAAATGAAATTGTACCAGTTCTGAAAAAAATCCATGACAACTACCTCTGTAAAGTATAAAAGCAACTAGGCATTGCATTCAATCCACCGCTCCTATGTAAAGAAAAACTTTTAATAAGCAATTTAAGCAAAGGATTTGACAAAATACAGGTTTAAGAAAAACATAGGCAAGATAGAATTGGACTTCAGAGTATTTTTGTTTCATAGATTGAGCCAGATGAAGGCATACTGAGTATAAAAATTCCATGGCTCAAGAATTCAATTTTTTATGGAGATTCTTGATTTCATGCCTTGAGGTTTTTATAAAAATGGTAAGGTCAAGTGAATACTATGTAGCAGACTCTTGGGTTCTATGCTGTTCCCAGCAGAGCAATTAAAACCCCAGGCAGAAAACAGACTTCCCACAATGCCATCAAGAATTTTGTCTGTAGCATTATTAAGATTATGCTACTATAATCACAGTAACACTGTTAACAATCCAATGAAGTGGCAAAATTTTGCCCATTTTATAATTCTCATTTTAAAATAATCACTTTAATGGGGAAAAATGTTGCGATGCTTTTTATATGTTGCTCACACATCTCTCATGTTCCCAGCAGTTCCCATGAAGTCTAAAAATCAGCTGACTGAGCTTGCAGTTTCTTTTGGCAATGGTTCTGGGAACGAAGACAAGTTCACTTTGCAGTGTATCTTTCCTTTCCCTTTTTAAACCTCCATATGCACCCATACACAAACGTAGTTCTTTGATTACTCAGGGAGGTCAAATAGGATAAAAAATAGACCAAAATAATTTGCAATTATGAGAATTTAAATGCAGGCTTGTTTAGTTCACATTCTTCCAAACAGTAACAAAGCCATCACAAGCATCAAGTTTTATGTTTCTATCCACAATTGAGATACTTGATAGCAATTAATCTTTGCAATAAAGCCCTATAAATAAAACTCTCAACGTTCATTAAAATGCTGTGAAAATTGGTTATGAGGACTGCATACTCTGTGAACTTTGAGTGAATAGGCCCTGAAGCCTTTGATTAACCTTTCACTACCCCAAATTAAGTCTGAAGAATCTAATGTTGATGGGTAAGGATTTCTCAAAACATTAAATATAAATCCAGAAACAAATATGACCTAAGAGGCAACTGAATTGTGCACAAGGGATTGGTAGAGCTACCTATTCTTTAGTGTCTATCTTTTGAACCTGAAGAATTCAGCTTGCTTAATATTTCAAAACCATGAGTCTTTTATTTAAATAAGGTAACATCTCACTACATATTCTCAAAAAAGCTCTTTGAAAATTAGAGTGATATACGGAGTGATTTCTTTGCCTTCTCTAGGAGTTTTGAACTGTTATCTATTGGTGATGTAGTGAATCCTGTTGTGTGCAGAGGATTACACTTGAATGACATCTTAACTCCCTTCAACTCTATTTCATTTAAAGAAATAGAACAAAGCAGGTGTCATTTTTACTAACATCACTGAGTTGATGGAATGCATATATGATGAGCTTTGTTTCCCTCAAGTGCAGAATATATAACATAACCTGTAAGTCAACTTTTAGGTACTTTCAAACAAAAAAAAGTTTGAGAAACTTTTTCTGTACACCTTAAATCAGAGGTCTGCAATTCCCAAGCAACGGCTTTTTGGAATTGGGCTGTGCAAGCAGCAGGCAAGTGCACAGCTCCATTTGTGTGTGGCTGCATACGCACCACTTGGTGGATGCAGCATTGAAGTTTTACACTTTTCAGGAAAATTAATTCAAAAACTTGCTTTTTGTCAATCACTTTCAAATTTTAAGAATGTTCACATGATTAATCTGTGAAAATGTACCTATAACCCCAAAAGATCATTGAAGCATTAAATGTATCAGGTTGCTTTACTCCAAGTTGCTTTAGTATTCTTCTAATGCAGGACATTAAAAACACTTGGCATAGGCCAAGTAATTTAGAAATATGTTTAGGTGACATTTATTGGTGGCAAACCAAGACATGAATTTGTTAAACTTTCTGGTCCTTTCATTACAAAATCCTGGAACATTAATTTTCAATATTCAGATGTGTGCTTTAAGTTTCAGTATAATTTAGCCATCTTACCTCTACTTTTGGGATACTTAAAATTAAAAGATAGGTTTTTGATATTTTATGGTAAGTATCAGTTCTCTGGCTACCTCGTCACTCAATAGGAAAAAATTCAAACCCAAAATTTTATTATTCAATAGGTGCCACAATATAATGATGGCACAATAGAAGTAATTCTAATCATGACTTTCAGTTATGTACTTTGACCAGCTATAAATTTCTTACCGATGTCATCTTTTAATCAACAATCAAATGTATAGAAATTCCAGTTTCATACGTTTTTTTTAAAAAAAGCATGACATTAAAAATATGAAGAATTAATTTTATTAATTCATATATAGTTTTTGCATTTTACAGCTGAAATTCTGGAAACTCAAACACAACATCTTTGCCCGTCAGCTTCTTGTATACACCAGAAAAAGTTTCAACCTGCAAACAGAATAATGAAACATCAGCAAAAATGGGAAGCATACAATATTAGTGATACTTTACATTAAAGAAAGAAAACTACTGGAAAGGATATGTCAAGTCTGAAATTAAATATATATATATATGGTATTACCATATACACTTTTTAAAAAAATTATGACCACGCCCTAAGATTAATTTATACATCACTGAACATTTATAGGAGCAACACTTTTGGCACAAGGCGTAAGCTATGGGAGGTGGCAGCACAGAATCAATATTGACTATAGAAATCACATAGTTGAACCTGGCTGGTACTTAAAATGATAAACCACCAAAAAGCCTCCGAGATGTCAGCTACACCATGAAATAAAGTATGGTAGCTAATAAATACAAAACAGAAATAGCAAGGTACTTCTGTAATTTGTCAAGAAAATAAAATGTGTCCAGGTATTCACTAAGAATCAAGCTTGAAGTTGTCTCTAGTATTTTATATTATATTTAATATTAATATTTTCAAATAAAGAAGCCATTGAGAGTTTGACAATTCAAGCTGATAACCAAAAATATTTCATTTATTGTATCTCAGAATATTAACAACAATCTGATACACAAAGTCAGGATTTGAAGACAGGACGAAGCAGAACTCCCCCGCCCACCCCGCATCAATTCAAATTTCATCCTATGCGTAACTGTTGTAGAATTTCTATGACCTAACTGGGGGAATGTGTACTATGAATAGCAATTAAAATAGAGACCCCACTAAACAAATAGGACAGATTATGTATAGAGGATGTTTATTATTTGTGGTAGTCAATTCTAAAAAGTCACTGTGAACAACGAATTAGCAAATATTGAAACTTCAGCTAGAAGTGTGGCATCAAGTATTACATTTTGCAACTACAGATAAATTTTGCAAGTAAGCAAATTCACAAATATGAAATCCATGAATAAGAACTGACATTAATTTATATAGGGTCATTACACAAGTAACATAAATTAAACATAAATTAAGCCATTTAGATGATCATTACAGAAATTATGTCAATCTAAATTTCAGTATGAAAATTCTCAAAAGGAAACAGCCTGAATCCGGTTACTACTAAAACAAGGAATAGATAAAAACTCTTTATCTCCTGCTCAAGAGAACTGTGTCTAGCAGTTCATATGGATTTTTTTTTTTTTTGGGGGGGGGGGGAGATACAAGAAATGCAAAAACTATTATTAAAAAAATATATTATTAGATGTTCATGGATAACTGTCCATATTTAGTTTGGTTTTGGCCTAACTCACCAATATTAGTTGCAATCTGCCTGACATGAAGTCCATTAAAATGAGATACAATAAACTGTGGTTTTACTGTATATCTAAGTTTTTTTTTTTCCCCCTAATCCAGGGATAGTTCTGAAAAACTCTAGATTTTTTTTCTCTTCCAGATTTTGTTATGCTGGTGGTGTTTCAATAAGTAAATCGCGTAAACTAAAAGCATTAAGCATTTGCTTAATTATTGAATTTGGTTAATCATCATAACAATTTCGTAAAATCTGGTCTAACTCAACGGAAATTTCAGTCACAACTGGTGTGGCTACTGAAGGCTACTGGTAGGCCTGTTTCAAGTCTAAGCTAATGGAAGTTTGGAAGAAGTTTGACAGAAAATTAAAACATTTTAGAATTTTTCAGAAGGATCTGTTCCCATACAATCAGATTCCGCATATCCCGGTAACACAGGCCATGTTTCTCTACTCCTTATCTAGCCTAAATAATACTTTGTGTCCCTCTTTTTGACCAAGAGGAAAAAAAAAAACCCAAAACCAACATTTGCAAACCTTGCAGGTACCATATTTCAGTAATTCCAAGAAAGTTGGACCAAGTTTACATTACTCTCTGTCCTTTGATCATTTATCTAATTTTCAAATGTATCAGCTTCATCAAATGATCTACTGCAGTCTACTTTCTGCATTTATCTAGAGTTTACTTGAGTAAAAGCAAACTCCTCCAACTTTTTCTTACCTTGTGTTCAACATTGTTCTGTTGCGCTTTGTCTAAATGGACCTTTATAAGCCGGCTGCCATCTAGTTTTACACGGATTCTCTTGCCCACAATTTCACTGGGGAAAACCAAGTCTTCAAGAATGGCATCGTGCACTGCAGTAAGTGTACGGCTAAACAGAAGAGAATCAAAATATTTGCTACAGTGCCATCAAATTTTATACAACTTCCACTAAGGCAATGGGGCCCAACCTTTCCACCTTGGTGGCCTGGCCGGGCATGGGCGTGTGTGTGGCATGAGTGGCGGGCTCATGGGCACACAGATGGAGCTTTGCGCATGAATAGAGGTCCCTTGTGTGAGAAGCTTCACTTGCGCTCAAGCATGTAGCTCTACCCACAGAAGCAGAAGGCATAAGGGTCCATATCACTTGCGCAAGTGGAGTTTCTCACACACTTACCCATCGTTTGCAGGGCCCAGTTTGAAACAGGCCATGGCCTGGTCGTGGTTCACAGCCCAGGGGTTGGGGAACCCCTGTGCTAAGGAATCATTCAGTTTTAAATTAAAACTGTTTACTTATGGGGAGTATTTTAAACCAGACATTCTGCTTCCAAAACAACACTGTATTAACTAAACAATAAGATTAAACTTAAATTTTTAAGTAGCAACTACATTTTAGTGAAACGATTGGCTATTGTTGCCCATTTAGCACTGTAACAAAGTAGACTGTACTAAGCAAAGCACAGAAGGCAATTATATTTTTCTCTCAGCTAGCCTTGCTTGGTATGTGCGTTCAAAAAAATGCAATGAAATTAGCAACGGAGTCTCCAGGATCAGAATCCAAATGGCTAAATTTACATAGAGTAATAAACTAGAACCCTGCAAAATATTAGCTTAAAATGCATGAAGTCTCTTGGATTAAATAGGGCTATTTCCATCCCGAGTGACTAAAAAACCCTAAAGTAATTATGTTGCTAAAACTGAGCTTAGGCTCAAGGCTAAGTATCTTACTAATAAACTTGGCTTATAAACAATGCAACAAGCCATTAACCTTAGTTCAGACAAGATTATTATTGGAAAGAACCAGATGCAAAATACACATTTGCACTGCTACTAAAGAGAAGGCTCTAAGAGCAAAATGATACATCCCCGTTTGATTAGACATAATGTTCAAGTCAGCCTTTTCAATACAATATACTGTACTTGGAAACTTTGCAACTTTCTGTAACATCCATACTGTGTTAACAATATAAAAGGCAAAAGCCAAAATAACAATTTCTCAGAACACCCAAGGAATTGAATTTTATCTGTCTTGTGATTTCCAGGACTGTCTGTCCATCTAATTTATGTAAGCTGGCCTTTTCAAAAGTGATTCTGGTCAGTATTCAACAAAATTGCAGAATTTACTTGATTACTATTCATATTGTCCCCAACCAGATTGAGAATAGTTGATTCCGGAAGCTCATCTACAGTGTCAGAGAGGCACAATATTTTCTCCATTTCAACTTTACTCCTAATTATGTAAAAATCATACAGGCTATGGAATTCTGTGACTTGAAGTCTAAACATCTTTTAAAGTTGCTATGGTTGAGAAACACTGGCACAGAGTGCAAGAAAAGAATGTTGCATCTAATAATTCTAAGTACAGCTTTGCTTTTTAACATGATCAAATAAATTCTGCAAGATTTTAATGTTTCTCAACTAAGACCTACTATGTTTTCAGACCGTTTCAGACATTGTTTAAAAACTATTCTGGGAGATTGCCAAATGTTGTTTGCCAACCCAGTCTAAGGTATAACTTAAAAAACTAAGTACACAACAAACTGCTTTTGTTCATTCCTGTTTATTCCATACCAATTTGCTCTAGAGCAGGGGTGTCAAACTCACGTTGTCACGGCAGTGTCACTGACACATTGGGACTTCCCCCCCTTACGCTAAACCGGGGAGGGGGGAGCATGTGACACATCCAGTCTGCAGGCGTGAGTTTGATACCCCTGCTCTAGAGGGATATTCAACTAAATATAACAGCAATTTCTGATAGCAGTTTCCATTCCTTCGATAGACAATAAAAATGGATAATTTTCAAGATAATTTTATGCTCAGGTAGACATATTCATCTACCGGTAGTCTTCAACTTACAACTATAATGGCGCCTCCGATTTCTATTCTATCTCATGACCGTTTAAGTCGAGGCATCGTGACTAACCTAATGTTATGACTTTTTTACAACAGTCACTAGGCAAATGCCACCATCATTAAGCAAGCCCATTGTCCGTAATGGGCTTTTTTTTTTTGCTGGAAACTGTAAATGTCAGTTTCTGGCCAAGCCTCCCCCGCAAATAAATCAGTCACATGACCACTGGATGAAACAAATGGTTGTAGCTAAGATGCGATCACGTGACTGCTAGGAAGTTGACAACTACCTGTAATCCATTACTCTTCATTCCAAATCTTGACAACAGATTTCTATTGGCTTAGGCAGATACCTTTATCATTATTTAGGATCTTTATGCAAATTATTATACATTAGACCTAACACTTTCCTGCATGCAAACCATGTGCTATAATCTATTATAGACCATTCATACTGAGACCAAATAACCAAATAAACTCATACACTTGCCATTAAATGTCTCAAACTTCCAAGCATTAAATCACATTAACTTATAAATTGCATGGAAAGATTTGAACATGGTTGTATCAAAATATTTTTATTTCTTTTCAAAACATTACCTCCTGGGACGCTTCTGCTTGTTTTTTGTGCGGCTTTTTCTTGTTGGCTTGGGTAAAATTCTCCTCTATTAAAATAAGATAACAGCATATTAGTTTAGTTTACTTTATTGTCATTGCACCTCATCCAATGAAATTAAATGGTGTTTCTTATACAGTGTAAGACAGGCAACTTTTACAGCAAATTAGCTTTGGGGAGCCTAAAACAGGCTTTCAGTACAATACAAGGCACAAATAAATTGGAAGAACCAGCACTGAGTAATCATATACTGTAGATTACACATTTCATAAGTGAACTGATCATCATCATAACACTCATTTTCAGTTTGTAAACTCCAAAGTTTTAAATATTTATGATAAACACCCACCTGGGCAATGAAAACCACGTGTTTTCCACTGAATTTTTTCTCCAGCTCACGAACTAGCCGCACCTGAATCTTCTGAAAAGATTTCAGCTGAGGAACTGGTACAAAAATGATGATTGCTTTTCTACCACCACCCACTTCAATCTCCTAAGCAAAAAAACAGAACTGAGGATGAACATGGTTTACATTTTAAAAGTACAAAACTAGCAATTTTACTTCCATAAACACAAAAGATCCAATCTTAATTTTTAGAGTTTCTATGGGCAGAAATGTAATCTGGCAGTCCCATCTCTTCTTGCACACTAAATTCTGAGAAATTCCTATGGAAAGATCTAGACAGAACTTTTGAATGCATCACTTTTCAAATCCAACATAATGAAAACAATCATTTTACATCTTGGTTTTGTAGCAAGGAAATTGCATTTATCAATACCTAGTTAACTCCTTTAACCTGTAATCCCTTAATTCGGAGTAGAGTTGGGTCAACTGGATGGAGCTGAGTGATTACTGGCTCAATGCCCTTCCTGACGACACATGGAGTTCGCAGATTTATTTTTTGCACCCTAGAAAAGAAACATCTACTGCTACCTAGGATTGTATCAATACCTACCATAGTACAAAATAACTAGTTTTAGGTTTTTGAAAGCATCTAAATTGACACGTGCACCTTAAATGTGCAAGTCTTCAAGTTGTTGATGTAAAAATTACATAGTAAGAAAATAAGCTGATTCAGCTAACATATCTGATTTCCACACAAGATTTTTTTTAAATGTAGGCATGTAACCAATTATACTGATTGCAGGTCAAAGTATTATAAATACCTTCTATAATTTTGTGACTGCTGTCATACACCCAAGAAGTTTTAGGAACATACAGAAGACTTCTCTTAAGCAGCTTTTTATTTTGAAGAAATAACTTTCTGTATCAACAAAACTCCATACTCTAACTCATATGAGAATTATTTCACAGAACTCCTATACAGGTAGTCCTTGACTTACAACAGTTCATTTACTGACTGTCCAAAGTTACAGTGGCACTGAAAAAAGTGAGTTATGACCATCTTTCACACGTGATCTTTGCAGCATCTCCATGGTCACAATTTACATTTGGATGCTTGACAATTGACTCACATTTATGGCTGTTGCAGTGTCCTGGGATCATTCATCACCTTTTACAACTTTCTGACAAGAAAAGTCAATAGGGAAGCCAGATTCACTTAACAATCGTGTTATTAATTCAACTGCAGGGATTCACTTAACAAATGTGGCAAGAAATATCATAAAATGGAGTAAAACTCACTTAACAAATTTCTCACTTAGCAACATAAATTTTGGCCTCAATTGTGGTCTCATGTTGAGGACTACCTGGATTGGAGTTTATTCAAGGCTACAGCAATTTCTAGGTTTCAATGATAAAAGTAAATCAATGGCATGGATGGAGAAACTATAAAATCAAACACTAGGCATTATATCTGGATATACTAGATTATTGTTCTCCTCCATCCTACTCAATTGTCTGGGACCTTTGGGGTCCATGCATACAAAATATATAATCCCAACCGAATCTTACATATTACCTTTGCTGCTGTAATATTCAGTTCTCTCAGCTGAGCCTTTAAGTCAGAATTCATCTCCAACTCCAAGAGAGCCTTAAGAGAAGATTATTATTAGATTTATAACTTGTCTTTCTGCTTTGGATGCTTTACTTTTCACAAATAATTATATAACATTTTGATTAAAATACTTAGATAAACTACACATTCAGCTGAAATGTCTGGAAGCTATTAGTCCAGGCTCCTCTTAAATACATTGAAATACATAAGGCGACTTCCATTTCTATTAAAGATATTTCAACCACAGAATCTTACTAAATTTTACAACTGCATGTTCATTTCGGCTACACAAATCATAAATTAATTTACAAATCCTTAATTCTAACCAGCTCATTAGTCACGTTTTAAAACTGCTCTTATTTCCTTCAGCTTAAAGTGTTCAACAAAAAGGGCACATACCTGGGAGATGCCAGATTCAAATTCATCTGGCTTTTCGCCATTGGGCTTCACAATCTTTGCGCTCGAACTGAACATGGCCTTTCTACAATCAAAAACAAAACAAAACAAACCCTTAGTATAGAATAAAAAAATGTCCTTCTCAAAAGTTAAGGAAAAGCAATGTTGGCTGTGTGGGATTAATTTTTTAACTAAACCTACAGATTGAAATCAGCAACATAAATGAATGTATAGAAATACTATACAAAGCAGTGATGCATTTATTAAGGATCTAGTAAAAGAAAATCTAAGTTCAACCATCTGCTTGAGAATAATTTCTGAAGTGCAGTTTCCATATAGTAAAAGCTTACAAGAGTAACTTACCTCATAAGGATATGGTACATGGCCAATACAAGTTGCAAAGTGCATGATGCCCTTATTTACACACAGCCCTTTACACACACATTTATATCACCGAGCTGGATAAATAGTACCATCTCAGAACAGTTACTGCGAAATATTCCACACCAAGGAGGTACTCAATAACATCTTTTCCAAATACCCTCTAAAAATCAAATTGGTACCCTGGTCAAGATGAACCAAAATAAAATGATTATGACTCTAGGTGATCCCAAAGAGGCTTTTTAAAAAGGCATGTGGGTTTTTTTTCCTGAAGATATTTTACTTCTCATCCAAGAAGCTTCTTCAGTTCAGAACTGAAGCAGCTTCTTGGATGAGAAGCAAAAGGTCTTCAAGAAAAAAACAAAGTCCAGTTAGAAAAAGCCTCTTTGGGACAACCACGACCGAGAAACTCTAGACAGATTCTAAATAATACAAATAAATGCTACAGAATCTTTCTAAAGAATGGAACAGAATTTGCCACGTAGAAAAAAAAATCTTAACTTCAAACAGTGATCTGGTTGTGTTATTCAGTATATGGGAAATGCAAGCTGGGAAAAATGGCAATTAACCTCGTGTTAAATTCAAGGGCCTTTAAGCAACGTTGGCTGATTTGCATCAGCATCTCACCAGAACACACATGCCGAAGCTTAGTAAGTTCATCCACCATGTGCCATCCAAGAGAGCAAGAGGACCCATTGAGTCTCTGGGAAAGAACGGGGTGGGGGGGGAACAGCTCATTTTGCAGAAAACTACACTGCAGAAGGCAATGTTGCCTCCGCCTGGCTAACGCTGCTGGGATCCCCACGAAGGCTGAATTAACAAGCTCACTAGTGTTAACAAACGCACGAACCCGGAAGCCCTGGCAGATATGAGATCTACTGAGCCCGAAGTACCATTAAAAGGCAAAATCGGGTATTTTATGCTGCTTCTTCCCTTCTGCCCGGGTGTTTTTTTTTCCCCCTAAAGCGTTCCCTCCACCCAAGACGACCAAGCTCCTTTCCTGCCGCCAGCAGCCATCGGCAACTAAGGAAGGGCGAATCGGATGCATCCCGGGACGCTCGGCCTAGAAAAGCAGATTTCCACCAACTGGGCACCATATCGCTAGACCCTCCAAGGAAAAAAAAACACCCCATCGCCTCCCGCCAGGCCCAAGTCGCTCATACCCACCACTTTCGGCGCCGGCCTAGAAAAAGGAAGAGCTCTCGCGAGAACACCGCTCATCCCCCCGGTGCGGGAATGCTTGACTCCGCCCTCTTACTCTCCGAAAGGGTCAATGGGAAGTCTGGAAACGCAGAAGGTTTCCGCCTTCGTGAAGTTTGCTAGCGGGAGTAAACTCCGGGCAGAAGCTCTGCGAGCTTTCCCGGGAAAGGTCCCGGCTGTGATCGCTTTTTTATTTATTTTGATTTGTCAATTGCTTACAGGATAATAGGTATAAGTATATACATAGTTATGAATACATGAAATGGGTACATATAAGAAAAATAAAAGAATCGGACAGGGACGGTAGGCACGTTGTTGCGCTTATGCACACCCCCTACAGACCTCTTAGGAAAGGGGTGAGGTCAATAGTCGACAATCTAAGGTTACAGTTTTTGGTGTTTGGGGAAAAAAACCACAGAGTCAGGTAGAGTATTCCAGACATTGACCACTCTGTTGCTGAAATTGTATTTCCTGCAATCAAGTTTGGTGCGGTTTACCTTGAGTTTGTATCTATTGTGTGCTCTTGTATTGTTATGGTTGAAGCTGAATTATTCATTTGCAGGTAGGACATTGCAATGTATGATTTTATATACTATACTTAGATCGGACCAAAGATGGCGTAATTCAAGGTTTTCTAGCTCTACAATTTCAAGTCTGGTGGCATAGGGTATTCTGCAACCAGTAGAGGAGTGGAGAACTCTTCTTGTGAAATATTTCTGGACTTTCTCAACTGTATTAATATCAGATATGTAATGTGGGTTCCAGACTGATGAGCTGTATTTGAGCATTGGTCTAGCAAATGTTTTGCATGCTCTAGTTAGTAGTTTGATATTACCAGAGAAAAAGCTACGTAGGATTAGGTTAACTCTTAATGCCTTTTTGGCTATGTAGTTACAGCACTTAGATCATTAGAGATGAGTATTCCAAGGTCCTTTACAGAGCTTGGATCATCAACAAGGTCTTGATTATTCAGCTTGTATTTGATTTTTTGATTTTTTTTGCCAATATGTAAGACAGAGCATTTATTTGTTGAGATTCAAAGTTGCCATTTGTTTGACCATTCTGATACATAGTCGAGGTCTTATTGAAGGGTAGCAGTATTGTCTGTGGTGTTGAATAGCTTTACATCATCAGCGAAGAGAACGCAGTTGCTCTTAATATGATCACAGGTCATTTATGTAGAGTATGAAGAGAGTTGGTCCTAGAACACTGCCTTGGGGGACACCACTATTGACAGGTACAGAATTTGATAGGACACTCCCAATTTTGACCCATTTTGACTCCCAATTTTTTTAAGGAGGGGGGCGAGGATCGGTTTTAAGGCTGGTTGTCATATACACAAATACTTTTATTTTATTTGTCAATTGCTTACAAGATAATAGGTATAAGTATGAACATAGTTATGAATACATGGGTACATATAAGAAAAATAAAAACCACTAGGACAGGGACGGTAGGCACGTTGATGCGCTTATGCACGCCCTTTTCAAATATATGGCAGCTGTGCCTTTATTAGAAAATGGGATGGAGCCCATTAAATAGTTTGTATGAAAGTGTGTTGTCCCGGGGTGGGATGGGGATTATTATTTCATTATTATAATTTTTGTATGGTTTTTATATCCGTGTAAGCTGCCATGTGCAATATAAATTTTCTAAAACAAATAAATTAGCCTCTTCAAAGTCACAACATAGCATGCAAACTTAAGATATTCATTTATGTTTGCTATTAGGCAGGACAAAAAGAAAAATCGATGCACGGGGAAAATCGGAGCATTTGTTTGGAACTGGAAGGCTTAAACAGAATGTGAGAAAAGCCTTTCCTTTCCCTTTGAGCCTGGCAACGATGTGGCTTAGTGCCTGATGTTTTATTGGCAAGATTTTAAGAAGTGGTTTCGTTTTGCTTTCTTCCTAAGATTGGGAAAAACGTGACTGGGCTAAAGTCACCCATTTAGCTTCATTCCTCAGTCAGAACTCAAACTATCTCCCCAGTTTCTAGGAGCCTTAATCCCTACAGGTATATTCAAATCAGTCCATCAACTGCTAAGAGAGCTTACTTGGCTTTGCATTGTATTCTAACACTACTGAGGGGGGAAAATACCCAGCCTTTTTTGAAATTAAAAAAATACAGTTTTATAAATGGCTTTTTTCTAAGTACTTTCAAATTTGTTTAGTTGAGAACAAACACATAAGTCGAATGAGTAGGAAAACCAAATTTCACAACAATGAAGATTATGCTAATAGAATTAAACTGCTGGGCTTTTGGGTGTTATCTGAGCTTGGTTTTCTTCTTGCAGGCATTTTATTACCAGTTAGTAACATCTGATAGGACAAGCTGTTTTGTATATATAAACATCCAATAAACCCCACTTCCCAGTGACAAAGCACTGGAAATGAAATGTCTGCAAGAACCAAGCTCTGAACAGCTGAGGTTTATTCTGACCTTATTTTTTGAATGGTGCCTCAACTTATTTTGATTATGTGTTCTGTGCTTTTTTAATTATATTGCTTTAAATGTTTTATTTGGATGAGATGGACAACTACATAAATGGAATACAACAAATCCAATATTACTATAAGCTGCTCTTGCATGGAAATATTAGATTGCTTGTCAGCTTTCTGAGATACCGAGTTTAAATTGAAGTAATCTAGTTCAAAAGTTGGTTTCTAAGTTTAATAATTCTTTTCCATCAATTTGCTAAGAACTATGGACAGGAAGGACCAAATAACTCAACTTGCCTAGGAAACAATAGGGATTATGTGAAAGAGTTGCAAATAGCACCAAATAAGACTATCCAGTATTCCAGAACACTTTACTTGGAGTCCTACATAATTGTTGGCTGTCTTGCATTTCCCTTTCTCAGTAAATTTTATATGTATGTATTCATTTTAGAAAGGAATTTCTCATTAAAACTTTTCCATGTGAAAGACTGCACAACAAATTGTACATAGCTTCACAGGAGGTTATTATCTTTACTTGGGGTTTTTTGGAAAAAAAAAGTATGGTAGGTAGTTTTAATTTGCTCGTCAATTTGTAACAGATGGTTTACATTTCTGTCACAAATTATAGAAGATACCAAGTTGCTCAGTCAGATACTACTCAAGGGTACTTAAGAACGAAACCGAATAGTGCAGCCTAAGCCTTGTAAATAAATCCTGCTTCTTAAAATTGAATTCACTTAATTCTTGTAATTTCAATTTAAATCGATTATGTAAAAAAAAAAAAAACCCCACCGGTCTTGGTCAACTATTCCTATTGCAGCTCAAAAGTGAGCGGCCTGAATTTAATGGGGATCAAATGGTAATCAAATGGTTACCAATGTTTTAATGGTTATCAAATCAAATGCCCGAACAACGAACATCCGAGTCATTTTCCCGCCTCCAAAACAAACGCGAAAAATTCGCGCATGCGTCAAAGGAAAGCTCGCTTGACCCTTTCTGGTTTCCAAGGCAGAAACTGGAATTAAACGCGGTTGGCGCATGTGCACAAAGCACTTTCGGTCTTGACGTTGTCTTTCTTTGGCGAGGTCATAGAGATGGGAGAGCGCGTGTTTCCGGTTTCCACTCGAAGGCTTCTTTCGTAGCGCCTTCCGGGTGAGACGGCGAACTCAGCCGATGCCCTGTTTGCGGTCACGTGAGATCGGCTTGAAAACCGGAAGTGCTGCGTCGCCCGTTTGTGTCTCCGTTTCTCGGTCCCGCAGTTGCTTCGAAGGGGTCTCGGTTACCTCGTCATCCCAGAAGCGTGGACTCTGGGTTTCTGTCGGCTCTCGAGAGTGAGCCCGGGCGGGAGGCGGCGGTTGCGGCGGCGCAGATGGGAGGGAGCAGGAGGAGGCAGGGCTAGTTGCTATGTGGCGCCGGGTCCTAGCTCTGCTCGTTCATCCATTTTTGCCCACCAATCCAGGAGCCCTCGGCATCGGCGGTGGCATGTTTTACGCGGTGCGGAGAGGTAGGAGAATTGGAGTGTACGCCACCTGGTGAGTACCTGCCCATCTTTCTTTCTCATCCCTTTAAAGCCAGAATCCTTAGGCTGGAAGCCTTTACTCCCCTCCCCCCCCCCACCTTCTTTCAACAGCCCTGTTAATTGGATAATCTGAGAAGTACGAGTTCAGCCCGTCGAGGGATTAGAGGAGACCGCCTTGATTCTGGGCCTTCTCTTAAAAGCTCCTTAAACTCTCGACATGTTTTTCAGCCTATTTGTCTTCGTTTTTATTATTCTGTACCGTCTGCCAGATGGTAATAGTTCAAAAAAAGGGTGCCCAGGATGAGATGGATCTTTGAGAATGCTTTGAACTTTCTTAACTTCAGCGGGAGCTATAAAGCCCTTCCAAAGAGGGGAGAGGTCAACCCATGATCTTCTGGGCAATGACATTAACCCTCTGGAGTGCTTTCCTATCTGCCACTGTGCAATTGGCAAACCATACAGAGGTGCAGTATGTTAAGATCCTCTCTGTGGTGCAGCGGTAGAGGTCACCAGCAGTTTTTCATTCAGTTGTTTCCTGAGAAGTCTCAGGTAATATAAGGTAGTGTAAAAGTCAAGAGTAGCTGTATTCTAGGACATGTATATTTGCCTTCATTCAGGATTATGAAATAAATTGTGTGTGTGTTTGTGTATATGTTTTGGGACTGTGAAAATCTCATCCTATAAATGAGAAATAGCCAAGTTGAATTCATGAATACACCATATGTGTAGAGAGATTGCAAGACCTAAGTCACTTAGGTGAGATGGGCAGTGTAAAAATGTAATAACTCTCATAGATTTGTATTGTGGAAGGGCAGAAGGGACTTGGGCTGATAAGCAGTGAACTTCAAAAGTAAGATATTGTCTTCTAGGGTTTCCCTTCTCTCTATCATATTCCTTTTTTCAACTGAATGACATGTTACTTTCTAGTATACAAAGTAACTTGAAATGTAAAATAGATTAAGTGAATCTACAGAAGAAATTTCTCCAATTCTATCTTCATTTCACACAGTTTTTTAAAAAATCTTAAAGTCAATTTTAAAAACTAAAAAAAACGTCAAAAGAAGCTAAGATTTTCCATTTAGTAAATTCATAGTATTGTAATATAAACAATATGCTGACTGTATTTTGACAGGAATGAATGTAAAGAACAAGTTGATAAATATCAGTATGCTAGCTACAAGAAGTTTGGAACAGAGAAAGACGCTTGGGCTTTTATAAATGAAGAATCAACAAATTCATCAATTTCTTCAACAGGTATACTGTGCAACTTTCTAAATTTGAATAGCAGAAATATAGAAATAGCTTTCTGATAATTAAATATAGTATGCTAGATCTAGTGAAAAGTAAGTAGAATGAGCTGTATATTCAAATGAAATTCACAACTCTAATCGTCCCAAAGGTGCTTTTTTCAAGAGACAATTGGACTTTCTGGTTTTTCTTTGAAGACATTTTGCTTCTCATCCAAGGAGCTTCTTCAGCTCTGAAGAAGATTCTTGGATGAGAACTGAAATGTCTTCAAAGAAATCCCAGAAAGTCCAATTGCCTCTTGAAAAACTGCACCTTTGGGACAACCATGACATGGATGACTGTGAATCTCCTAGACATTTACAAATCCAATGAACTGGTTATATCTCCAGAAAATAATTTCAGCTGTATTTACTTCTTGATGTAGGCAGTCTGGTTATTTTAAATCAAAATTATTATTGTAATCATCAATGTGTCTTAAAGTTACCTTGCTTTTTAAAATAGAATTAATGGATAAAACTTCATAGCAAAAATTAAAAAGTTATAGCTGAAATAAGGGTTTTCCAATCATGCTTGCTTTTTAATAGCTAAAGTGGTCTGACCAATGTAATGCTATAGTGATAATTTTCTTCTTCAGGAGAAGATAGAAATTGAGAAGTATGGCAATGGTGTTGAAGAAATGTAACGATTGTTGTATAGGGTTCAGCTTAACCCAGTCAGAGGGAAGGGAAGGAGGGAAAAATTGATCCATGTTTATTGTGTTTGGCATAAGAAGAATATTTGTCAGGCTGTAACGTTTCTGTTATTGCACCATATACCAATAAAAGCTCAAGCAGTTTATATGGTCCCTGTTTCCTAAACTGGTTACCTCATAGGGCTGACAGTAGGCTCACCAAACACTGCACTTTTTGATAAAACAATCAGGCAGAAAAATCTGACAAATCTATATTTTTAGATTTTTTATTTAGTAGAGAAGGTTCTTCTATCTCCGACACAGAAGATAGGCAATAAGAATTTAACAAATATCTCACTACTCTAAAATCTGGACCTTTTGTAATGAAGTTTATATTATGTTTGTTAGTAATATGCAAAATCTGAACAATGTAAAAGAAGCTGAGAAATAACCATAACAAGAAAGATATGCAACCACCTATCTACAGCCCTCCCTAAGAAAGTTGGATGAAAACAGATGGGTGCTGGATTCTGTCAAATTGAGCAATAGTTTCTTAAGGAAAGCCTGGGCCACTATCTCCTTCATAGTTGGTATAACCAGTTCCTCTCACATGAATCACTGTTGTATGGACCCAACCATGTGCCATTTTTGGTGGGGGAAGCTTGTCCAACCAGGAGGCATAGGTCAAAAACACAAGTGCTCACAGAATCTCAAGGATATGTCTACTCTTTCAGAACAGACAGGTTCAAATTCTTCCCAGATAATAGGGCTAGACAATGTCATAAACACCTCTCTGGGATCTGCACAGCTGCCATTCATCTCAGAGTGATTCCAAATTACTTTTTCCAGCAGATGCATAGAAAAATCCTTACAGTGGCCTTGCAGATATCTTTAGTCCCTTCATACACAGCAGTAATTGAATTGGTAAGATACTGGCTGGTAACCTATTGATGCAGAAGAGTAGATTACCATGACGTAAATCCTTCACAAAGCTGCTTTCTCTTCCTTGGTCAGGTTCACTCTTTGGCTTCCAGCAATAGCAATCTTAACATCTCTACCACCATTTCATCTCTCAAAGCTCCTCCAAAAACCAAGGGGAGTCTAGGCTCTATGAGCAGCAAAAATAGTTTCACATAAATAATCTTTAAAGGCGTCAATGCATTTTAGCTTTCATAATGATTAGAATTTCCAGCCATTTGTACAGCATGTTCTGTTTAGCTGATCTAAAATACCCCAAAAATACAGTCTTGGGTACAATGAATAAAATGTGTTCTCTTTTTACCAGACAATTGCAATAATATCAATTCAGTGTTAAAAAGTAAATTAAGTGAAGTTGCTTGCAGTATCTGCAATGCTGCTTTCTGATGTTAGTGTTCAAATCATTTTTGGTAGTCAAATCCTATCTTTTAGTTACAGGTTAGGCAAAATCCTGCATATTTTTTTCTATTAGATATGAATATTATCTGTGTTACCTTTGGATTAATAAATTGATAAAGAGAAAGGATTATCTCTTAATACTGTATATGGGAGTTATTTTTCACCCTTTTAAAAAGAGAGTTTTTTAAAATTTGATGAGACTTGCACAAATATTAAACAAGGAAAGTCTCATGTGACAAGATCTTTGGATGTACGAGTTAAACTGATTAAAATGTTTATATGAACTCCAGTGATGTTCTTCAATATGAACGTTACATTTTCAATATAATATTTGTATAATATTCTTTTTTCTCTAAGGCTTTGGTGAAAAGCAGGACAGTCCTAGACGTTGCTCTAACAAGGCTACATCTGAGTCAAGTTATATGAGATCATACAAAAGACCATACGAAGAGGTTTCAGAGAAGAAATATACATATAAGCGTGTAAAATATACAGATGTTCCTTATACTCCTCCAGCAAATAAGAATGAATTCGTGTATATGGGTAACTCCTCTCTTTCTGCAACTTGTTTATAGTGCCTTTGAATCTGTTTTGTATTGTTTTTTTTTTCTCTTGAAAAACTGTATATCCTTAACTCTTATAGAAGTTTGGCACTATTGTCTTGCATCTATGCCAAATAACTATAAGAGATAATAGTTTGGGGTTTGACCGTTGCAATTTCTATATCTAAAATGAATACTAGGGAAGATAGGAAAAAAATTATGCCCGCAAACTAACAACCAAGCAAATAAGGGGCAACATTTGCTTAACTATTGGGAATGTGTGATGGAATGTAGTCTGGACTCCCAGGAGGGAGGAGCTACATTCCAGAGGGCCAAGAGGCAATGAAGTTCAAAAAGTTTGTTTGGACTTCTCAGGGTATGCCTTTAATTATGTAAGTAGTTGCTTTAGTTTGGCAATATTGATGTCAGGCCCCCAAGAACCAAGGAAGATATGTAGAATTATTTCTAAGCAGTTTCCTTTATTGCTCCTCACCATAGACCGAACTTTTGGGGTCCTTTTTCCCCCAACAAACTAAACTTTGCTGCCTTTTGGCGCTCTGGAATGCAGCCTCTCCCTTGTGGCAATTCAGACTATGGAATTGGAGCAAAATGAAAAGTTTGGACGAAGGGAGCAGAGGTAGTATGCAGCAGGTTCTGACCAGTTCTGGAGAACCAGTAGCGGAAATTTCGAGTAGTTCGAAGAACCGGCAAATACTACCTCTGGCCCCACCCCGATCTATTCTCTGCCTCCCGAGTCCCAGTTGATCAGCTGGGTCTTCTTTTGCTGCCTTGCACAGGAGAACGGAACTGGAAAGCAGGTTAATCGGGTGGGGAATAATGGGGATTTTGCAATATCCTTCCCCCAGGAGTAGGGAAGGAATGGAGATTTTACAGCATCCTTTCCCAGCCATGCCACAGAACCGGTACTGTAGTAAAAAAAATTTGAATCCCACCACTGGAAGGGAGGAAGGAATTTCATCCAATTACAAATTTACATATTGTTTTCCAGTAGTGGAGGGAAGTTATCCAAAGCTGAATTATGCATTTCTTCTACTTTAGCAGGCATGACACAAACCATAGGGGAGAGGAACCCCCTGATCTAGTTTTCTAGGCCAGGTCTATGACATCTCAGGTCTGCCATCTTGCCAGTGCCATCTCAGAGTGGGACAGCACCTTGGGAAAAACTTGCTTTGCAACAAACTTGCCGCGCTGCTTTGGCACCTCCCTTCGCAGAAGGTAGCTGTCAGCCATGGCGTTGCAATGGGCCACATCTTCAGATCCAGGTCCGGCCTCCCATGGGTGTGGCCGATCAGTCAGTTCAGAGTGTGTCTGCTTGGCACAGCTATCTACAGTTGCTGCCTGCATGCGAAATACACATCCTGCCTGCCAGAGAGGCCCTTTGCCTGAGCCACGTTTGGCTATTTTTTTCCCCGTGGGCCTCTGCAGGAGGGTGGCATCCATGCCAGTCTCATCCATGCAGACCTCTCCTTCAGTGTGCTGCACTGGACTGTGACTGTTTCCAGGGGAGAGGAGCCAAGCAGGGGCAGCTGTGAATGACTGCCACTTTGCCCAATTTTTATGGAGGTGGGTTTGCCTTCTGAAGGCTTCCTCACCTCACTTTCCAGCACCTCACCCCCGCCCCCCCCCCAAGAGACAGCTGTGCGTAGTGGACACTCTCTAACCTGACCAGACAGCTGCACCCACGCGATGCTAGATTCAAGAGATGTGCTGTGGTTGATGATCGCCTCCCGCGAAGGGAGATGCTATGAGAAGAATAACAAATTGTCCCAGGGCAAATTTCCCATGGCAATTTGAGGTGGCTGTGACAAGATGGTGGCAAGGAGTTGTCCCATTTCATTCCAGGCCTGCCTGTTCCATTTACAGATGAAGACATTTGTAACTTCCATTTTCCTTCTTGCATAATACAGTCTAAGGTAGGGGTCGCCAACCTTTTGGACCTCGGGGACCACCCAAACTCATAGTTTTAAATCCTGCGGACCACTATTATGAATTTTGACTGACGGCGGCTTCCTGATGTTGGTGGGAAAGTCGGTCCCATATTCCAGAGCTGTAATAGTCACAGCACTGGCCCTTTGGTCATCCCAGAGCAGCTGCTCCTCCACCCGGATGCACTGACCTACCATAGACTGGAGGAGCTGCTCTGGGATGACCAAAGGGCCAGTCCTGTGACTACTACAGCTCTGGAATATGGGACCGACTTTCCCACCGATGTCAGCAAGCCCCCCTGGGGCAGATTTCCCTCTCCCGCTGTTGGTCTTATCTTCCAGTTCCAGCTCGCCTGGCTCTAGTAAAGGTAAGGTTTGTGCTTGGTTGAAGGGTGTGGGGGCCAGTGGGTGGGCAGGCCATGTGGGCGACACAGCCTTATGTTCTTGCGGAGCCTGGATTAATTGCTTTGGGGGGGGACATTTCTCTGAGGACCACCAAAAAATTTTCACGGACCACCAGTGGTCCCCAGCCCACTGGTTGGTGACTACTGGTCTATGGGATCAGAGGGGGACAGTTTCCATCCTAGAGTCAGGCAAGCATTCCAGAGGCTGGGATTACCAGCCTGGGCTTTGTCCTTCAGTCAAGCTACTTTTGCAGGAGCTATGATCATCTTCCTAGGCGCTTTTCCCTCTATAATGCTCCGGTTTCAGCTTAACGTTTGTGGAATGCCTGAATTGATAGATGTATACCGTGTGATGCCATTCTTCATGGCATCTCAACCAAATTTGTGAGGATCTGAGGATAAGAGTGAATGGACCTCTGGAATGAAGAGCTGCTGATTTCTCTTCCATTAAAGATGGGATTGATCCTCTTAACCATGGAGTTGTTCTACTGGATTTAGGCAAATAATCATTATTTTCTGTGTCTGATCCTCTCACTTCTTCTCTCCTAGTTCCTTAGCATGCTTTCCAGACCATGGCCAAATATGTTTTTGCTATAGAAACGATCTTACCAAGAATCAGTGATTTTCACTGACTTTCCTACCTCTTATCATTTATAGGTTTCACTCCTGAAATCTTCCTGTGGCTTCTATGTAAGGCACTTTGTAAAGTGCTGTTCAGTTTCTATTCTACAAAATAGGATAGAAATTTCTTATTGCTTCAGTCTGATATATTCTGGGACTAATGACCCTATCATCTTGAAGCAGGCTATTTGTTTTTTTTCCCCTTAATTCTATAGGAATTTAAATAAATCCGGCATCTACGGCTGAAGGCAATTCTGTTTCATCAGTTGAAGTTGTGGCTTCCTTTACTTCCTCTCATCTGGTATAGGAGACTAGGAAAAACAAGATTGGCATACTCTGTAAATGATTTTTGCCATTGTTTCATCTCAAGTTTATTGTTGAGGTACTGAGTGTTTACTATAATCATCCTGGAATCAATCCACCTTCTTGAGCTTGCTGTGAATCTCAGCCTGCTCTTGTTACAGCAAAATCATAGTCCTTTCCACAGACATTGCTAGCAATGGTCCTCTGAGAATTTAGCTACGGGATCCATTCTCTCTTCCTTTTGCATTGCAAACTTTAGCTAAAGTTATACTCAGCAGGATGTTTTTTTTCAACAGTATGAGATGTGGTGAGTGTCAGTTCCTACTCGATTGAAACCATGTTGCTTAGTCCTAGCTGCAGTTACTATCTTCCAGTGTTTGAAATGGAAGTAGGAAGATACTTTTCATTCTATGGATAGAGGGGGGGCAGGGGGAATCTGTGTTCTCTTGATGAGACTTCCTCCCCTCTTTTCTAAGGATGGTGATAAGTATTTGATCTTGCCTGCTGTTGTGAGGATACTGCAGCCTGAGATACCTTCCTCCACATACAAAAAAAATATCCCTGGTAGTTCCAATAAGTCTCTTCCCCCAGAATTCTTTTTTGTGTGTGTGTGTGGGCAATTTATCAGCTAGAGTTTTCAATTTTGGCTTCCATTGTATAGTATGCTTAAGATGATACAAAAGTTACAGAGTTTTGTTAAAACTGATTAAATATTATACATCGTACTCTGAAATCATTTTATCATCTGTATTTAAATGCGGTTTCCAGAAACAATCTATTTTAATTGTTTAGGAAATTTGATATCGTCTTGTAATGTTTTAATGCAAATCTGCCTTTCTAGGAGATTATATAGTTGTTTACACGGATGGATGTTGTTCACGTAATGGACACCAGGAGGCACGTGCTGGAACAGGTGTATATTGGGGGCCTGGTCATCCTCTGTGAGTAAGCTTTTTTTTTTCTTTTCTTTATATCTGCTAGGAGAGGTTTTGGCAGGCATCATGTCATCTCCACTATAGCTTTACAAACATATCATGCATGATGAACTCTAAAACAGAGAAATGGCTGTAATGTTTAGATGGAGAGGCTAAGATGTTTGGACAACCTTTTTAATATTTGATTCATGGCTGGTCATTGTGAAACTTTGAGTCAAATTGGCAGTGCCGTTTTCAGAGCAGAGAAGCTCTTATCAAGTGACCCCTGTCCAAAGCAGACCCTGGCCACACCTGCTTTTGAAATGCAAACTTTGTCATGCAAAGTATAACATATCCCTCAAACCAATGGAAACTCTGCATACCTGCTCTTAGCAGTTGGCGTTCATTTAAGAAGTGGGCACGATTGGCTGCAGATCGTGCCATGTGTACAACCATTTTGCTTATGCCCAGATTATTAGTATGTAAGTGAAGTGAGTACAGGTAGTTCTCGTTTAATGACTACTTATTAACTTTAAAGTGCATGACTGTTTTAAGTTACAACAGTGGTGAATTAGGGAACGTACAGCCAATTCTCAAAGTTGCAGCCATCACAGTACCCTGTACGATAATTTGATCACATTTCTGAGGGTCGCAGTGTCCCGATAGGAAAGGTTGCCTTTGCCAGTCTTCCCACAAACAAAATAAATAGGGAAGCCTGCAGAAGGTTGTAGGCCATGGTCACGTGACATCTCACTTAATGTTTGCATACAATTTACTTAACCATAGCCACTGAAACTGCCATTATAAGATGGCACATACACATGATTTTTCAATCTATGACTGCATCACTTAACAATGAAGTTGCCAGCCCCAATTACCATTGTTAAGAGAGGACTATCTGTATTGAAGTAATTTTATATATATTAGTCTAGGACATCGTTTCTACTGCACCTGTTGTTGTATAAAATCACACTTTGACTTAATGCTCTTTTCAATAATTTTCCACAGAAATACTAGTGAAAGACTTCACGGACGGCAGACAAATCAAAGGGCTGAAATAAATGTAAGCAATAACTGAATTAATGTTAAACTTTTGCAATAAGGCCACTCAAATTATTTAACTTTGCTAGGAATATGGTCTTTACATTTGTTTATCTACAAGGGATTGATCTGCCCTACTATAAAACGGAAAACCTCACTATTCGTGTCTACTGTATAGGCAGTCTTCATTTAATGACCATTCAGTAAATGTTTATAGAATCACGATGGTATTGAATGAGTACAATGGCATTAACCATTGTCACATTGTCTCTGGTCATGTGATCAAAATTTAGGCACTTAGCAGCTAGCCTACATTTCCAATCATTGCAGTGTCCTTTGGTCACATGATCACTATTCGAGACTTCCTGGCTGGCCTCCAATGAAATCAACAGCCTGGCAGGAAGTCACAAGGCACAAGTTCCTACTTAACCCCCAGAGAATCCTCACTTTGTTATTGAAGCATTTCCTGCCAAACCTCAATATTTTGCTTTTATGCCAATCAGAAGTGTATAGTCCCATTTTGGCTCTAAGGGATTTGAATGGTGCAGATAATTGTGGTCTATTTACTCTGGTTTGGCAGCAATTTCTGCCAAAAACTAAAACTCAAAAGTGGATGTGTTCCTCTTAGGTTTAGATTTCTGGTTAACTTTCAGGACCATTAATTAGGGCTTATTTCTGAACTATCTGGTTAAGATCCAAGTTTGGGGTAGGATGTTTATTCAGAGTGTTAATCTTGCTCTCAAACTTGTATCTACTATTGCTGGATAAAATTATTTGATAGGGTTTTGCAGTATGATGCAGCTTTTATGGAAGATACCCAATCTTAAATTTTTCCACTGACTGGCAGTTCTTCAAATGTTGTAGTCATGTCTAAAGACAGAACAAGAGATATGTATCCAGTCTTTTACTGATTATGCTAAAAGCTCCAGCTTGTAGTCTCAGAATATTGCTTAAATCTTCTCTCGCCATATTTAATATCCATGAGAGGTTTCCAAGAAAGAGGAGCTGAAAGCAAGTATGATCATGGTAAGCTTTATGAAAGGCAAACATTTAGAGGAGTAAACAGGCAAGGATCCCTGGGATAAGCACCGGTAGTTATGTATGCGGTGTTCTGGCATGTGCATGTCCTGGGATAGGTTTGGAAAGCTTTTATACCCATCCCACTGAGCATGAATCATGGGTAACAAACAGACACGGTTAGAACTATGAGAAGCTAACATCAACCTGTGAAAGGCCTTTCCTGTGAACTTCTCAGTATTTCTGCACCTGATATTACTGCTCAGGGATATTCTCAAATCACGCTGTGCTCTAGTCTACATCTACTGTTTTTCATACTAAAAGTTCAGTATAGTGTTAGCTTGCTTGTGTGAATACCCAACTAGTATGCCCAGTGAAGTTGTCTTTGCAGACATTAGAGCTGTCCGTGAGGACAAGTAATTTAATTGGATTAATGAAATATTTTCCAGTGGGCAGCTGCCTTTGAGATGTATCCAGCAATTTCATCTGGATGAGAATGTCATGCCCAGACAATGTCATTGTCTGGGGCTCAGTGCCAAATAGTACAAGGTATCTTTGTAGGCACAGTTCAGAAGGGTTGGTTTTCTCCTATAAAATCAAACACAATACGGGATTGGGCTGTTTGAAAGAACACATTCCAGGCTTTAAGGGTACTGGAAATCCTTCTGTCCTGCCACGTAAGAGAGATAGTAGATAAGCACATAAGAAAGGACATTTTCAGTGGCTTCTCTCAGACAGTTAGGGGTTAGAAGGGCCTTGGTGATTCTGCCTCATTATGATTGTGCAGTGCTTCAGGGTCAAAGGAAGAAAAAAAAGTCTCGATATACAAATAGAGAGCACTTGTTTGCAACACTTTAAATCAGTGGCATCTTTTCCTGGCATCGCATACATGGCTTTTCACAGCTGCTTAAAAGAGTTGCAAACAAGTGCTTCTAGATCCCCTTTTCACTTCAGATCTAAAATGTTACCTTCCTTTTTCCACAGGTGTTCAAATAATGATTTTATTCAGGTAGGCCCTGGGATGAGAATTTTACCGCAGGAATGGATCAGTTTTAATGCTTTGAGCATGATTTAGTCCACTGATGAATTGAAATAAAACTACAATTTCTGAACTCAGAGGAATTGTAATAGTCACATGAACATTCATTTCATGCATCTCCAGCAAGAAAATTCATGTCTAGTTACACCTAAGGATGCAAGAGCCAATGAAATATTTATAAGAAAACTCAGTAAATGTCATGGTAAATAGTCAAACATGGCTTACATCCTCAGTTCAACCCTGAGCTACAAACTTTCTCTTGTATCAGTATGGTTTACATCCTTCAGAGGGAACTTGCAAATTTCAGTAGATAAAGTGTCTTGTAGTGCAATTGAATCGCAGCAATTTTGTGGGTTACGGTCCTAAAACTGAAATCAGTATTTATTCAGCTTCTTTTCTCCTGAAGTATGTTCTCTAAATGTTTTCTTCAGGCAGCTTGCAAGGCAATAGAACAAGCAAAGCGTCAAAATATCACAAAACTGGCAATTTATACGGACAGCAAATTCACCATTAATGGTAAGAGTTTTAGTCACTGAGAAATGAAATAGCCACCTAAAATGATAACAGATTAGAGAAGGCATGCATTCTCTTGTCGTACCAGACATGGTCAACATCCATTGAACTATTTTTTTCTGCAATTAAAAATGTTTGAAAATATTTTTCCCTTTGCTTTTTATTTATTTTTAAAGCATATGAATATAAATACAAAAGAAAGAATATATAATATTCCTCCAAGGAGCTGAGGTCTGAAATGTAATATGCTATGGTGAAATTTTCTGTGTGATGTCATACTGAGAGAGCCCTTGTTGCATTTCTTTTTATATTTGGACAAAGTTGGTGGCCTATGTATAAAACCTCTGAAATCCCTTGAGCATGTTCCAATGAGCATGTTCCATGGCCTCCTTTACATGTATTTAAACATGCAGCTCTTCTTCCTGTACAAAATAAAACAGCAAAATGAGATGGCAGATACTAGTAAAATATGATGAAACAGAATGTATAGTTAATGCAAGTATTTCCAGGAAATTGAATATAGCTGGTAAGCAAATACATGACATTCTGTAAATGTCGCATTGAATTTTGACCATGTAAAGTAGAGTTAATCACCCTTTCCATTGTGTAGGTCAGCGGTCCCCAAGCTTGGCAACTTTACGACTTGTGGACTTCCAACTCCCAGAATTATCCAGCCAGCTGTGGGAAAAGTCTACAAGTCTTAAAGTTGCCAAGTTTGGAGACCTCTGGTGTAGATAGAGAGGTAGCTCATAAACAGAAAACAAATATGTATTATCAATATCATAAAACAATTATAAAAGAATCATTTTTGGCTACTCCCCATTATTTATTTCTTCATGTAACGTTAATACCACATTTTTATATAGATAAGAAACATAGCCATATCTTTAAAGATATGTAGTGCTGCATCTAAGACAGATTTCTGAACATTACACTAAAATGGAACAAGCCTATATCATATAAGCAAGCATCTCCTTCATTTTATTATATTTTGCATAATGAATTTGACAGACAATTGTTTTAAAGCATTCTTTTAGGTGACTAATAAAAATGAAAAAAATCCTTTGCTGAATTATCTTAATATTGTAAAAAACATTATTGCTAAAGACCATTAATCAAAACCAAATTCAAGTACTGTTTGCGATTGAGGAATCAGGTGCTGTGCTGCTGATGTATTTAGTTCAAATTGTAAAATTGAGAGGTTTTGATTGAGTATACTACCATTTTACAATTTTAGACAGCCCAAATTCCTTTTTGCAACAGTTCAGATCATTCAAGAATTTGATTGGCAATATTAATGCTCACATTAGTCCTTGAGTTCAGAACAGGGAGATTGATTTATAGTTTCCAGACTGGAGTTACACCTAAATTTAAGTTTATTGTGTGAATAAAAGTAAAAATTATATTTCTATCGTAAAGCTTTTTATGGACTTTTCCATCTGGCCATCAGATTTTAAGCTGGACTTGAGGAGTTTTCACTTTTCTTTACTTTTGTCTTCAACTGTATGTATTCTTTTGCCATTTCCTAAAGTATAATCTATTTAAACACTATTTATAAATGTGTATTTTCATTTAATTAACAGTAGCAAATACTCTTTGTCAGGGTATGCACATTGTTGACAGTAGAATTGGGATGGATGGAGGCTACAGCTATTATTTCTCCTTTCTCTCTCTGCCTCCGCCCCACTTCCCACCATCACCACCATCACGGCATGAGATTTGCCAGGCATTATTACCTCTTAGGATTTATCATCTTTCAATTTGCCTTCATTCAGTCCTACTCTACAGTCCAACATTCAGTAACATACTGAATTGCTCAGGTTGGAGATCAGATTATCACTGGAGCCTCAGAAAATTGATGAAAACATAGCTAATGGTAACTAAGTAAATCAATAAATTGCTTCAGCTTTTGGAAGCAGAGGGTAGCAATGAGTTGATAAAGAAATTGTCTGAATAAACTTTTATTTGGAGTCGGGGATTGAATAACTGCAGCGAGGTGTCCAGATGTCAGGTTTGATATTAGCAATTCTGTTCTGACTCGCAAAAGCAATTGACCTCAAACTAAATGATAGAGGATCACAAATCAAGTAGAATGCATATTATTTGTCTGAATTGCAATTACAAACTGGCCTGAGCCAATATTGCAATTACAAATTATCTTGAGCCAATAATAGGGACTATTCACCAAACAGCTTTGGTTTATCAAATTGTTAGCCTCTTGGATCAGCTCAGTTACATGGGATTGTTTCAGATGGAGAGGCAGGGGAGAATTTCAGCAGATAGTCCCATAAGTTCTGGAGCAGGCATCCAAATTACAGTCTCATAGTAGCAATCACATTTTTTGACAGGGGTGACAAATTGGATCCCAAACTGGAAGAATAACGGTTGGAAAACCAGTGCAGGAAAAGAAGTAACAAACAGAGAAGATTTTGAAAGGCTTGATAAGCTTTCAGAAGGGATGGACATCCAGTGGGTAAGGGATGTTTTTCTAAAAATTGACTGAAGTTTTAAAGAAATTCACAGATTGCCGATTAAAGTAGCTATGATCAATAGCAACATGTAAAAGGAGTTATATGTCAACCCAAATGAAAGAGATTTATTTGAAATCAGCGACTGGGTTCATATACTGTACCAAGCTATACAATATATTCCTTTGGACTCTCTGATATGAATGCTGCACCATTAAGGCATAGAGGAAGGAAAGTGAATATTGCAGGTAGTTGTAGAACACACCTTATTATATGTCTGGAGTAATTAATTTGGACTCTTGTTATCAACAGATGCATGTTCCTGGTCATGCTGGCTTTCCTGGAAATGAAGCAGCTGATCGATTAGCAAAAGAAGGAGCTGGAAAATCATCATCTTAGCATTTTATAATGCAAATCCTCCACTTAGCGATAAGAATAAAGATTGCACTTGTTTTAAGTTCATATTTGTTGTCTCCATGTGCTTTAGAATAAATGAGACAAATATTTTGCTTAAATGGTGAAGAATGTAAATGCTTTTTATGTACCCTATGTTGTTGTTCTCAATCTATGTCCAAGAGTTGAATTTTGCATCATAGTTATGTAAAACAGCAAATTGGAAAGTCTTAAAAATACAGGAAGTACAATACAAAACCAAATTATTAAATCATCATCATCTTACCCAATATGGTACAAACTCTGAATGTAAGACCAATGTTCACAGTATATTCAGGTGTTTTGGAGCAGATTACTTTGTTATTTATATAAATGATTATTGGTGCTGGCATACCTAGTATACAATGCTGGCACAATAAACATGTTTGCTACTTATGGTTTCATTTTTTACATCCATATTCCACAATTTATCAAGGAGTTTAAAGTGAGTTAACATGGACATTGCTACTTTTTATCCCCACGCTGAAAAAACTCTACTTAGTGAGGTAAATGGGCGCTGATTTACCTCCAATCACACTATGATTTTCTGTAACTGAGGATAGATTTGAATTTAAATCAACCAAGTCCAAGTCCAGAATCTTAAAACACACTGGGTGTGTTTTATAACTTATTTACTGTACTTATATCCTTTTTCCTCCGAAGTTCACAGTGTTCCCCTCTGACAGGAAGCAATCTACATAGGAAGATAGCATCTATTCTTATAATAATCAATTATTAGAGTTGGAACATATGTCTATTATGTCTTCTACGTAGTTGGGAGAGGCAAGACAAGATTTGGTGCTGTATTTGAGCTGCTTTACAACATTCCAGAAAACTAGGTCACTTTTCACCCATCTGCCTTCAGTGCACATGTTTAAGCTCTTATAATGGAGATTTTTTGTTGACCTGCCCAAGGAGATTCAAAGTTTGTACTTGTAATGTAAACGTATAAAATATTTGGATCAAAATGTATTTATTTCAGAAGAACAGTAATCAATTTGAGAAATGTTTCAGCCTCTCACTGCATGAATGCATGTCCTTTTTAAAACCATAATCCCATCTTTTGGTGCAAGATAAAGTTCTGTCTTGGATATGTTGTGGCTTTAATAAGCCAACATTTCTAAATTAAATATGTATTGATTCTCCAGGATTGTAAAACAAGGTTACTGTACTCTGGTCCTTGTACAAAACAGATCATCGCATGCCATAGACTTTATGGCAATATAATATATAATTTCATCACAGAGCGTTTAAAAATAAGTTATAGACCTCCTTATGAGACAATTTGTCAAGATTTGATAGATTCCCTTGATTTTGTTCTGAAAGGAATGAAAAAATACACGCTGAAATGCCGTATTCCTGCAATAGCAAACAGCCGTTTTATTCTGAATAATTCAGCATGTTTCTCAAGGATCTGAGAAACTGATGGGGACACGTTTTCTAGTTTCACTTAGTTATATAAATATTGAGTAAATTTTTAGAAAGTGAAATTAGAAACCTGTGACGCATAGCTAACTGAACAATAGGCAGATTTTATAAGGAAAATTAAATTAAATATTATTAAATAAGAGTAGAACTAGACTGCAAGTAGGTTGAAGCAACCTGCTCTTGTAACATGCCTTGCAATTTGACTTTGATGGTGAACTGGTTCTCTTTAAGATTATTAATGACCTCTCACAACCAGGCCTCTTTCATATCCCCTTCATCAATCAGAGTGTACTTCTGTTGATGGGTCTCTCCTTGAACTTAAAAGGCCAAAAGTCGTTTGCTTGATCTCCCTGAGAAGGGATAGTACAGAATTTACAACAGATGTTTTCATGCATGGTTGCCCTCCCTCCTAGCTCCTCTTCTGCTGAGGACAGGGCTTGTTTTCCAGGAGGGAGGATTTTCAAACGGAGCAGAAGCAATACCGCCATTAATAGAGTAGTCTTAAATAGATTAGTTATGATAGATTGGAGGGATTATTTTCCTCAGGCATTTGCAAAACAACACTTCTCTTTACTCACTTCCCTTTATTTTCTTAGGAATTGGAAAGGGTAGGAGTGAAGTATTAGCCTCTCTTTTTATTTCAACTAATATCACATAAGCTTAGTGTTGAGAAAACTAAGTTCATAATAAGCATTTCGTAGTACTTTAAAAACTTGAGCAAGACAACTGGTCAGATGAGGGTGCAAGTCGTGAGAAAAAATTTAGACATCTAGCTTTAATTGTGGCAGATTGGTTGGTATTCCATTTCTATAAGCACTCATCTCACCTTCATGACTGGGTAGCTTACAATTAAACCATCAACAGTACCAAAACAAACAAGAACATAAACTAACTTTACAAACAATACAAAGTTAAAAACAATTTAAACATTTTTTTAAAAAAACTACAATGCAGTCACCAGGAGAGTACATTCAAGAATCATACAAGTAGTCCTCACTTAATAGCTGCCTTATGTAGCATCAACGGTATGATGGGGCTGAAAAAGTAGTTTTACTACTGGTCCTCATACTGTCGGAGCAGTGTCCTTGAAGTCGTGGTGGAGATTCAAACGGTATGTAAAACCTCACTGGTCTGGGTATTAGACAATATGGTTGAGTCCATACAAAGCTTATGTTGATTTGTCAGCAAGTCTGGTTTTATCCTAGTGAAGTTTTATGTATGTTTCCTTTTTTAAAAATGTTTCATGCTATTTTAAAATATTTAGTAACCTTAAGGTTTTGAGATGGATAGTCATGTAAGTGGAGAAATAAATCAATAAAATGGTAGATCTAATTGTGAGATTACATCTCAGCCCCCTTCTATTCCTAATGCCTATTAAAAGAGGCGGAGTTTCAATCAGGTGTCTGCAGTCAATTAATTTGCCTTCTTTTATGGATGCCATCTGGGTTTCTGTTTCCAAACTGAATCCACCTGGCCCTCCATGATGTAACTCATTCAACACATATCCTTCCTATTTCCCCCACCACACTAATCCTGTGAGGTGAGTTGGACTGTGAGAGAGTGATAGGCCCCCAAGGTCACCCAGCCAGCTTTCATGTCTAAGACAGAACTAGAAGTCATCGTCTCCTGCTTTCTAGCCTGATGCCTTAACAAGAAGATCAAAGTGGATTTTGTATGTAAACATTGACATACAAAGCTCCCGCCCACTCCTTTTTGAGTAGGGTTGCTTTCATGCCACTTGTGGCATGCTGGAGTTCTAAACAAAAGAACGCTGAGGGTTTTATAGGTGAGATATTCTGATTGTGAATAGACCGTATTTAGTCCTCTTTGCTTCACTCCAAGTAAAAGTTAATGTTCCCTCAGATTATACAATTTTAGTTATACTGTATAATTTAACTAGTACTTACATTTCATTCTTATTTTATTCCTAATTTAATAGGAATTCTTTATGTGCCTCCAAGCTTGGAAAAATCATTGCATACATGATTGACTATTGATCAAAATATTTTTAAAATGTTTATATTTGTTGTGAGTCGCTCAGAGTTCTTTAAGATAAGCAGCTATGCAAATCTTTTAAATAAGTAAATAAATATTTGGACTCACTTGCAACTCAATGTGTTATGATCAGGATGGGTGCATTAAACATTTCTAGATACTTTAATGTTGTGTTTTAGCAGAAGTAAAGCTGCTTTAATCTTTCAGATGAGAGAGTGTTCTTTTTTTTTTAGCGTACATAAAATCTTCAGTTTTCTTTTTGCCAATAAGTTTTTTTTTTTTTACTGTTATCCCATACCTTCCATATCACTAAATAACTCAGCAAATGGAGCCCCGGAAAGTGCTAAAAACAGTGCCTATTCTTAGGGGATTCATTCAAAGGTTTACATTTTTTAAAAGGCCACTGAATTTTTGATTGATGACTGTTTTCCTTTGCATGGGAAAAAATATAAACAATTGTAAAACTTCAACACAGTCTATTTTAAGAGCAACTAATGTTGACTTCAAATATTGATTGAAGTACCCAGAAAGTAGTACAATCTCATGAGATAAGCATACAAGAGGTATGAAAGAAGCAGGGAATAAATATGGAAATGGCTTTAGATTTACAACCTTTTGCACAATCGTACAAGACTAGTTTAATCAAGTCCCTACGACAGCTATTAATAGCTTGGCTGCTACGTGTTTTACTAATGGAAGAAGAGATTGACCATTTACTTTTTTAAAAAATCTCATCGTGTCTCCCTGCAGTCTTCTTTTCTCCATATCAAACATGACCCAGGTTTTCAATCTTTCCTCATACATTTTTCCTTCAATCACTTATTAATTTGGTTGCGGTTCTGTGGCCAGGACTGGAATAATACAGGTATAATAATACACTTCGTGACTGTTGAAAGTTACTACGGCACTGAAAAAAAGTGACATGACCATTTTTTACTGTTACCACCTTTCCAGTATTCCCCATGATCACGTGATCAAAATTCAGATGCTTGGCAACTGGTTCATATTATGTGTCCCAAGGTCATGCGATCACCCTTTGCAACCTTCTCACAAGCAAAGTCAATGGGCAAGCCAGATTCGCTTAACAACTGTGCTACTTAACCACTGCAGGGATTCACTGAACAACTGTGGCAAAAAAGGTTGTGAAATTGGGCAAACTGGCAACATAATGTCTCACTTAGCCACAGAAATTTTGGACTCCATTTTGGTCGTAAGTTGAAGACTACCTGTAGTCTAAGTGAAATCTGATCAACACAGAATAGAAATGAATTATTACTTCTCTTGATCTTAAACCTGTATCTGTTCCAACTTTTCCTGCTATAAAGTGTTCTACCAACCTGATCTACCAAATTATGGGACAGAGCATAATGCTTCCGCTTTATAGCCCCTGATATAGCCAACAAAGGAAGGAGAGCCCATGGCTTAGAGCAGTGGTGGCTAACCTTTTTGGGCTCCCATGCCAGCACCCAAAAGTCAATATGCACAGGGCCCGCCCACATGCGCGCAAGACCCCATGCACCCCACGCATCTCTGCGCATGCACATGCATCTCCTGAACACACCCACACACATGCGCACCAGATACCTGACAATCAGCTGTTGGGCGGGCAGCATGTGCGCATGCACACTGGGGCTCTTCCAGGCGACCTCTCGCATGCTGGCAGAAGTGGCTCTTCATGCCACTTCTGGCAGCATGCCATAGGTTCGCCATCACAGGCTTAGAGGTTAATACATCTACCTAATTTGCAAGTTGCCTGGGTTCAAATCCCAGAAGGGTATGGCTAGCTGATGAGAGCTAAACAGCTTGAAATACTGGTCTCCCTTTATTTCTTTGTTGGTAAAATGTATTTCCCCTATAGTTTGCAACCATTTTTGGACAGATACATGGGAGCTGTAGGGAAAAGGAGGAAACCCATTCCACCAAGATCTCCATTTCATTCAAGAGTAGGCATCACGGGCAATCACCTATTCACCTGTTAACTCTCAGGCGCATGATATCATGAGCTTTAGACCTAAAAAGCTGGTGCCATGATAAATGCATCGCTTTTCAAACAGCTGTTGTAAGATTCTGGCTTTTCTGAAAGCTAAATTTCAAATAATATTTGTATTTCTAAAACTCTTGACCTAAAAGTCTTATTACTGCACTATTCAACTTTCTTCGCTTGAACTATGAGACTAGAAGAAAAATCAGATAGCCCAGTGCTGACAGCTGTTGCTCAGCTACTCAATCCCATCGTCTAGCTAGAGCTGAACCATTTAACAAAGTCTTCCATTACCTGCCCCTTTAGAACTCATTTTCTCTCTGCCTATCTGTCTTTTCCAGACAGCCTACTGGCCTGCTTAGCTTAGAAGAAATTCCTTCAGTTTCGCCTAGAGGGACTAAGGGGGTACTGAGAGCAGCATCTGACTCAGAATTGATTTGCTGGAGCACTTCGTGAGGTGCATTTCCTGCAGTCCTGGGAGCTGGAGAAAATGCAGGCCTAGAGGCATCCGTGAGAGCAGGCAAGTTTAGAAAAATCCTGCTGATTGCTTCTGATCCTGCCCTGTGTCGTTTTTTTGGATGCACCAGCAAACCCAAAACCATTTGATACTTGGCAAGCTGGGCTTGGCATATGCTTGGAAATCCACAAGCAAGAGGGGAGCTAAATTAAAAATAATTGAGAGAGAAGCAAACACAACCAAGATGCAACATTTGGTGTTTCCTTAGGCTCCAGCTGTGAGCCGTGTCTGTCTGGAATTTAATGTTCAAGGCAAAGCGTGTATCTATAGCTTGAGCCTTAAGCACAATAAATTCTGGGGGTTCTGCACATGCTCCATTTCTTCCCTGCTAGACGAAAAGGCAATAATGCTACCCAAATTTTCCTCTGCAAAGAGACCCAAGATGACAACAAGCTTTCTGCTTGGCTGCTTATTTGAAGTGGAATCAAAGAGACACAAACACTGACATACACCGTTTTCCTCATTGAAGCCATATGATCTGATGTGGGCACAACAATGGCGCTGCAAACTATTGGAAAGACAAGCGGACGATGGACTGTAGGATGACCAAATGCTAGCTGGGAGAGACCTGGAGAACGATGCCTTTCATGGTCAGGCCTAGAACTGAAAAGACTGTTGGGTAATCCTATATAACTGTGCCCAGTTCTACTTGCTTTATTCTGAATGGTTTTTTTTTTTAAAAAAAATTATAGGTAGTCCTAGGGTTACATTTCATTTAGCGGCCATTCAAAGTTACAACGGCACCGAAAAAAGGTGACTTATATGACCATTATTCACACTGATGACCACTGCAACACCTCCCATGGTCACGTGATTAAAAATCCAGGTGCTTGGCGATTGGCTCATTGTTGTGAGGGTTGCAGTGTCACGGGGTCATACAATGACTTTTTGCGCTCTTCTGCCAAACAAGGTCAATGGGGAAGCCGGATTCACTTAACAACAGGGTTACTACCTTAATGACGGCAGGGGTCCACTTACCAACGGTGACCCGAGAGGTCGTAAAATGGGGCAAAATTCACTTAACCACCGTCTCGCTTAGCAACAGAAATGCTAGGCTCAATTGTGATCGTAAGTCGAGGTCCACCTGTACCCAAGGAACCCATGAGCTCAGAGGTCTCCAAACTGGGCGACTTTCAGACTTGTGGACCTCAACTCCCAGAATTCTCCAGCCAGCTGGAGAATTCTGGGAGTTGAGGTCCACAAGTCTGAAAGTCGCCCAGTTTGCTCAAAAGAAGTCATCTGCAGCGGGGCAAGAGAGGCAACACGCCTCGTGAGGTGGACCCATCCCATTCCCACCCGTCCCTCCCCTCCTGCAGCAGACATCACAAAGCAAAGGCCGAACAACAGAACTCGCGAGGGTGCTTCGCCGTTGCGAATGCCTGGGCTCTGTCCTCTCATCCAAAACCCCTGAGGGGAAGTCAGCACTCTCGCAGCAAGCTTTAGGCCAGGGTGTCCAACCTTGGCAACTTTAAGACTTGTGGACTTCAACTCCCAGAATTCTTTGCTGGCTGAGGAATTCTGGGAGTTGAAGTCCACAAGTCTTAGAGTTGCCAAGGTTGGACACCCCTGCTTTAGGCTTTCCTTTCCTGCCCTTGGAAGCTATATCGCCCCGGGTTCAGCTTAGCAGTCCCGGCGGAGGCGGCGCATCCACTCCAGGCCAGGAAAACCGGGCCCGACGTCCTTGCGGCTGGCGAGGGGCGTGCCGGGGAGGCGTCTCCTTCGGCCCCGGTCGAAGGCGGCACTAGAGGCAGGAGCGGAGGCTCGGTGGCAGGGGGACGATGGTGGAGGTTTGGTACATGGACGATTCCCGGGAGGACCCGCGGAAGCCGCATCGCCTACAGCCGCATCGCCCGGTCAGCCTAGAGCAGCTGAGCCGGCTCGGCGTCTTTTACTGGAAAGTAGGCAGAGGAGGAGGAGGAGGAGGAGGAGGGAGGCCGGGCCTCGTCCCGAGACTTGCCAAAAGCTGCCCGGGATCTGGCGCGGAAGCCCGAGGCAAACGCGACTGGCTTGTGCTCCGTGGCGGGGATGGCTTCTCCGGCATTGCTTGGGAAGGCCGAGCCCCGAATCCCCCCTTAGCGGCGGAGCACACTGGCCGCCCTCATGCAGAGCCCTTTATTCTTGAGTTAACCGGGGCTTGCTAAAGCCTTGGAGAGGCTGTGGGGAAAAATGGTTTCTTTCTTTCTTTCTTTCTTTTCTTTCTTTCTTTCTTTCTTTCTTTCTTTCTTTCTTTCTTTCTTTCTTTCTTTCTTTCTTTCTTTCTTTCTTTCTTTCTTTCTTTCTTTCTTTCTTTCTTTCTTCCTTCCTTCCTTCCTTCCTTCCTTCCTTCCTTCCTTCCGCTTTCTTTCTCCTTCCTTCCTTTCTTCCTTCCTTCCTTCCTTCCTTCGTTCCCTCCCTCTGTGACATACACATGCACCCGTGCGCACGCTTCTTTTCTCGTTGGTCTTTCCTGCTGATTTTTTTAAAATTTGGTGTAGCATTTCTTTTATGCCTTTTCCCCGAAAAAATGCATTAAAATAAGCGATACAATTATGGCGACGATACAGCGGAAACTGACAGCTCCTGCAAGTTCTGTTTTAACGGCTGGCATTTGCTTTAGTGACAAAACACGATCATATTTTCACATTTTCAAATTATGCTTTGGATTGCCCCTCTTCTATGTTTATCCCCTTGATTTATATTAAAGAGGGCCTGCAGTTACCTTATTTTCTGGGTTTCACAACACTTGAACTAACAGAACAGAAGTTTGAACATGCACACAGCTGCACAAAACACACACTATCTAACCAAATTTATTGTCTACTGTGCAATATTGCCAGTTCAGTCACTTGCTGGCCTGGTGAAGCTTGTGTGAGTCCGGCCTCTTGGCCTTTCCGGGTCTAATTTATCCAACAGGATCATTGCTGTAGTTCTCTGAGACATTAGTGGGTCATGAAAGGAAATTTGCAAAACAAATATAATTATTAATAACAGTATTCATTAGCATCCCTGGTCATATCTGCTGACACCTTAACAGCTGACAAATTTATCATGGTCCAAGCTTTCATATATTAAAATTCACCTCTGCAGGTCCACTTTGTGTTCTGTTTAGTTGACCAGAAGAATATCATGCATTACTGATATAAATATTGATACCAATAAGCTATAAAGGCAACAGATGTATGCAAATTACAAACAGTGATTCTTCCCTAAATGCAAAATACTCCCCGTCCCTAATTCCACCAAAAAAAAAAAAAAAAAGGCGGTACAGTGCATCCTTTCCCCTTGCCCTGATTGACTGTTTGAGCTGGGATTGATGAGAACTGTACTACTGAACTGGAAGGGAACTGCTCAGGGAAGGCTTGATTGGACCTCATTTAGTTGCAAATCATTTTACTTGGAAGAGGCACAAGGTTTGTTCCCTGTTGTCATGAAACTATAAAATCCATCGGTTCCTTGGACTTCTTCCCGTTGCTGTAGGACAGGTTCCTGTCTTGTGAGGCAGAGGGCAGGATTTAAAAAACAACAACATACAGGATAGTCTACATTAGTAATGCTGGAACCTAATTTTAGTTTTACCCCGGAGGCTAAAAAAAATACAAAAGCCAGATTGGGTGACTTAACTGAGGGGTTGCAGATTCTGTACCTTCAGCTCATTTTTCCTGTTTTGCATGGCTGCTGGTGAGGGACCAGCTGCTACAAAATATATTCTTACTATGTGGCAGATAGGTTGCTCATACTCAGGTTGGACTCCAATCAGAGAGGTCCTGTTGAAACATTCGGGAATGAGGAATGGCATATTGTTGGGTCTGTGTGGTATCAGCTTCTCTGAGGGAAAGGCTGGCAGGAGGTTTTGGCATGCCCTTTCTTCAGGAAGACATCATTGGGCCCAATGGCCTTGGACAACTATCATCTGGTTTCCAGCCTTCCCTATTTTTAGGAAAAATGTGAAGATGGTGATTAGGTTTTAACTTGAGAGGGCGCTGGAATAAACAGATTGCAGTAGAACCTCTGGTCAAGAATGCTTCTGAGCCACGACCAAATCTGGTTCTGACCAAAAAATTCACATTTTTGTTTTTTCACGGCCAATTTCCCCTTCCATGCCATTTATTTTTGTAAGTGCCAAATTTCCAAAATTAGGTTCGGGTCATGACCAAATCAGATTGCGAACAAAGTTATGGAACGAATTACGGTTGTGACCATAGGTTCTACTGTATTTAGGCTCATTTCAGTCGGCTTTTAGACTGGGGTTTAATGCAAAGACAGTTTTGGTTATGTTTGTGGATGGTCTGTGGTGAAGCTGGTATTGAAGTGGTGTGGCCGTCTTTTCGCTTCTTGATCTCTCAGCAGTTTTTGATACCGCTGATAACTGGGATGTGACTTTTCATTTCTAAGTGATGCGGTCATAAAGAGGAACATCACATGACCATTTATTTATTCAGCTAATGGTATGTGTTAGCCAGGGATCACCAAGAGGGCTGCCTGCCTCTGTGAAAGTAATTTTTTCGGGCGGAAAAAAGAAAGGAATCTACCTGCAGGATGCTTGAATGCCAGTAGGCATTTAGGAGAGACTCCTTTCTTGTCCCTATGTGGTTTATTCGCTCATGGGAATTGAGGCCCCAGGCTGCTGACCTCAGTGGTGTGCAAGTCCAGTGTCTTATCACGTGAGCCACTTGAGTCACACAACCATGTTGTGTAACAATGGCAACAGTTCCCATTGCCTTTGTTTAAATGAAAATTGTGGGCTGTTAAACAAGGATCTCCTCACAAGTTGTGGCTTACAACAAGCAAAGTCATTGGGGATGCTCTTAGGAAGTTCCGATTGCTGGGCAGCTCACAAGCAGGCCGGCAGGTGGGAAAATGGCTGTGGTGGCCAAGTGAATATATTCAGGAAGGAATTGAAGCTTCATTTTGCTGATTTTCATGTTCCTTTGCCATCTTCTGCTGTTGCTGATGAGGTGCACCAGAGCCTGGCCCTTTGTGAAACAGTTGTTGACCAGGGGAGACCCTCGAGAAGGTTGTATGTGACCTTGGGAAAAGGCCTTATGCAGCCTTTTGAAGGGCCAGCTTGGTCACACAACATCAGCAGCAGGAGGAAGATGGCAAAGGTCACCTGGAGGTGGCAGAATGAGTGGTCATTAAATAAGGACTATCTGCATGCTTCGTATTACATCATATAATCATATAATCATATAATGATGTAATGAATTTTAGTCCTCAGTTCCTCAGGCATGTTTACCAAATCCAATCCATGACATTTACTCATTATGTTCATCATGTAATAATTATACAGAACATCACAGGGACCATTTGTAGTTGGCTTGGTGATTGCATTTTTTTTTGGTTTCAAGATGAGATTGTGGAAGAAAATGTTAATGATATACTTGCAGTCAGTACCAGTTTTTATTTTTGCTGATTGTATGGAATTCCATCTTTATTTATAGAATATATAGTTGGTTTGAAATTGATGATCCTCCAATTATGACCATGTGTGGAATTATCTTTTACTTTGTTGAAAAGAAGGTATTTGTTCTGAATACTGAATTTTCTTGGCAAAAATCTGTTAGTCTGTCTCCTGCTTGGTTTTGTATACCCAATGCCAACTGTTCTTATTATTGCTGGTGTAGTGCTTTAGTGTATAGTTAATTTACCTTTTTTAGGTGTGGGGTCAAACAGATGTTGCAAGTTGGCTTACAACTAATCATGTGGATCACTGAAATGTTGAATGGCTTCTCTTGGAGTTGAGAACATTCTATTGTTTAGTCATGCTTAAAGATAAACTAACATTACTACACTAACTTTACTAACTACATTGACTTTGGCACCCTTTTGGTAAGAAGGACACCTAATCATTTTTTCCTGTGATTTCTACAGTAGAAGATCTGTTATTTGGTTCTTTTGATATGACTTATTTACAGTGGATGACCTTTTTCTGAGATTGTAGCCTCTCAGCAGTATTATTTTTGGTATCATTGCAGTACACAAGGCTCTTTATGACTCCAATTATGAAGTCTGTGAAGGACTGTTTTCCTAGTCATTCATCAACAATTTGTATTTATTTAGGTAGAATTGGTTAATTTAACAGGTAGACCTTAAAAACAAATACCTTAAAAAGCAAAAATCCAAAATCTCCTACACCTTTGTTTTGCCTTGTTACTTTATTGTACACCTAAAAAAGTGGAAAGTTATTACTTTATAATAGCTTTCCTCAGCCTGATTCCCTTTGGATGTGTTGGATTTCAGCTACAGTGATAGAAGGTCATTATGTTTTGGGATTATGGGAATTGAAATCCAACACATCTAGAAAACAGGAAAACTGCATTAGAAAAGCCAGGGCAATCCGTTGGTGACCTGGGCAAGATAGATGCATTTGTACTTTTCTCAGCTTGATATTGCCACTCCTTCCTTTGAAATAGTGTTATTACATTTAGAAGGAGGGCAAATACAGGTCCTGTTAATATGGACCTGAGCAGTATCAAAAATGGATAAATTTGCTAGGAAAGTCCTATTTGTCTTGTCAGGATTTAAACTTAATTCCATTTGTTAGCTTGATTCATGCTGCTTTCAGTACTAAGACTAATTTTGTTGTTTTGGAAATCTGCCCTCTTGGTGATAGCAAGCTGCCTTGAGGAAAATCCAGGGAAGGACTTAAGCAAGGGTTTAAAATTCTTGAGGTAGCTGTTTTCCCTTCTCTGGAAAACTTAATGATGACATTACAAGGCTGGCTTTGTCATAATCATCATTTTTGAAGAATCAAAATGATCTAGAAAATAAGAATATTATTGCTAATCTCTGAAAATGCTTTATCCTTTAAATAAGCAATCCTGATTATCCTTGATCCATGTATCTATTTAGATTCATGTTTCAATTGTGGGATTGTTCTGACGGCATAGTGTATCCATCCATTCATATTAGACTGATGGGTTTGGGTTTTTTTGCAGAATTGCGGGATAATATATCAGTACATGAATGCTTACCGAATCAGGAAAACTGATGCTCTGCATGACTTGGAAGTGTCCGTGCATGCATCTATAATTAGTTATTTATCTGAAGGAAATATTAATTTGAAGATTAGGACAATTTTGCTTTACTGAATTGGTATTTGTGCTGTGTCAACCACAAGAGTTCCAAAAGGATGTAAAACACTTGGTTATCTAAACTGAGTATTCCACCTTTTTTTTTCTTGACCACTATTTTTTTTTCTTTTTGACAAATGATTCATAGCTTCTTAAAGACACACTGGTGAGTTTTCAAGAGAAGAAAGTTGCAGGGCTGCATGTGAAATCTTTGGAAAGTGAATCGATGTAAACTATTATGATTGCAAAATCTTGTTGTGCTGAGCCTTAGGTGACCCAATTTTCAATGGTGTGTGAAGCATAATCATATTTAAACAAGTCATCTTTTTGTAGCCCTATTTCTTCCTCAATTCAGCATGAAAAAAATGCCTTAGAGAGATCTTAATTTCCTTGTACACCAGAATGCCAGTTACCTTGTTTTGAATAAGTGAACTAAGACAGTCCCTTTTTTCCCCATTTTGTAGCTGGATGCTGACAATTATGAGACTGACCCAGAATTAGCAAAAATTCGTAAGGAGAAGAACTATTCTTGGATGGATATAATAACAATAAGCAGAGATATGCTGCCAAATTATGAAGAGAAGGTAATAACTACAGCTTTGTTTGAGCTTTGGGAGGATTGTAAAGACTGGAATTTACCGCTAGAGTGTGTGCCAGTTTTAAAAGTTTCTACTCTGCTGTGTGAGCAGTGGATTTCCTTTGTTTAAGAAGTATGTTCTGCTTCATATCTTCTGTAAGAAGAATATGTGAGTGTATAAGTGTAGATATCTTTTATCTGCTTTCTAATTTTTATAACAATGTTCTGGTAACTTAACAGCCAGAGAATTCTGTCATGTGAATTTATTGATAGAATGTACCACTTTTAAATAAATATATATTTTTCTAATGCCTGGTGAAATGACACATGTTTAATTTATACTGCTCCTGTTAAAGTTACTCTCTCAGAATAGTGGTTAACAGATAATGCTGGGGCTAAGCCATAAATACGCTTATTAGGCTTAGAATATTATTGTGGTTTATTTAATAAACAATGGCTAAGCAAAGGAAATGGCATGGAAAAGGAATGTTCAAATGAGTTGGGGACTAAACAAAGTAGTTTTCCTGACATAAGAGTGTGTACAGTGTACCAAGCTTCCAAAGGAAATGGAAATAACAAGCGTGAGATTTTTAGAGTGATAATTCAGGAAGAGAGATTTGTCTTTAATTTTCTTAGGTGGTTGTCAAGGCAATGCATTTGAAGTGCTATGAATATTTTAGTAGATAGCTGGAGAAAATTAAGAATACATACCTGATCTATTTCTTGATTCATTTTAGGTATATCATCACTTGTAGTTGGCATTAATTTTTAAAAATTATCCTTAGAAAGACAAAATACTTATGTCATTAAGTTTTTTTATTTACTAGATTTAGACATTCTTCTAGCAGTAATAGGATGGATGGTAATAACCTGGCTTCTGAAAAATAGTTAGGCCACTGAAGGATTCATTGTCAGAAACCTGTCAAAAGGAGATAGATACATAGATGCAAAAACAAAATAAATAGATGAAGCTTTGCTTTGGCTACAACCTCTGAAATCTGATCCTTCCTAATGTCCTATCTTCCTAGAGATAGAAGATTTAATTCTGTCACACTTTTATTTATTCTTACTACTGGTATCAGATATCGGACTACGGAATAGAAAATATAGAAATTAATTAGTTCTTCAGCAGAGGGTTGATAAATTTCATGAAAGATGGAGCCTGCCATTTCAAAACTGACATTGCAAAAGGTTATCTGTGAAGTTTAAATACCAGATGTTGCCCATGCTCAGAATTAAAGGGTAAGGATTGTTTTTGTAGTTCCTTTTCTTGGTTTATATTAATACACTTCTTATGGCACTTAAGAGAAAGAAAAAGCCTGAGTAGGAAGGGAGGCAGGCAGGCAGGAAGAAAACAATAGTATTCCTTTGGGATATATCCATAGCCACCGAATCTACTGATTTATTTATAGCAAGAATTCAGCTGTCCCCACATTGGTTGGTGCTCTCTGACTGTGAAAAAAACAATATTCTGGCTAAGAGTTGTGTTTTCAGCACATCTGGAGGAAATCCAGTCAGAGAACACTGCATTTTGAGTGTAGATCTAGTGACTGGGTTTATACAACATATTAACCTTCAACATATTAACAATATAGCCAGTCTGATCTGGTGATTAAGATGCCAGATTAGAAAGCAAGAAATCATGAGTTCAAGTCCTTCCTTAGCCATGAAAACTAGCTGGTAGATCTTGGGCCAATCACTCACACTCAGCCCAACTCATCATGTCACAGGATTGTTGTTGTGGGGAAAATAGAAGGAGGAAGATGTGTTTGCCGCCTTGAGTTATCTGTAAAAATAATAAAGATGGGATATGTATATATGTGTGTGTGTGTGTATATGTATATGTATATGTGTGTGTGTGTGTGTGTGTGTGTGTGTGTATATGTATATGTATACATATGTATAATATATATATATATGTGTGTGTGTGTGTGTATGTATGTATGTATATATAAAAATATATATTATTCAAAAAAGCTGCATTTAACAATGCCATTGTTTAACATAAAATATGAATCAAGCCATTGTGACTTAGTCCACAAGCCATGATTTAAACATATATATAGAACTAGAAGCCAAACAGCAAGATCACAACTCACCAGCTCAAATCCCCAGCAACTAAGACTAACCGGAGCACAGCCAAGCCCCACCTGAACAGAACACGCCTCCAACCAATCAGAACACGGCTAACCCCCAACCAATCAGAACACAACCAAACCCCCTACCAATGAGAACACACCCCACCCAATCAGAACACAGCCAAGCCCCCACCCAATCAAGTCCCACCCCCACTGGCAGTTAAAAGGAGGAAGCAGCTGCAATCTCACATTACTCTGAAAAGCACAGAGCCGGAGACAGAAGCCTGAAGATGATGAATGAGACTTCATGAAGCGTTGCCTAGATACTTGAATCTTACGCGGAAAAAACCGAACAACCAAAGATCCATATATATATATATATATATATATATATATATATATATATATATATAATATATATATATATATATATAGTTTAAATCATGGCTTGTGGACTAAGTCACAATGGCTTGTTTCATATTTTGTGTTAAACAATGGCATTGTTAAATGCAGCTTTTTGAATAAGTGACTAATAGAAGTTACATGTCACCAGAGGTGGTATTCAGCAGTATTCTGACCAGTTCTAGAGAACTGGTAGCAGAAATTTTGAGTAGTTTGGGGAACCGACAAATACCATCTCTGACTGGCCCCACCCCCATCTATTCTTTGCCTCCTGAGTCCCAGCTGATTGCCTGGGTGTTCTTTTGTTGCCTTCCGCAGGAGAACGGAGCTGGAAAGCAGGTTACTGGGGTGGGGAGGGAATGGGATTTTGCAATAACTTCCCCTGGAGTGGGGAGGGAATGGAGATTTTACAGTATCCTTCCCCTGCTACACCACCAAGCCATGCCCACAGAACCGGTAGTAAAAAATTTTGAATCCCACCACTGCATGTCACCCTAAACCAAAACAAACATTACATTAATAGTTTAATTCAGTCAATCAATGTAAATTTGTCCACTGAATTCCTTAAAGATTTGCTGAGTGCTCCTGAAGAATTATCACCAGATTACTGGTAGTCCTCGACTTACAACCATTTATTTAATGACCACTTGAAGTTACAGTGGTACTGAAAGAAATGACTTATGATCAGTCCTCCTATCTACTGATCATCGCAGCCTCCTCATGGTCGCATGATCAGAAATTAGGTGCTTGGTAACTGGCATCTGTTTATGATGGTTGTAGTATCCTGGCCATTATCCCAGCCAGGCTTCTGACAAGCAAAGTCCATGGGAGAAGCTGGATTCACTTTATGACTGTGTGATTCACTTAACAACTGCATTGATTTGTTAACGACTGTGTCAAAAACATCATAAAACTGGGTGCAACTCACTTAACAACTGCCTTACTTAGCAATGGAAATTCTGGCCCCAATTGTGGTCATAAGTCGAGGACTACCTGTCCTATCATGCATTATACGGGGGTCTGGCCTTGAAGACTGTGTTGAAGCACCAATTAAAAGAAAGCAATTGTTAAGGGGAACTTAGTTGAATAGATCAACATACTTTTGTCTTAAACAAGTGAAAATAGTACTTGGTTTTTCTGAGCATGGTTTGAGGTTTTAGTTCTTTGTTTTAATTGAATCTAAAGCCCTGAACACCTCTCCAAGTCAAACAAAGTGCATAATAATGGCACCACAGTTTTGTCTGGATTGAGTTTTGGTTTATTTCCTACCATCTGTTTTATTATTGATTAGGCTTAGCAGTTCCTCAGCTTCGCTGAATCTGATAGTAAGGAGAACTGATGGAAGGAATGAAATAAGACATACGATCTCAGAGGTAGCAAATCTCTCCATAGTAGAAGACTGCATGTGAAAAGAGTCTTGATTGTCTGTGGAGAAAGAGAAGCAGGAACTAGAATGGTCTCACTGTCAGAGCTATCCTCTAAGGAAGGTCCTGGAATTGAATCCTCTGTTCAGTGCAGTAATACCGTGCATCCGGATGGCTTTCCACCCCACTCCTATGTCAAGGTGTGTCAGCTTTCTCAGCCTGACACCTCTGCTATGTGGATTTCTACTTCTAGAATGTTCAGCCTGATTCCAGCAAGAAATTCTGAGAAATGAAATCTGTAGATCCACAGCAGACTCAAAATTGACTTAGTCTTCCACCCTTCCAAGTTTGATAAAATGAGGACCCAGATTGGTGGGGGCGATATGCTGACATAAGTGCTATTGGTATTTCCCAACCTAGGCAACTTTTAAGATGTGTGGATTTCAACCAGGGGTGGGCTTCAAAAATTTTAGCAACGGGTTCTCTTCCTGGTTGCTCAGTGGGCATGGCCATGGTGGGCGTGGCCCAGTCGGCCTCCTGCACCATGATGTGTGGGAGGGCTTTTTTGCCCTCCCCAGGCTCTGGAGGCTTTCTTCAAGCCCCTGGGAGAGCAAAAACAGCCTCCCAGGGCTCCGGAGGCTCTCTGGAAGCCAGAAAAGGGCCTATTTCCGGCCTTCCCGAACTTTTGGGAGGCCCGTTTTTCACCCTCCCCAAGCCTCAGTGCATGCCTTTCACTTACCTGCATCCAAAACGGGCCACGTGGGGACTCCTGGGAGGGGCGGGGGTGGGGTGGGCAGGGCCAGCCAGGAGTGGGATTTGGGGGTTCTCCAAACTGTGCAGAATTTTAGCTAGAGGTTCTCCCAAACCAGTGCAAACCCCCAGCAGCCCATCCCTGATTTCAACTCCCAGAATTCTTAGCAATGGCTGTACTGACTAGGGAATTCTGGGACATGAAGTCCACACATCACAAAGTTGTTTAGGTTTATAAGCACTGGTTTGGATCTAGGTTGGGAAAGTTGAAGCACATAGTGTATATAAAATACTTTAGTACCTGAGGTAGAAAATCCTGGGATTGTTTGCATCTTGTCAACCCTCCTGGGTAAACCAGTCAGGAAATACAACCAGATGAGCTAAATCTACTTTATTGTAAAGGTACATTAGCAGAATCTTATAAGTCTGAAATCTTCTGCCAACACTTTTAATTAATCCATTAGATTGGGTCTTCCCTAATTTTCTTTCTCTGACCATTAAGCAACTGAGGGCTTTTCCTTTCTCTTGTCTGATTATTTCCTGGGAAGCATGTCTTCCCTTTGTCCCTCAAGGTCATTTCTCACATGCCAATACACAACCTAAAACGATATATGGAATAGCTGCTGAGTAGCTGTGACACTTCAAATCAACAGCTTGAGACCAGCCTAATGGAAGGACGAATCTTCCTCAGGGAGTCTCCATAAATATCTCTCAGTAGCAGAGAGGAGAATTTTCATTCAAATAGGTTTGTATCAGTCAATTTGATATTGCCACGTGTTAGAAAAAAAGATGCTGAAAGATCACCCTTATTCAGTCTGGTGTCTTCTAAGTCCTTTAGAAACTGCTATTTAGAACCCACAACCTCTAAAATCAAAAATTGGAAATCTTAGATGCCCTAATCCTAATGTATCTAGGTAATACTACATTGAACCCAGGTAGCTGACAGTATGATCTGTTTGAGGGGATGGCGGAGTGTGGGGGTGGGTTATGAAATTTGTGAGATTTTTTTTTACGAAAGGTACATTTGAAAAACAATGCCACCTAGAGAGAGATATGGCTTCATCTGCCCATAGATGACAACCTATTTAGTAGGACTGTTCAAGCAATTTAGAAGGGTGCTTCGCTCATTGAAATAAGCCCTCCCAAGTTGCCAGCTTGCACAGTTTTGACTAGCATGCTGCCATCTGGTCAAGGAAGAACAAAGAGCTTAAATTCTATGCTGGGCATAGAGCAGGGAACGAATACAGCCAACATGCTCATTTGCTTTTATGTAATTCTTGTTATCTGCAACAACTAGACTGGCATTTCAATACATAGCATTTAGATTGAACGTTACAAACAGCTGGTCTCAAATTGAGGCTGATGGAATGTTAAGGATTACTAGGAATGTGCTTTTAAAATGTTTCCCAACTAGATGTTCAAAGGTCAGAAGTCCTTCATCTGCTGTAAGTGTGCCGATCTACTTAATTGCTGCAAGGATAATTCTGAGAGAGCTTCAGACTCTTACCTTATAAACATTGAACAGCTGCCTATTAACAGAAGCTTGAGCGTTTTGGAAGTAGCACCTTACAATCTGTGCAGCATGCAGTATGCTATGTGTTCGTAAGAGACCTGCTCCACGAAAATGCTTCCTATTCGGTTCCTTCCCTCTCCTAGATAAAAATATTTTATGAAGAGCACTTACACCTGGATGATGAGATTCGCTACATCCTGGAAGGAAGTGGATATTTTGATGTTCGTGATAAAGACGATAAGTGGATCCGGATTGCTATGGAGAAGGGCGACATGATCACACTTCCTGCTGGCATCTATCACCGATTTGCACTGGATGAATCTGTATGAAACAGGTTTAAAATAAAATAAAATAAATAAAATAAAATCCACATGGAGTTGAGGCAGATGCAGACCAGCATATAAAAACATAGCTCTCATATACCTCGGCTATGAATCACTAATGTAGAAATGTGTGGTTAGAATCTTGAAGGAGCCTCTACAATTTCATACCCCATTTTAACAATTTTAGCATCTTACTGATGGGAAATCATTGATTTGGTATTGGTGTGATACCTTGCTTGAAATCATAGCCCCGTGTTGAAAACTTTCTTGACTTCCAAGCAACTCTCTGGGCTTAGAAATCAATTCCTAAGGTTCAGAGAAGGATAGTATTTGAGCACATATGCTTTCTCGGCTCTGAACTGCTATCTTTATAGATAAATGGAGCACTTGTGTCTCCAGCCTTGTCATAAAATCCATCTTTAGTAAGGGATTGGTGTTACCATAGCAACTATCCATTGGAGCCTCAGGAGATCTGCTCTGCTTTTTCTGTTGTTTGGCTTGTTGTGTGGGATACAAAGCATTCTGAACAGAAGGTTGAAGAAGCTAATATTTTGCTGTGTCTCTATCCTGAGTCGCCGTGGATTGAAGACCAGTGGATTGTGGGATCCTTTTGTTGGTTTTATTACATAGGGAAAATATGCATAAGGCTGCTTTTCTGAATCCCAGCCTTTGTGTTAGCCACTGTGCTGCAATGTGTTTTATTTTATTAAGATTGCTAGGCGTTCTATTCCATTCCATTTCAAAACCTTAAACCCGCCCCCCTCCACAATGCCTCCTAAATAATACAACGCAAACACACAATTCTGACTTTTAAAAATGTCTGAATCCAACACAACTTGCTATTTCTAATGTCTCTGATATTATATTGTTTAATAACTCAAACACACAGTGGCCTACCTAAGCCACTGAAATTTTTTAAAAGTCTTAATTTAAATATTAAGCAGCTGTTGCTAAAATGCAGCTACTGATTGGGGCTAACATTTAAAAATATAAATCAATAATTCTGTGGTAATATCAAGGCTAACGTGGTTATAGCATGAGCTGTGGATCACAAGCAAGAGACTACATTCCATTTTAGCTCATGTGATGAAATGAGCTATTTCTTACCCAGAGCTCCTGCTAAGAAAGAAAAGAGAGAGAAAAAGAAAGAATGTAAGAAAGAAATTATTTATTTTCTTCACTGACAGATGAAAGGTTGTGGTCTGAAAGCTTCTTTCCCTTTCTGAAATGAAGCTCTCCATTTTTTCTAGCTAAGTAGGTTAGAGATACTGACTAGGGTGAAACTAATGTTAACAGCTCAGGCTGGCCTAGGACTTTGTCCCTGGTAATCCAATTTCAAATCTGCTTCCAGGTTGCAGTTCAGTATAGTGTGTGAACTAAGCCATCCTTTGCCCAGTTACTTCCTGTATTCTCACAATAGTTGAACTAGCAAAACTAGCAAACTGGTTTTAGAGTAGCCTATTGCATCGTGATTTGTAGAAAGAAAAAGAGTATGAATTCCAATCTTGGTTGGATTGTCACAAAGATGTAGCTTAAGAAGCCATAAAGACTTTCAACATTTATGCAGTTAATGGCATGCTTGCCCTTGTGAATTGAGGGTTCAAACTTAACAGCATTTATGCAGAAGTAGATGGCCTCTTGAATTCTTGGCGACTTAAAGCTAAGATTACCGGGTTTGGGTTTCAAAAATTGCATGACAACTGGATGGCTGCCATAAGTTAGCTCCCTGCAATTATTTCCTGACATCTGTTGGTTACCTGGATTTTCTTAGTCCAGATTTGGTACTCCTGTTTTACACTCCAATAAGGGGATACTGAATAACAATTTGTGAGTTATTCCATGGACACTTTTCTACATCAGGGTAATAGTCTATGATCCTCCAGGTGTTGAGTCACAACTTCCAGGTGTGTCCTGTGCTTTCAAACCCTGTAGACTAAGGAATATCATACACAAAGCAGTAATTTCTCTTAAATGGCCGTAGTTTTCCTGCTCCCATGCTTTGAAGAACCACATCACACCAACTTTTGCTTGAGATTATATGCGCGAAAAGCACCAGCTGTTCAAATTCAGTTTTTTCCAGACTCAGGAACAAGGCCAATAAAATGATAGAACTCTAAATCTGCCAAATGTCCAAAGAACTTCTTTCCCTTATGGGACTTTGAATATATTGACTCTGGTACCTGGCTGAGTTGAAGTGATTTATATCACTATTATTTCCTTCACAATGTCAATATTACAAACCAGGTAAAGAAAATCAGACTATGGGTTTTAGCTATATTTTTAAAAGTCTGGATATGTTCTAAGGCTTGAGTAAAACCACTCTGATTCTGTTCTTAAGTATTATATTTGCTACTGCTTTTAAAAAAAATAAAAAAAATAAAAATCTCTTAGTGTTTGTGGAAAAACCACCCGAAGACCATTTTGTCCTTAATTCTTTCAGCCTTTTGATAGTTTGAGCCACATTTTTTAATGAAAGTGAATTCTTATATACTGAGTGAGAATTCTTGTGTTTCTCCCCTCAGAATTATGTCAAGGCAATGAGACTGTTCGTTGGAGAACCAGTGTGGATTGCTTACAACAGACCAGCTGACCATTTTCCTGCTCGAGCACAGTACCAACAGTTTTTGTCACAAATGGTACAATAAACCAGTAGGACATGAGGCATGGAACCACCTGCAACATCTGTAACATTAAAATGGCAAAGTGGTTATGTTAACAGCATCTGCAGGTGATAAATCTTTGATTTCCCCTCTCTCAAATATGAATTTTTAATATCAAATTTTGTCCTTGGATGAATGGATTTTTACTTACAATAGTGATTTATGTAGTTTGCAGATCTCAGTTGAGAATATCAATCCTTGCTCCTCTTACAAGCAATACTTACCTGATTCATTCCTGCATTAACTGAAAGCATTATTATTTTTGATTGTTGCTTTAATGTGGTAATGATAATAAAATAATATTCTATCTTTTAATTGTCTTTGGCCTTTTTAAGGAAACTTGTTGGGTGCTTATATCACCTACTCAGGGATTCATCTGTGTAAGATGCATATATAAATGCTCCCACTGCATGCTTGGGTTTGCAATCGCTGTATAAATGGAAAATATACAAGGGGTCATGAAAATCCAGGTATGAAGTATGAAATGTGTTTTCAATTTGTCAGTCCTACAAACAAATTGGACAGACATAGCTTTATCAGCTACAATAAACAAAACCAATCAGTCAATTCTGTGGCATTTAGTGGAACTTAAATCCACATAAATGGCCAAACTGGATGTGATGGATATGGCTGTATTTCCACACAGATTAATTTTTGCTTAAGTGAACTATATTTACTGAATTAACTGAGTTACCAAAATTTGCCCAAGTGGCTGAATAAAGTAACCTTGCCAACTGTGTTTGTAAATGAGCCGCTAACCAGCCAACAGTGTTTTAATCTAACATGTGAGCCTGGTTGATATGCAACGAGGATATCCTATGGCCGTGATGGCGAACCTATGGCACACGTGCCACAGGTGGCATGCAGAGCCATTTGTGCCGGCACGCGAGCTGCAGGCGAACTTACCCCATTGCGTATGTGTGTGCCTCATAGCTGATTTGAGGCCTTTTTCAGCTTCCCAGAGGCTTGAGGAAAGCCTTTGCAGGCCAAAAAATAGACCCGTTTCATCACTTCCGGTATTTCCGGAAATACCGGAAGTGACAAAACGGGCCTATTGTTCAGCCTGCAAAGGCTTTCCTCAAGCCTCTGGGAGGCCGAAAAAGGCCTCAAAGAGGCAGAAAATCACCTGGGAAGTGAAGTGCAGGTAAGAGGGCAGCGGCTGTGGCGGGGATTGCGTGTGCAGGAGCAGGGGGCACGCACATTGCCTTCTGGGTGCTGGCACGCAAGCGTGAAAGCGAAAACATGCACACAAATTTTGGCACAGGAGCCCAGAAAGGTTAGCAACTGCTGTCCTATGTTTTATAAAATATGTAGCAGCTGTGGAGGAACTCTGATGCTACAGAAGAATCATGATAAAAGTTAATCAAAACATTAATTGCCTAAAAATGAAAGTCATCTCTTAAAATTATATTGAATTAAAAGTAATATATTTCCATTTTCAATTATTTAAAAAGTTGTTAGGCTTAAGATGTTTGGGGTGGGGCTGAAGCTGCTTTTCTGTGCTAGGGCTGATGCTTTGGAGCAGCCTCCTTTCTGGTAGAGATTACTGTAGGCCAGTGTTTCTTAATCTCAGGAACTTTTAAGATGGATGGCTTCAAGCCCATACATCTTAAGGTTGCTGAGATTTGGAAAACAGTGGATTAAACCAAAACACTCTCTGTTTTTCAGAAATACTTAAAAGAGACTTGAACTCTTGAACATTCTCCCTAGGCTTATGTATGACATCATCTTTTTTCTGTTCCAATGGCAGCTTTTAGGTTTAGTGCATAGGTGTTTTAATTTGTTTTATGATCTATACAAGATGCCAAGATTCCTTTGATTGTGACAGGGTAAAAATGTAATAACCGAGCCTGAAATCGTGGCTGCATTTACACAATTTACTTACCTATAGCTAACCAACTTATATATACCTGACCACATTTCTTGGATTTATTTTGTTATATTTATGTTGCCTATTTTGACAAGACAACTCTATCTAGGCAGCTTATTTGGACAACACGCTGAACTATACGAGTTGGATTCGCTTAGCTAGGCTAAAATGCAGGGGGGTGGGTTCAGTTCCAAATTGTGTGAATAACCAAATACATAATATCAACAGTATTTTGTTTTAATTTTCAAATGATCTAGGCCTCTTTTCTGTAAGCCCACTGAAATGCAGATATTTTCTTATTGATGCATTCATTAATTGCCCAGTTCTACAGGACTGACAAATCCCTGATTTAGATTCTTCTCACTCTCCCTATTGCAGTAGTTTCTAAAAGTCAATACATCTCTATGGACAGAGAGATGCTGCTGAACTAAATGAGAAAATGCACAAGTAACCATACAGATGAGTGAATCATTGGTGCTTCAGCGGAGCAACAAGTGGGAGCCATATTTCTGCTTACCTGCCTTCTAAGAAGGTTGCTAGTGTGTTCCATTAGTTCCATGTCTGTTAGGTATGTAAAATGCAGCGTTTGATTTAAAAAAAAAGAGCATGAATATATTACCAAATATATTACTGCAGCGCCTTCAAAATTATATACTAGCCTTAAAGCAATTATCTTTTTTCCTGCGATTATGTAGCTCCTTTAAAGGGTTCCAATATTCTTTGCTTTTATGGAAAAGCAATCACTGCCCTGACTTGGAGTCTGTTTCAATCTACGAAAAATGCTAAGGTTTTACACTAGGAATTCCTGAGCTTGGTGAAGAATGACATCTGAAATGGCTGGAATTCGACTATGAAACTCAAAATACCTACTAGATGGCAGCAAAAAGCTAAGTTACTTGTATTGTTACTTTACTGCCACCTAGTGGTGTTTTACAACCCAGATCTCATAAATCCAGCACCTTTTTAGTTAATTTACAGCCAAATTGTGTGGAAACTCCTACCAAAAGCCTAGTCTCTTGAAATGTTGCACAAAAGCTATGGCATAAAAAAGAAAACACATGTCTACTCTGCAATCATGAACAAGCCAGGCCTCATTTAAATTTTTAAAATGATGATGTCCTCTTCCCTGGAATGAACCCAGCTTGCTTTCACCTTGATTTCCATGGCAATCAGAGAAGGAACATGTTTCCTCTTGAAAGAGACTATTTTTTGGTTGGATTTGCAGCACCTCCATTCCTGGTCTCTAAACTTAACAGTGGCGTTTGTAGGTTATGATGCACCTTAAAATACTGTGTATGAATTTAAACATACATCTGGTAATTTATTTTAAAATGGAATCCTTTTAGTTTCTATATATATGTTATGCTCTTAATTGAACCATAGTTCTCCATGGAGATTACAACAGAACTAAAAGGGTAAAAACAGCAGAATGAGAAATGTTTTTACTTGGTGAATTTTTACTTGTCACATAACTGTGTGAAAGATACAAGATTGTGGACAGCAGAAGGCTTTTCAAAAACAAAAACCAGCTGGCTGACCGAAAAAAAAACCAGGCAGGACTGCATGCAATCAAGTCCTGTCCTTTTGCAGTCACACTGGCACATCCAGAGTGCGGCTGTTTCATTGTGCCTGAGCCTCCGTCCATGTTTTTGTTATTTTCCCATTTTGCTTGCTTCTTGGGAGGAAAAAAAATGGTTGGCCATGATGAATAGCCCTTTAAAAACCAGAAGAGCACTTGAAGACCTTGGGAAATTGAGACTGCTGACTGGTTTGAAGAGGTAAAGATTGGTGCTCTTAATTAGGCAAGCAAAGAGGCGCTGTTTACTTTGGTTTGACAGCCGCTGCGTCTGCCCACTCTCAATCAAGAAGCAGCTTGAAACCCCCAGGACATTTGCTTGTTCTTTTAAATTTCAGAATTAAAAATTTAGCATCTACGAAAGGGCTGGTGCCTACTAGGGCATGGAGCGGTGGTGTGGTGCCAGTTGTCTGTGAAGCCCATCTGCTAAGTTCCTGCTGTTCCAGCCCTTGGCACACTCTGTCTGGTCCGACAGAAATCCTCTCTTGGCTGTCAGGCAGAGATTTCAATGCAGAAATATTTTTTTTTCCTGAGAGCAAAACAGCACCAGGCCCTTGTGCTCTGGACGAAAATCAGCCACTCTTTTATGGACAGTTGCCATTGTTGCTCTCTTTTGCTGATCCTAAGTCTTGGGATTATATAGGAACATTGCTGATAGGTTGGAGTTGAAATAATGAGTCAAGAGGAGTATTTGGGAGTGGGATACTTCCCTTGACATTCCTATATACTGGGCAAATTAGAACACTGTCTTTAGAGGATTTTTTTTTTTAAATGGAATAGACAAGCTGATATACTTGATATTTTGGCTATGTCCCCCACTACTTCTGGCTGCTGGTCACTGGATTAGCTGAGTATGAGGAGTCCAAACTGTCTGTCAATTCTGTTCCCTGTCCCTACCAAATCTCCCAGCAGCACCTGAATGCTTCAACTTAAAAAAGGAAGAACTTAAAAAGTTTTTAAGAACTATTGGCATAAGAACCACAAAATTCTACAAAATCATGAAGTGACTTAGCAGTATACAAGAACCGGGAACTGAGTTTGTACATCACATTAAGCTATGTGATTTGTATTGCTTGGATTTAGAGTGCAGTGCGACTCTAGCTATTAAGTTCTTCAAATCATGGTTTACAGCATAGCATATTATGTGAACCCACCTAATCATAGTTTATTGCAATCCATTTCCTACTGACCAGTGTCGAGCAACATGTAATAAAGCAAGTTGCTTTACTTGCAGTGACTGCAAAGAAGATGTTGACAGATAACTTCTGTTGTTGGGGGGAGGATAAGTTGAGCCAGTAAGGATTGTAATTTTATACGGATTTTTATTCAAATCTATGGTTGCAAATAAATGGATTAACTAATTTACTGCAATAAACCATGGTCATACAAATTGAAGTTCAGCATAACATGAACTACAGCAGAAATCTAAGATGATAAATATACAGTATATGCCATCCAACTTCAGCAACTCTGTGCAGTTTACAATTAAAACATTTAAAAACACAAAAACAGTACAAAAGAACAATAATGGTAAAGAATAAATCCAGAGGGAAGCAGAAAGCAAGCATTAGCCATTCTTTCCAAAAGCTGGGTGAAGAGCCAAGTTCAGGTGCTTCAGGTGCTAGCGATGCCCACCCCATTTTAGCAAAGGGGCAAAAAAGTCCGAATATGTCATGACTCCGCCGTGAGGACATGAATTTGACACCCCTGATCTATATCTATCACTTCATCCATCCATCCAAATACTCCTACTCCCTTCTTCCTCTTCTTTCTTCTCCTCCACCTCCACCAGGCAAATGGGGTACAAGTATATTCAGTCAATGACAACGAATAAATAACCCAAAGATTATCTTTGAAATCTCTTAAGGTAAGCTTTATTGTTTTCTGGGTAACAACATTTTAACTTTGTTTTCTTCTGGGATATGTTTTTAAACTCTTGTTTTTTAACGTACAAAGCTGGGGCATCCTCCAGTCCTGTTTAGCTTTTCGAGATCAGCCATTGAGCTGAATTCACAGAAGCGGCTTCCCTCTGCTTTCTCGGGCCAGGTTGCAAAGGCCCATCGTAGCCCGGCTTGCCTCTGGGGTGTGGGTGTGGGTGTGGGTGTGGGTGGGTCACACGGAAAGGGACGTTACTTCTTACACTCTCCAGCTGCAAGACGACGAGATTCTGCCTGCCCTTTGAGTCGCACGCGCAGTGGCGACAGGAGCGGCGAAAGGCAGGCAGAAGCCCGAGAGAGCGCCCCTTGGGTCACGCGCGCCTTCCCTAAAGAGGCGGACCGGCTCGCGGGGCAGCCCCTTCGGGAGGGGCTCGGGAAAGCCTCAGCTGAGGGAAGATGTGCGATGGCTGCCTGGGCAAATTGGCGGGAAACCGACTGCGGAATGAAACCCCTCCCCCTCCCAACCCCCTGACAACCAATAAGTCACCTTTTTTTTTTGCTGCTTTTACAATCACACCTGAGCTCGCTCGCTCCCTCTTTTTTCCTTTCATCCCAGTTGGAAGATGGGTCGTGTTTCCCCCACCCCCTCCCGCTCCCAAGCTCGGCAACCAAGAGCTAATCCGCCAGCGAGAGCCGGGCCATGTCGCCCTCTCTCCTTTTGTACCGGGATCCTCTCGAGAGCTCGTTATTCCCCGCCCTGCCGCCTCTGCTCCACAGGAGCCGAACGTCAGCTGGGCTCGGGAGCCCCTTTGCAGCTCGCCTGGCTGGCTGGCAGGCAACCCTTTCCACCTCCCCCGCCGCCTGGTTTGAATGGCAGCTCTCTTGGTTTAATAGATCCCTTGTTTTAATTTGGCTTTTCAAGCAGCGGCAGGCTTTTAATGCTGGCGGAGAGGCAGCTTCCTCATTTTCACCTCTAAAGCAGGTCAATTCGTCGCCTATTCAGTCACCCGTCACCGTAACCTTTGGAATTATCCAGGGCTCTCTGGCGCGCAGCGTGTGAGGAGCATAGCAATAAGAGCAGCGCACCTGCTGACATACTCTGCCAGCACTTAATGCATTATAGATACATCCAGGCAGACAAATCTGTAGACTATACTCAGCGGGCGTCTTTTTCTGTGGATGCACGTGTGCACCTATGTGGGAATGTGCCCACAGATGGGCCAGAATGATGGGCAAAAAGTGGGAAATAGAGCAACCTTTAACACATTGAAGGGAGTCCGAGATGGCAATAATAATAAGGCCTGTTATCCCCCTGCCTCTTCCAAATGTGCAGAAGGGAATTTCTGTGTTTCAACATCATTTGGGTCTGGTCCATTCTTCTCAAAGTGAATGGATGCTTACCTTAACCTTACTGTATTAAAGTCCTGGATGAATCACATTGTCCTTGGCCTGTGATTGGTTTGTTGTTTTTTCCTTAGTGTGTTGTAGTTGTAGTTATATATTTGAAAAATGTATACAGTCATTTACATTACATAAAATAATCCCAGGTGGCTAACAAACAAATGAAAACAGAAGCTTATGATATGCCAGCTAATGATTGTAAAGTACCCAGAGTGATGTGAGCCCCCGTTATTCAACAAATCATAACCGGGAAAGCTATGACTGGGATGTGATTCGTGAATCCAGTTTCTATCTACCTCTTTCATCTGAACAAGCTATCCCTACCTTCAAATAATTAGCTTCTTGAGCTTACTTGGTAATAAATCAATGGACCACATCCCAGGTGAAATGAATAGGCTTCTGCTCACCCAACAGAATGCATTGTTCTCTCTGTGTGCGTGTGTGTTTCTTAATTTCTCCTGGAACAATCTTCATAGCTGATTTCAGGGGCAAGTGGCCTAGGGGGGCTTGTTCAGAGATAAAATTATTTTTGCTTGCAAATGCTGTTTATTCGATTTGACAAAATTCCTTAACTTTCAGGGAAGAATTTGGACAGAAAATTAATGAGTGAATTATGAACAGATTCTTTCTTTAGATGAATCCGTTCTGCCATGAATACAATCTGGCCCTCTATTCTGTTATGCTTGGGTAAATCCTGATGCATTTTGGTCACAAGAGCAAAGGAAAGCTAGTATTAATATTTAGGTATACTTCCTTACTTAATTGGGTAAAGTTACAGGGCAAAATGGCAGTTTTCCATCCTGAGCAGGCCAGGTTGAAACAGGCAAAAGAGGATGTGTCCCATAATTCTTCTCAAAACAATTTGGGACAGTTTGTGGGGGTCAAATGGATGCATGTTTTAGAGACAGCCCCCCCACCCCCCAAAAAAACCTAGACTGGAGTCTGTCTTTATAATTTCCTAATTTATTGCAACCTTTTCCATTCATCACCCCACTGTCCTCCAATTCTATACACACAATCACTACATTCTGGATGTCTTTAGAACAAAAGCCATCGGGACAAATTATCTTATATAGGTCGCTATTAACAGGAAAAAAGCCCATCTGAATAATTTTGATGGTTGGTATACACTATAAGCTGGCAGTAACTTCAAGGATGAATTTGATGGTAGATTAACAGGAAGTCCTGTGGGTGATATACAGACCAGTGTATAAATTCCTATGTTACAACAATTTTACCATGTATTTATAATTTTACCATATATTCATAATTAAAGAGCTTTTTTATTGCACTTGCTGGAGGAACATTTACAGACTAGCCGAGGTCTATATACAGCTTCTGAAATGAGCTTTTGTAAAAAATATGGATGGGCTTATCCTAACTTGAGGCATTGCGTGTTGAAGCTGTCACCCTCTTTGACAGCTACAGCTTCAAGTAGAGCCTGTTTCTTTTGCATGCTGCGAGAAGACTCAAGTTCGTACATGGTTGTCAAATTGAAGAGAACGCTCTCATGGAGGTAGTGTTTAGGATCCTGCTGAACCATCCCTTCCAGCTGACGGAGGGAATCCTTCAGTTTTCCCAGATAAAGAAGACAAACAGCAGCATTGTTGTTAGCCTACGGAAAATAGATATATTAGGTTTCTTTATGAAATCCAAAGGAACCACTCTAGAGAACATGCAGCACACTTTAAATACTTTTTAAAAAAAATCCAAGCCTTGATTTTGGGACTTGGATGCTTTCTTTGTTGCCAGAGTTCCAACCATTACAACAGAGCTTGTTTTAGAGAGTTCAAGATGGATATGAGGAACATCACAATTTAAACTGGTTCCCCAACTGGATGCCCTCCAGTGACTAGCTGAGAATTCTGGGAATTTATATTTCAATCCATATGGAGGGTTCCAGATTGGAGAAGATTGAACTGTATATTACTTTGCATCATTTCAGTGAAGTTCACTAAACAAATTCTGATTGTGCTAAGTACTGATACTTACTATTACTTCAATGTGTACAATTCTCAACTTAAGACCGGCTCTTCAAAGCTAAGGCAGACCCTTAAATGCTACTTGTGATGTGGTCCCAAATTATGCAGCTGCAGTATCTTTGCAATTGTTTGTCCTTACAACCAACTGCAAGGATGCTGCAATGTCCCTCTACTTACCTTCCTGCCATCTCCCACACAGAGTCCCTGCAGGCCCTGAGTGTGGTCCACACTTCACCATGCTGCACACACCCCTCCTCACCCCCAAATCATCCATCAGGCACCTTTAGAAGATCTCTGGAGCTTGGGTTAGGGAAGAAGATCAAGCTGCTCCATTGCTAGACTGCATGGCATGGTTTTGAAGTGATTGCCATTTTCTGAGCAGCCACACAATTCAAAGTGGCTGCCCTGAAAATTGCAGCTACTTTCAGGACCACACCACACTGTCCAGCAACAGGGAGGCTCGCTTTCCTTCCCTAACACAAGCTCTGCAGCATTCTGCAGTGTTCTGGAGCTTGTGTCAGGGAAGCATGGTAAGCAAATCCATTGCTGGCCCCCATGGTGCAACTCTGGAAACGACCATTTTTTGAGAAGCTATAATTCAATGTGGCCAGAGGAGCGGGAACTGGAGTATGGCGTACCTCGGGGTGGGGGAGGCCTTGGGAGGGTCGGGACAGGACCTATGCTAGGTCTTCCAAGGCCTGCCTCAGGGCTCCTGAGGCACCCCATGCTTCTCTTAACCACATCAGGAAGAACAGGGATAGAGCATTGTAAATAAGGTGATCCACATGGGCACTTCATTTAATGGTTATTATGACCCATGGCAGCCTCCATTATGGTCGTTGGTCAAAGTCTACCTGTATATCCATACAGTATTATAAATCAGACACTAAAGGATAATTTACTTTTAAAGCTTACAAGCCATGGCTATTTTAACATTAAGGTTTCTTACCACAGAATTGGATGGATCAATCTTCAAAATTTCTGTGAAATATTTGTGAGCTTCTGCAAAGTTATTCTGACCAAGATGCAGAAATGCTCTAAAATATAGTAAGAGTAAGAAGAAGAGAGAATGTTTGTACACTTTCAGAACATGACTCAGTTATAGAAGGAAACTACATTCTTTTCTTTCATAGATAAGGATGTTCCCTCAGTTGATCTTCATAAATTAATCTAAATTATAACTTAGATGTCAGATTAAACAATGCAACATGAAGTATAGCACTGAATTCCAACTTATTGGAGTTCTTCAGCAGTTTCTGTTTCCTATATATTTTTTCCAATATGTATGTGGTCTTCACAATTTTAGATAAGCATTTAAAACATATTAAATGAATACACTTCAATAACTGTTTATTTTGTTCACAAACAAAAAGGGGATCCATGGAAGCTTCCAAAGGTTAGTGAGTTTAGCTAGTTTCTTTGATGTTGTATTCCAAGTGCAATCACCTATACTTACTGGAAGTGCTCCCAATAATGCTGTACAACTTTTCAGAAACTAGGAACAGAGGGAGAGAGGACTCGGAGTGAGGAAGGCCTCTTCCTCTAGTATGCATCAAATTTATCTAGTATGTATGACATTTTGCTGAGCATAACTCTAGATCCAATACATTCAATGTTCCACTGAGTTAAATGGTTTTTCTTAGTAATTATGTCTAAGTCTGCACTGCCACATTAATCTGTAAAGCTGATATAGAAATAAATTTGCATATAGTGGTCAAGAAGAAAACTTGTAATAAGGTATTTTTTTCAGGGTTACATATGTCATACAAATCTCATAGACTAGTAGGTGCCAATCAGCTTTTCTTCTGGCAGCTGAGGTTACATAAAAGATAAATGAAGAGAAAGGGGTATTCATTAGGGCCTCTTAATGTTTGTAGAACATACTTTGCAAAATCATGTCTAATATTAATTTGGCATTTATGTTGCCCACCTGTTCATTAAAACCATAATTTGGTTCTTCAGTCCATCCAATTTCTGAGCCACTTTTTCAACATCTTGAAAATACTTTTCAGCCATTTTAATGTCTCCAATCTGGATAGCACATAAATGGTTAATAACAGTTACTTTAATTACCAAAGCACAAGAGAGGCTCATCAATAGGTAGATCTTCACAAATATATTACTTTCAATACTAGGAGCAGAAGAAGAGAAAAATGTAACATACAGCAAATATAAATACCAATTCTAACCCATCAATACATAGCTAAAATTAGTGGTTTGGGTCAATATTGATTTTAGTTAACACACACACACACACACACACACAAGCTCTCAAAGTATGACAATGTGCAAATACTAGTAGCAACAGTGGAATATACTGATTCTCAGACCTATTTAGCTCTTGACTCACTCCAATCATATTAAATCTGAAATAGAAATTCTTTAGAAATAGCTCAGTAATGTTCAAGAAAATATTGCAAAGAACCAAAACTCAGATAAATGTGTTCACAGTTTTTAAAATAAATTTATTCTGACACAGAAGTGTCACGATGTATAGTTATTTAGCCCTTTTTATTTTCCAGTTAAGGCACATTGTCCCTACGGTATCTTGTTCCCAGTGCTGATAAAACAACCTTCCAGTTCTTATTCCAGGCATTTTATATAAAAGTTTATCGGTGGCCTCCATTCCTTCATTTATGAACACACTACTCTGAACTAAAAGCGGTTCTGATATTGCTACAACAAGAGCCATTTTCTACTAGACACAGGGAAGATCAGTTGCTTCAAAGTTCAGCAATATGAGAAAGGTTTGATGTCTGGCCAAAAGGCAGCAAGAACAAATCCACACTAAACGTCCAATTCAAATGGTCTATATCTGTGTGCATTCTAAATTTTCCATAGATTAAGTGAGGTGGTGATTTTCCTTCCTTCAAACATCTAGATCTCAATAGCTAATATATAGATGGATCAAGTTCTCCCAAAGGAAAGCAGGTGGAGTTTTAATTACCGTTGGCTCAGTGGCCTTTATAGAGGGTCAGAAAGAGAGCAGGAAAATAATTCCAATTTCCAGCACACTTTATTGTATGCAGTGAAAACAGGATATAAAAAGTGGCTCATTATGGGCTTCAGTTTTATTTGATTATTATTTTATCCTTGCTCAAGATGGGGCTTATTGCTCAAAAGAAAACAGCTTCTTGGTTATTTATTAAGGACTGCTGAGGACTTTGGGCAGTGCTAAACAGGCAGGAAACTCAAGAGTCTTTCCAAGTTTCCGGAAGCATGATTCTTGGGCTACATTCAGTTGAACACTTTAACTTTTGTATCTAGTCTCAAGATCTGATTGCTTTGGGAATATTACAAGAGGAGACTGTATCTGAATCTGTCTGCAGATTCCTTGGTCCTCCAGATGAAAGTTCTGTGCAGATGCACTTATCTCCTTTTGAATTTTCTGAATATTTCTGTATTTTTGCCACTGTTTTTCTCTGTGGGCCCTACTGACAAGAAGAGTCTGAATGAAAAATAGCAGCATATTTAATGCCTTTTTGGGGGGAGTCATCTATCATAGATTTTACCAATCTAAAAAAGCTTCATTCCCCCTTAGATTTTCATATTGGTTCTTAGACATAGACTTTGACCTGGCCACCCCAAATCCTGAATTTGTTCTTCATCTATTCTCTTACATTCCTTGTTTAACAACCATAATTGGGGCCAGCAACTCTGGGTAACATGGCTGCTAATAAGTGAGACACCACCACAACTTGTGATTTTACTGCCAGTTCTCCCTTTGACTCTGCTTGTTGGAAGCTGGCTGTGTGAAGTATGCAACTGGTGATCACGTGACTGGGATGCTGCGACCGTCATTAATGCCTGGTGGTTGCGAGTCACATGACTGCAGGAATGCTCTAATGGTTATAAGTGCAATGACTAGCCGTAAAGTTGCAGCACTGTCATAATATTGAATGATCACTAAACAAGGCGGTCATTAAGTGAGGTCTACCTGTATAGTCTTGCCTGCATATTTGAAATTACTTTCTCCCTACTATGCCCACTTGCACCATGGAGCAGTATATAAGACTAATTGCTCTTGCTAAGAGCTATTGCTACTTGCAGTTTTCTTTTTAACTGATGAGAAGATGGCCTGATATTCACCTGTAAAATACTGCGATACAAGGCAGAATTTATGATTCCTTTAGTGATGGCAAGTTAAGATAAAGAAGCCCAAATCATGGCACTATCACCTTAGTGCTTAATAGCTGGAATGAGAATCTTATTAGGAGCGTAGCATTTGGTTTCCATCTGATATAGTTCTACTTTTGATTCACCTGCCCATGGAACATTCCTTAAGAAGGTCAGAGGATTACATCCAGGTGCTTTTTAACAAATCTGAATGAGCATCAATATTCTCTTGTGAGCCATGATTTTGGCCTTCTATTCTTCCATCAAACTTTCTTTTACTGTTTTTGATTCTGGAACAGCCAAGGTAAGGATGGCCTGAATATCCCTGTTAGTTATTCTGGGGTTCTTTGTGATTCCTTTTGTGGAGCCCAACATTTTAGAACTGATTTTGTAATCTTTTCCAGGTGATAGGCATCAACTACAATATTTTGTAAGAAAGATGTTCGAAATATCTTTTCATTGGGACATATATTTCATTGTAACATCTGCATTGTGAGAACTTCACTGTGATGATGAGAGCTAATATTATGATATGTAGTGCAGAACAGGTCCACACCAACCCTGGCTGGCTAATAAAGTACATACTGTGCACACCTAGCCCTAGTTATTCCTTTAACTGAACATGGGTGAAGACCTTTTTATACTGGCAAATCACTTGTTGGATGAAATAAGTGAAACATGCACTAGTTGTCAAACTGTTTAGGGTAAACCTGGAGAATCATCACTGTCAAGAACTTATTTGGCAGTTGGCACCTACAAGAGAGGCTCTTGCATGGCCTTTTATCAGGCACAAATAAGACAGCCTTCCCTTTCCTTGCTCCCAAGCTATGGGATGTGTTCCCTGAGAGGATGAACTTAGGCCTCCATTCTCAAATAATTAAAAAATTAGTTAAAAACGGGGGTTTTCAACCAAGTTTTTAACAGTTACTTGATTTCATGCTAGTTTGATTTACATTTTTAATTTTTAGCGTTGACTTTTGTGTCAGAAAACTCAAAGTACATACCAGATTAGAAGGGCAAGATATAAATCTAACCAGCCAACCGACTAACCATTTCCTCTCTCTCCCTCCCAATTTCACAATTTTGCAGCATTTCTTGGGCTTCTCGGACTGCATGCAGACATGGCCTCCTGGCAAATAAGAGGGGGCTTCTGTGAGGCCATGATTCCAGTCCCTTTTGGAAAGCCCCAGGCTTTTCAAGTGCTATTGTTCAAGGTTATGTAAGCAAGCCAATGAGTTTCTTGGGCTTCGTCTTCAGTTCTATTGCACTGGAAGGAAAAGGTCCCACTCTGGCAGTAAAAACCACTAATTCAAGAATGTCCAATAATCTCTCTTCCCCCTCAAGGCCTCAGAGAAGAGCAAGAACTGTGAGGAAGACTGGAGTCTCTTCAGAGCCTGTTAACACTGTTCTATGAATTGGACGGACAGACTGTTCCTCGGAGGCATCAGTCTCCTTGCATCGTACCCAAGGTTGGGAATCTTGCCTTTCTGCAAACCAGCCTCTGATGGCTCTTAGTAGAGAAAGAGCGGAGTTGGAAATCTCGTCTTTTTTACTTGATGGATTGCAAGTCCGTATGGCAATGTAAGAGGACACAAGTGGTTTTTCCAAGAATGATTTGACAAATGTTTTAATATTCTGCCTGTGACAGGCTATTTTCAGTGTGAATCACCTAATGATAATATTCTTTTAATCAAAAAAAGACTGGGTTAGATTGATTCTTTAAAAAGAGTCATTTCTTTCAGCTGACTCCCTGCAATTGTCCTGATCCAAATGCTACAGATTCCTTAGGTGCACTTGCTATCTAACCCAGGCTGGATTTCATTCTTCATGGCTTGAGAGCAGGACACTTGGAAGACAACTTTCCTCTGCCCGGAACTCCTCAGCCTCAAGATCTCCTTCTGAATTTCCTGCTCAAGAACTTTCAAAGGAGGACTTTCTCATAGATCATATCTATCACTTATCTTAGTATCATTGTGATGCCAGGCCAAGTTCCTGTTCTGACCAAGGCTTCCTAGACCGTAACTACACACACATTTTAAAAACAAGACATTTTATTGCAATGCTGGGAATTGTTTTCATTCCCAGCCGGAATGAATGTCAAACAGTCCCCAGAGATAATCACCCACCTTTCTTTTCTGTGAAGTGCTGCCAATAACAGAAGTATCAAATGAACTAGAAAAAAAAACCAACCGAAGTACAAAGAGCTTCAAGAATGAATCTGAACCGAACGAACTATTTTGCTTCCTGCAAAGGTTTCATCATCTTTGCCTGACCTTTATACCTTATGGGAGGGGCAATCACCTCCCAGCCTTACTCCCAAGTTGCCCCTTTTGTTTCAGCTGCTCTCGCCTTCTAGCAGCTCTGCGCACATGCGCACTGGGAATAGGCTCCCCTGGGTCCTCTGCCTTGCTGCTGCCAGACTCCAAAGGCTCTGGAGGCAGCACCCCACTCCCAGATGGTGCTCGCCCCATCTCTTCATCGGATGCAGGACCTTTGTCCGAGTCCTCTCCAGACTCCCTGACTGATCTCCGTTGTTCCCCACTGTCCAATTCTGCTGCCGTCTGCACCGGCTGCCATCGAACCACAACAGTTCCTTTTTATTTTTCAAAGGCTTTAGTGTTGGGGTGTCAAACCTGCATTGTCATAGTGTCGTCCCGTGATGTATTGGGACTTCTCCCCCCTTTGCTAAACAGGGGCAGGGGCAGGGGCAGGGACAGCAAAGGATTCATTCAGCCCGTGGGCCACGAGTTTAACACTCCTGCTTTAATGCTTCACTCCAAAGTTATCCTTCATAACAGTTTTACAAACAGCTTTTATTACTAATGTATTCTGAGTGAGTTAATTTCTAATTGTCAGCCACCTCTCAGAATTTATTTCAAGCTATCCAATAGATATTATTCAGAATCAAATATTAAACTCTTCAATTTAGTTATAAAAGTGAGGAAACTCTGAAATATTGTATAAAAATATCTCGGGCCTTCCTGGGAGTCTCCAGTTGTGAAGAAACTGGGTTGTCCCATTTCATCTTCTACAAAGTGACTCAATTTCAGGGAAAACGTCTTGGGGGTTTATGGTCTGATTCAGTGTTACTCCATTTGTAATTGACTGATTCGGTGAACTGTCAGCATCAAGCTAAATATGGCCAACGTAAGGAGGGAAATTAAACATCCCTTCTTGTGTTTGTTATTGTGCTGCAAACAGAAATTTTATTTTGGTATTAAAGTCGCAGGGGAAGAAAACAAGAGAAGCGCAGATTTCACGCTGAAGACAAATGCAGCGCTGATCTTTTTAAAAGCACCAGTGCCACAGGAAATCAACAAATAATTTTTTCTATCAAAAAAGTTTACTACATTACAGAAATGGAAGCAGGCAAAGTGAGACAGCCCCTCAGGCAACCTATTGTTAGTATTTGCTTCTTACTGTACTTTTATACCAGGAGTGGAAGAAATGTTAAGGAGTTTCTTCCTTTATGCGAAAATAATTTGACCAGCTGTGTGAACTGCACACCTTGCCTTGATTAGATGATGTGGCTCGGGCTGCACGTTTCTAAGAGGGCAAAAGGGTCCTTTTCTTTCTCAAGGACCACTATAGAGAATTCGGCATTGCAATTTGGGGAATGAAAAGTTACTTTCATGAATTCCATAGAAAATGTGGAGTATTTATTACATCCCGCTCATCTTTCAGTATCTGTGTGTTTATAACTGAGTGGAAAATGTCAAATACCCTGCATCTTTTACGGAATAGGGAACAGCTAGTCTTCAAAACAATGCTCACCAGATAATTCAATGAGTTTACGGAGTCTGTTGTTTCAACTATTATGTTTTCATGCAATAATAACTGTCAGAATACCCGTTACATTTAAGTTGTAGATATTCTGGAATAGCAAGAAGTTAGGTGGACAAACCTAGGACATTCTCCCTGATCTGTTAGAGCATTCACCTCATATTTCATTCTAGACTTATTTGGTACTGATACAGTCATCCACTTTACATCTTTCATCTTTGTCATTATTTTTGTTTCAAAGAATGACACAATTCACACATCCAACTATCTAAAATTAGGGCACTTAAAAACCTTTCCTTGTGTTAATACTAATGTAATGGGGCTCAGCAGGATTTCACGTGGCGTTATTCAGAATCAGGTACATACCTGCAGGAAAATCCTTCCAATTCCACTCAACAGCTGAGGCTCCTGCTCTGGGCAATATTTCATGACGGTGTGATATGTCTCCACAGCAAGCACATAGTCCTAAGGGGTAAAGCAAGCACAAAGGGGGAGGGAGGCAAAGTCAACATTTATTCTTCTGTGCTCCATATACCTTAAAGTGAGAGAAGCTGCAGACATGCATGATAAAACAGATGGAAGTAGAAATCTTCAAAGTGGGAAGGACACTGTGCCTGAAAATATGACAAGATTTCCTATTTTCTTGGCACCTAGCAGAGGGAGCGGACACACAAGATGAGAGAGCCCCATGTGGGAGCGATGTTTCACTGCTTCTATTGCAGGAACACAGCACATAGGACAAAGCAGCCCCAAAGTCGAATCAAATTCAGGGAGGCTTCAGCAAGCAACAATTTTATATCTGCCAGGATCACAATAAGCATCCTTTGGATCTTTCCTTCCTCTCTCCCTCTCTCACAAAGACACACACACACACAGTATACACACAGGCACACAGGCACAAATTGTTTCTTATCATTCTGCATGGGAAGCAAACCTCTTGTGTGGTGCCAACTGCTCTGTCGGCCAGATTTCCAATGCTCTGAAAATTATTCATGCTGGGAAAATGGCCACAGCTTATGCGTTGCTTCATGAGGGAGCCGTCGCTATAGCTAAATGAAGGGAATTTCAAATGAGTTCAGCGGAGCCAGGATGGGGGTTCAGTCCCCATCTTTTGATTACTGTTCAATGCTTCTGAAGAAGGGTTTTTAAAAAGGGGGGGAAATTAGAAATGTTTATTTGTTCATCATATATAAGTTTCCTGATGGAAATATCTTGGTCTCCATTTAGATGTACATCTTCAAAAATTCAGTTAGAAAAAAAAAAAGAACAAAAATCAGTTCAGCGCAGGAAAATTAATTCTGCAAATGTGTTTTCAATATAAGAACACCAGTGAGGAAGCGGTATGATTGGGCTCCTATTGTTTCATTTTTATTTAGTGTGTTTCTAGTCGGACAAGTTCCTAAAACGCAGGCTGTCTTAGAATAAAACACCACAAAACAGGCACTGAGGAGAAATTAAAAACCAAATAGCCTGAATGGGAGCAAATACAGAGAAATTTTATGATAGAAAGGACTTCATAGTTCTGCACGCAGGCCTGGAGGTAACAATACCAGTGTGCCTCACCTGCTCCCTCCCTCCCTCTTGCCCCTCTCCCTCACACACTTCAGTTATTCCCAAAATTGTGTGACACCCTGGAAAGTCCAAATTCAGGTGTGGATTTCTGGCTAGCTGCGGTCGTAACAGACCTGGGAGGGGAAGGGAGGCTTCAAATGCGTTCTTGAGACACAGAAGCTCCATATGCAGTAAGGTGCCTCCTGCCATCTGTTCCTCTCTCCACATTTCTCCAACAGAGATGCCACCAGATGCAAAGCCCTAACACCTACTCCGCTTTCAAGCAGACTCACTAACTTTTCCACCGAAGCACTGACTACAGGGATGCTCCAACTGGGGGTGGAGGGGAGGGGGAGTATGAATTGTATGTGGACAAATCAATTAATGAAAATTACAAGTACAATCAGAATTTATTTCTTTATCTAAACCCTCCTTTACTGTATAAATAACTCAAGGCAGTGAACATACGTAATACTCATTCCTCCTCCTATTTCCCCCACAACAACAATCCTGTGAGGTGGGTTGTGCCTGGCTCAGAGTAATCCAGGCTAATGTCCCTCTTTTAAAAACAGGACAAAGGCAGCACCAAAGCTTTCTTTAAAATCCAGTTACAGTATTGATTGCCAGTCTTAAGGCCAAGGCAGTCATAACATTTTTTATTTGCCCACCCCTGCCCTCCTTACAGCCTGCGGAGTGGCAAGAGCCATTCTGTAGCCAGCAATTCCCCTGTAACATAATCGTATACAGATTAATGTTCTATGTCTCCTTTATAGTAGAAAGGTGAATCTAAATTAAAAGGAAGTAGTTAAGCACTAGCCTTATGTTTTACTAGAAGAGATCAAGTTTTAATTGGTTGATAACAAAGGCAAAGAGAGGTAGAAGGAGAACAAAACGGTTAGATGGCTACGAAAATTCATCTTTTGCTCTGGAGATCTCCTATTTCAGTGTTCAAACCCATGCGATTTGTTCACGCAATTGTTTTCCTAGTCTACACCACCATTATGACTAATGTGGAGTATATTTTTATAGAGTTATGAGCTAATTTTTATTTATGAATGTGATTATAGACAATAGCTTTTCTCATTTTAAGCTATAAGCCCTTTTATGTAAAATAAGCATAATCTCATTTCTGCATATCTCTCTATTTCCTGAAACCATGCTGTTGTCTTCGCTCTCTGCATCTATTTAAGTTATATGCTTCTGTTATACAGGTAGTCCTCATTTAGTGACTGCAATTGGTGCAGGAAATAGTCACTAAGTGAATGATGTGTCTCTGTGTATGTGTGTGTGTGTGTGGTGTGTGTGAGAGAGAGATGCTTCAAAGATGGATGGTTGCTGTCATCTCATTCAGCTAAAGTCCTTTCATACAGTGTCCTGTATGAAAGAATTAACACAATTCTTCCACATAGACTAGTGTCTAAGCTTCTGGACCTTGGGTTTTCTAATTCAATCTGCTTTTGGATTATGGATTTCCTGTCTGGCCACTCACAGAGGGTTGGATTAGGTAATCATACCTCTTCAGCCCTTATTCTTAACACTGGTACACCACAGGGTTGCGTTTGCGTGTTGAGTCCCTTACTCTATACTCTTTATGTGCATGACTGCATTCCCACTCATGCTAGTAATACTATTGCTAAATTTGAAGATGATACAACAATGGTGGGACTTATCTCGGGGGGAGAATTAGTTTGCCTACCGAGATAAGGTGGACCGGTTGCTTTCATGTTGTGGAGACAATAACTTGGTCCTCAACACCAATAAGACCAAGGAGCTTATAGTGGATTATAGAAGGAACGGATCAGGCATCCAGCCCTTGCTTATCAATGGAGACCGAGTGGAGCAAGTGGCCAGTTTTAAGCTTCTGGGTGTTACCCTAAAAGAGGACCTGACCTGGGGTGCTCACATTGCAGTCCTGGTCAAAAGGGCCCAGCAGAGATTATACTACCTGAGGCTTCTCAGAAAACAACAACTAAATGGAAAACTGCTGGTGACCTTCTACCGCTGCACCACAGAGAGGATCTTAACATACTGCACCTCTGTATGGTTTGCCAATTGCACAGTGGCAGATAGGAAAGCACTCCAGAGGGTTAATGTCATTGCCCAGAAGATCATGGGTTGCCCTCTCCCCTCTTTGGAAGAGCTTTATAGCTCCTGCTGCCTTAAGAAAGTTCAAAACATTCTCAAAGATCCATCTTATCCTGGGCACCCTTTTTTTTACCATCTGGCAGATGGTACAGAATAATAAAAACAAGGACAAATAGGCTGAAAAATAGCTTCTATCCCAGGGAAGTAGCTCTTTTGGATTCTGTATCGTGCAGTGTTAGTGTGGTGTCAGGGGTTTCTGGTTCAATGTGTGAAGGGTGAAGGATGGATGTTTGTGTTTATTTTCATGGTCATGATGTGCACTGAAGATGGTGTTTGATTTTGTTATATGAGGTGCAATGACAATAAAGTAAAGTAAACTAAACTGTGCCTGTCCCATTTTTCCCGTTTTGTCTCCTTGCAGGACAGAGAAATTACTTAAACAAACTATCTCCTTTTGAGCTGCTTTGCTCCCCAGGGCAGTGCTAACTTTAAATTAATCTCAGCTCTATGAACTTAAATTAGAACCTTCCAGACAGTTCACACAGAAACTGACCAGATCGTAATTAATTTCACACAGAAGGCTATTGTTGTCATAAATGTGTGCATTGATCGTAAAATTGATTTTTTATTATCATTTCTTACTGTTGCATTTGTAAATGGACACTATCTGAGTAGTTGCTAAATGAGGACTACCTGTATTAGAGTTCATAATTAATCAGTAGAAAGTAATATATTTTGATTCAATCAAAATATCTGGTCAAGCACCAAATATTGAACAACTAGTTAAATGTTACCTGAATAGCATGTCAATTAATTGACCATATAACTACCTTGAAAATCATATTCATGGTGTCTCCATCAATGGCTTTTATTACCAGAGATTAGCTAGAGATATTGTATGGGGTGGCACAAGTCTCAAGTCCTCTTAGTGCTAAGAATTGGAAAAAATTATGATTACATTTCAGATTGCACAAAGTTGAGTCTGATACCTAAACACCACAGGTGAGAAATAAAACTCAAAACAATCTTAGTAGGTTTAAGAAATGGGCTGAAAATAACCAAATGAAGTCTAGCAGACAAATCAGTAGTTCTTCATTTAAGAAAGGAGAATCAAACTTATAGGCCAATGGGACAATATTTGGTTTGATAATATCACATATAAAAATATTTTTGAACAATAATTGACTGCAGGGAATGAATCAAAATGTGCTTGCAAAACAGACCCGATTTTAGGTGGAATCAACTAAAATATAACTTTCAAATCGTGATGGGGAATTGCACAGCTTTCTTCTTTGATCAGACTCTAGTTCAAATACAGTGTCCAGCTCTGGCCACCATGTCTGATGAAAGAATCAAACGACAGGGAACATGTTTTGAGAAGGGCTAACAAAGATGATAGGAGATGAGAGAGATGAGAGAGAAGGAAGCAGCTGGATAGCTTTTGCTTTGAAGAAAAGGCATCTGAGGAAGGGGATATGATAGCATCCTTCAAATATGTGAAAGGATGTCATGCAAAACACCAACCCATTTTCTTTTCTTCTAGAGTTTAAGACACAGAGTGATGAATTTGCATTCCTGGAAAGCAGATTCTGACCAACAGAAAGAAAAAAAAATGTCCTATATCAGTAAGAGCAGCTTGACATCCGAACCCATAGAGGTTGAGAAACCAATGGCCTAAATCAGGGGTCTCCAACCTTGGCAACTTTAAGCCTGGCGGACTTCAACTCCCAGAATTCCCCAGCCAGCTGACTGAGGAATTCTGGGAGTTGAAGTCCGCCAGGCTTAAAGTTGCCGAGATTCGAGACCCCTGGCCTAAATGACTCCTACCAATGCAGATCAGTGCCCAATTAATCAGAAATGCATCTTTCACTCATTGTATTCCTTATTCTTAGTAATCTACTTGCATTTTTGGTTAGAAAGAAATTGATTTCCCAATTCATAATAATGCAATTATATGCTATGTCTTTTGGGGAGGGGAAGGGAAGGAGGGCTGTCACTAGATGGCAGCATAGTGCATTTTACAGCAATTCCAGAAGAAATCTAATTTATTCATGACACGTTAAATTACAGCTGACAACTAAATGACTTCTTTGGAAGAAATATGGAATATAAAAGCTGCACCAAATTCTTGTAAATATATACTCCTAATTATTGGTACTTGTCTGATTTCAAGTCTTATTGACATGAAAATACTGTTTTATAGGCATTCTAGACACTGTTAATGTTAATTAACATTAACTTGATTATCAAGCTATTTTTAAAATGTAAAAAAAATGCAAGCAAATATTTTCTGCCGTTATATAGGGCCTATCATTTATGCAGATAACATTAATTTTTACAGAAGTGCATCTTGTATTATTGTAAGTAACTTTGCAAACTACGTCACATGATTAGACAGTTATAATTTACAAAAACTTTTCAACCAACTGAACAGATTCCTTAAGAATAAGAAATGGAGACTCCTTTTCTCCCCAACATCCACACCCTTCAGATGTGATCTAAATTTAATCTAGAGCAGGGCTGGTCAAACTCCGCAGCATCACGGCTGTGTCACAGCGGCATCATGTGATGTTTCCAGAATTTTTTTCCCCTTCGCTAAACCAGGCGTGGGTGTGGCCAGTGTGTGACACATCCAGCTTGTGGGCCAGGAGTTTGCCAGCCCTGACCTAGAGAGTGGCAGTTGCAGAAGAAGTGATGGGAAGTCAGGAGGGAGAAGTCTACTCATTAGATACTTGATTCAGGGAAAGGATAGTATATTCCAGTAGGTACTCAGCATCAGTAGTAGTAACAGAGGCAGGTCCCAATTCATACGACACCAAAGCAACAGCTACAAATCGTATTTCCACCGGGCTTATGTTTCCTACCATGATGAAGATACATTTGCAGAGAATTTACAATACTGAAAGTACCTTTACTGCAACTTCAGATGATGTTGGAATATTGCCAACCCATCTCCCCTCAGTCCCTCACATTTACTCTTCTGAAGTTAAAGAAATGTTTTGTGAGCTGTCAAAGGGAATGTGAAAGGCCTAAATAAAACAACAACAACAAGGGTACAGTTCCCTGAATTATGTCGATGCCTCAACTTTCTCTTTTGAATGTACCAGGTGAACTTTTTACTTGGTGGAAAGACTGAATGGAAAGTAACTCCAAGTTGTGAAATGCAATCAGCGATATCTAAAGAAAGTTGTAGGGAAACTAAAAAAAAAAAAAGTTTAACCACTTGAACATTATGTAAACAAAGCAGAAATCTAGATTCATAAAATGGTTTTAGAATTCTGTGTTTAGAGATGTCCTTTTTTTATTAAAGTCAAGATTGCATTTGGATACAAAGGTTGAGCTGTGGTGATAGAACAAGCAAACAAACAAAACAAAAAAATTCTACACAGGGGGAAAAACATGTCCAGCTGCTACTAAAGAGAGATGCTATAAGAAAATTAAATACAAAGAAAAAGAACTTATTCTGAAATCTGTGCATTTCAGAGCAACTTTTTTCACACCTTAAAATTCCTAATTCCAACTATTCAAGGAAACCTTTTTGTTGAAAATTGTCCCTTCCTAACTTACTTTGCTAAAGCAACTTTTATCAATATATACTATCTAATCTCTCCAACTATCTATTCTCCAAATTAGTTGGGATGGTATCTCCCAAGATTCCTACACAGCTGAAAATTCCAGGGGCTGTAACTCAACCCTATTTGCAGGGAGAAGCGGTTGACCTTTGAAATACCATTGTTGGGGCCAATATGCAGACTGTGTAAAATGTTTAGAGAGGGCTGTAAAGCGGTATATAAGTCTAAGTACTATTGCTATGTTTGTCAAATATAATAGAATTTTATCCGAAGATATATAGCAACTACTCCTCTGTGATGGATACTATAGATCTGAAGACTACTGATAGGTTTAGACAACTTGCTGAATAGAGCAAAGTCTATTCTGTGGCTACCAGAGTATGAAAATTTTCATAGTTTATTGAGGGTTGTTAGAAATAATAGTGCATTCCAAGGAAAATGTTCAAATATTTGCATTAAAATAGAAACACGAGGCTACTAGCCATAAAATTCTACTGAAAAATAGTTTTTGACCTGTCAATTATTGGTTTGAAATACAGCTTAAGGAAACAATTCCATGCAGCAAACTGTTTGTGGACAACATGGCCAACTTGTTGCGGCCAACTCGCCATGGCGAACTTGCCAAGGGACAACTTGCGCACAGCCAACTCACTGAGGGACAACTTGTTGTGGGACAATTCAAACAATCCATTATTTAAAATAATTTAAAAATTATTTTAATTTTTGCCATTCCCATTTCATTTTGTGTTGTAACGACGAGGCAGTCGAGTTGTTTGATCATGAACAACTGAATCATGATGATCTTTATTGGAGTCTAGTCTTGCATTTATACACATTTTTAATTATCCTCCATCATTGGTTAACTTTGGTTACTGCTTCACTTTCGTTACTGTTTAGCACAGTAATCCATACAATTAATTACCTCTAGTTAAAGTCTAACATATGTTTACTTCCTCTCTCTAATCCTCCTTTAGATTAGTGACTTTGTTTACCTAAGTTGTATTTGCTTGGAAACATTCTTTATCTGAGGTTTGCCATCCGAGACTGGAACATTCCTGCAATTACAACTCTACAATTTTGTCTCTCCTTTGGCATCTTTTCCTTACTGATTCTCTCTTTTGGCATCTTTTCATTAATATCTTCAATATTAGTATAATTCTTGACCTGCAGTGAATAGTCTCATGGCGAGTTAGCTACGGCAAGTTGGCCACAGCAAGTTGTCCCAGATATGGGAACTGACTGTGAATGCACTTCCCAGAGATGCATTTTTTTTCTTTTTGGCAATTTGCAATGGTATGCTTGAATACATTAGAAATATATACAGAATTCCTCTTCATAAATAATTTGTTACTCTGTGTAAGCTCCATATCACAGTGGCAATCACTTCGTTATATGCTTCTTAACATACAAAATAGATTACAGCTAAGCTCAAAGATCACAAAGGCCTACTGCATAGTAGTGCTCTTTCTAAGTGATAGTATGTCATCTGGTAATTATATTACTGTTTGCATACATGAGCCATCTTATCAATTGCCAATTAAACATGTGTAAGAAGAAACCCAAACAATACGATTTGCAAAATTATATTAGCTAAATACAGTATTTTTATACTTCTTGTGATTGCTGCTAATCTTGGAGTATACTGACAGCATAAAACGGTTATAAAGAAATAGAGCTGTATATGGCATTTTAGATTTAGCTCCTCAAAGATGTTCTGAATGTGCATGTAGTCCTCTCTGCAACTCTTTAAAGTAGCTGCATCTTTTCCCAAGATTGTGAGCCAGACAAAGATCCAGATGCTTGAAAGAGATGTAGAAAAGGACTATGTCTGTTCTTTCAAGCAGCTTTTTGGACTCAAATCTGAAGTGCTGAACAGTCCTAGAATTTCATCTTCCCACTGTTCTGTGAAGGAAATCTGCATAAATTGACAGATGGGAAGAAAAATGCTTCTCTGAACTGATTCGAAAGCCTCAACTCCCTCCAGGCAAGAATCAGAAATGCAGCAGAGAAAAGGAAGCAAAGGCTGACAGCATGCTCATTCATCTATATCTTGGAGGAAATTCACAACAAATCAAGTTTATTCTTCCAAAATGACACTAGCCATGCAAAAGGGAACTGAAAAGTCGGGAAGATTCTGAATGGTAGCACTGGTCAAATGCAGCTTTTTTCTTCTTCAGCTACTCCCCCAAGAAAAGTCTCATTATGAATTTTTGAGCTGGTCCGTAGTCCTTTATTAAATTAAGACACTGACCTTAGTAGGGCATCTGCACAAATTAAATGAGGGGAATATTAATTCACCTGGAGACTAATTTTTACTCCTGCAAGAGAAACTACGAACATTCACAGAGATTTCAGTTGACATTTACTCAACCTCATAGAGATCCTATAGATTGCAGAATGACCCGGTTTAGCTTGGGACTTGACAATGGAGACCAGTGCTAGTACCACAGAGACAAGTAAAAAGAAAAGAAGAAGGAAACGGTTCTGGAGATTTGGGGCAAAACTGAGTTGGGAAACAGTCCTCGTGTATATTATCTGTTGTCCTCGTTGTATTATTAGCAACCAAACATTTCTGTGCTTTGGAGCATTTCTAAAACAGGACAGGTATTGCTGCACTTTCTTTTCCAACGGCAGCAGAAAGGAAATGGAGATGCTGCAGGATATGCACATATTAGGCTCCACCACGTCTGAACCTGAAATCAATGACAGCGTGAATGTCTGCAGCACAAACGATATTAGAACGCAATTCGAATAACGGGTGCCACTAGTTTTAGGATGTTATCTGGATACAAGGGATGTGATGATCCTGCTACAGTTTGAATCAACGTGTTCCTGATTCGAAACCTTTTCTTATTAGCTGGCTTCCACCTCTTGCCAACAAATACACAAAAGCCAAACAAAACTGTGGCAGCCTGGAAACCCAGCCGTTTTGTGTTGCTGGTTCTCTTGCCTCCGAAATGATTTCGGCAGGGACCTCCAGCTATGCCCCACACGACCGCAAATGGCAATCTACCTTCTCTTTTCTGCCTCTCTTGACATTCTACTCGAGTATATGTGGTAAATCTGCAGCAAGAGCACCCACCTACCTTCATCATTAGCAGGCAGTTTGCCGTGGAGTACATCACCCGGCCCAGACGTGACCTCCACAGCTGAACAGAGGCTGTAAAATGAGAGCAGCTTGTGAATGTGCACAAATAAATTAGAAGCTCTTTCCCTAGCCATCAATTATCGGTCATATGTATTCCAACTGAAATGATTTCGCCTCGTTAACATCACCACATTTTGAGCACAGTGTTTCTAACATTCTGCCATGTTGCTCTGAAAAACCTGCACCCACTCAGGAGAGAGAGAGAGAGAGAGAGAGAGAGAGAGAGAGAGAGGCTTGATTGGGGGAAAGGAACAGACTGTCTGAATAAATGAAGCATAGTATAAAGCTGGGAAACAACCTCTCCACTTTGAGCTCTGGCAATTCGGCAAGGAAGCAATCATTTAAGAGAACAAAAGGCAGGGAGGAAGACAGAGAGAGAGAGAGGGAGAGAGAGGGGGGAGGGAGAGAGGGAGAGAAAGTGTGTGTGTGTGAGAGAGAGAGAGAGGGAGGGACAGACGGGGAGAGAGAGAGAGAGAGAGAGAAGGCATACACTGAGTCATTAATTAGGACTACTGATGAGCAATCATCTGATTTAAGCCATTAAACGTACACCCTTCTGCTTCCCTTACTGACCGATGCTGAAAAATCAAAACAAGAAACACGACTTCGTTTTGGCAAGCAGCACGAGGGTTTCAGGACTCTCTTGGTCTGGGGGATCTTGCACTGACTTATCGGGCTTAGGAGCCTGGAAAAATCTGCCAAGCTTCTCTGCCACTCCTACGCTACTGAAGCTCCCGGGGTTTCAAGGCTGCTGCCTGTAGCACCAGCCAATTTCTCACTCCCTTAGTCTAGAGGCTGGCTCCTCATGTGAGAGAACACATGGCTCATGAAGATCTTGCCCAGCTTAAAGGGATCAGGGGTTGCACTGCCAGGAAAAGGTGCTTATTATGTTGCAAAATGAACACTATGATAAAAGGGATTTTAACACGGCCAGGGTTCCAATTCTTAGGTGCCCTTAGGAAATTCCACTGATTTCAGTGAAATTTGCTTTTTAAAATTAATATACAGAATCAGATCCCAAATCTGATTTCTTTCAGAGTTGGTAATGATATCTTATAATAATATAATATAATATTATAATAATTATTATAAGATTATTATAATAATCTTATAATAATGACCTTGGTCTTGTCTGTTATCACGGTACTGGATTGAAAAAGGGCTGTGGAAAAAAATAGCTAGAACTGCAGTGAAACAAGCATCACTTTTTGTTTGGCCCGATGTGGAATATTTTGTTATTTGCTTTACAAACCTTTTTTATATATATGTTATCCAAGACTAGCAGAAATTCTGATTGATTCAAAAGTACACTTTACCTTTAGAGTTCATGTAAATATGGACAATTTTGAAAATATATTCTCCAATGTACTGGTAAGCAACAATTTCAAACACTACAATGTCTTCTGCCCAATCACACTGCAAAACAAACAAGCGAACTGCAAACCAATAGAAATGCAGACCTCTGCTCCTGCCTCTACAGAAGTCACCAAGATTAACACTGGTGGGAGTTGCATAAAGGAAGTACAAAGCATATTTTTTTAGCACAGCAAACCTTTAGGATGTGTGATAATAATTGGAAAAGCTCTATGTCATCACAAATTAGTAAAATGTA